>NW_009970725.1:13637680-13706083 GCF_000747805.2 Chaetura pelagica
TTTGGCACCATCACCCTCGGGGAGCGCGAGTGAGCGGGGTGCGGGCGTTCGCACCCTCTCCCCGGTGCGGCCCGGGCCGCTGGCCCGGCCAAGGACTGCCCGCCCTTTCCCCCGCGTTGTCGTGTTTCAGGCAGGTCCTCGGTAACTACAACAGTACAGCTCCCTCCTTCCTTGGGAATGCGGGGAAGGAACGCGTGCGTTTCAGAAGTTTCTGTGCATTGAATGTTGGCGTGCCGACCGCAGCACTGTTGGCTGGCGTGATGTGCTGCTGTCAAAATAGGTCCCAGTTAGCGCTGTTACCCTGTTTTCCTTTTTTTTTTTTCCTTTTCTTTTTTTTCTCCCAGTAAGTTAGATAGTTGTGAAAGGAAAGCTCTTCCAAATATGAGTGATCCTTTAAAGGTAAGGGCATAAAGAAAAGCATGATTGAATAAGTAGTTTCCAGTAGTATTCTGTGATTATATTTTATACCCATAAGGAACATTGAGAAAAATAATTTCAGATTTAGAATCGGCAATATTAGGGTTTTTTTTAAAGCCGTTAATGTTACCTAAACTTACGGTTTTTATTTTGTGGCAAGTGTCAGCACTTGCACTTTCCTAATACTATAAATGTTTCTATTTTACTTTCCATTTTTAGTAGAGTAATTTTTCATTGTTTTAGAGGGACTGAGCTGAATTTTTGATGCTGTAAAAATATTTAAATGGCCAAGCAGAAGAAATAAATGTTTATATTAGAGAAGAACACTGCATTTCCCACAAATACCGTTGGATAGATTGGTTTTTAGAAAAAAAGCTTAAATCTGGCTTAGCAAAGATATTTTTGACACACTATGCTTGCTTTATTTTGTCAAAATAAACTAAAAACTGAAATTTGTCTGATCAGACGTACTATTTTCTTGGTAGCTTCCATTCTGAAACTTTAAAATTGCATTTATTTATAGAGTCAAAACCATAGCGGGAACTTACCTTTTTCAATTTTGTTTTGTGCTGCCAGGTCTGGCTGTGCTCAGATTTCAATACACTGTATTCATATTGCAGGAACAGAATGGAGGAAAATGTAAAATTTTATTTTATTTTTTTTTTTAATTGAAAAGCTACTGCATCTAATTTGAAGCTTTCAAACATTGAGCTTTCTTCAAGCTGGAAGTAAACCATATTTATATGATAAGAAGCAAAGTGCTAATACAGAGAATATAAAATAAATACTAGATTAGAAATGCTGTCTGTATGAAGGTATTGGCAGTCAGTGGTCTTTATTGCGCTCTGTGTTTATGTACTTAGAGCATGAACTGTGTATTCTTTAGGCATAAACTTTGGTTTCAGGCTGATGCATATATATTAGGAAAATTATGTAGAGCAGAGTAAGCAGAGAAAATCTGAAGCATAATGAGACTGCAGTCTCAAATACTCCATCGAAAGCACTCTGACACTGTATTATTACGGTAATATACTATAGAAAGAGCTATCTATTGAGAGAGCATAGAATACTCCCGCAATAAATAATTTCTAACTGCTTATTATTCTGAGATGTTTAAAAAAGGTTTGTGGGCCACGAACTAATTCAGTTCTAGATTGCTGCATTGAAGAAGAGAATATTGGCAGGAGGGAACTTGGACCGTTATCTTTTAAAAAGTAATTGGTTAGTAAGAGAATAAGTGTAACAGTGTACAAAAAGAATTCAACTTTGTTTAAAAAATATGTATTTTTTCAGTGCAGCTGGTTATTCTAAGTTATGTTATTGGGACAATTATCCATTATTATTATTATGGGCTTAATAGTGTTGATGTGTATGTAACAGAGATCCAGTTTAAGTCTAAATATCTGAACTGGACAGCTGGTTTTGTTGGTTTTCTTGCCTGAGGAACTTAAAATGGATTTAGTGACCTTTAGGATACCAGTGAAATGTGTTAGTATGCCTCTATGCAAACGATTTAAATTAAAAAGTACATGAGACTTTATCTGAAGGATTTGCTGACAAGGATTTAAATTCATAATTGCCTGATGAACCTGTATTTTTTAATCTACTTTACTCAGCAAAAATAAGGTCTATAATACATTTATCCTTAATTTTATTCCATACAATGTAGAGGGAGGTCTAAAGAACTTATGCCGTGGTGGCTAACACATTATGTATTTCCCTTGGCCACCAAAAGATTAGCTGTGGCTTTATAGTACTTTGCATACCTAGAAATTTCAGTCATTGATAGCATTTTGCTTCTTCGATAGCTAGGTTTTTTTGGGTTCTGGAACTGTCAGGAATATTGAAGGAAAACCACAAAACAAATATCTGCTTTTCAGAGTGTTGTCCAAATGTGATTAGGTGAAAAATTGTACTTAAAAGTAATTAAACTAAGAGGCAGTTGATACACTGCATAATACTACTTTCAGAGACTCAGATTGGAGCATTTGCCTTGTGGTTTGTGTATCAAGATCTTCAGCCATGTTACTCCTGCAATTTAGCTTTCTTCCGTATTTCAGTCTAATGTATTGTGTTTAGCTTCTCAAACCTGATGTTTTTTGGGTTTGTTTAGGACTAGGTAGGAAGAATTGAAACATGAGACACTTAAAAGTAACTAATTAGGAAAACGGAACATTTTCTGCCTCTTGCTTGGGTCTTTTTCATGTGACTCTTGTATGACCATGTCTGCACCTCTTGTTTAGTGAAGATAATGGTAATATGGAGTTGGTTGATTCCTTGTGAGTACCTACATTTAAAAAACACTTTTAAAACAGTTGTGTAGTTAAATAGCAGCACTTGAAGTTTTCAGTTCACAGATTTTTAGCATTTTTGTGGAAACTCAGTCCTAAAGTCAAAAGACTTCCTTAAGCCAAAGAAGCCAGTTTTGCAATTGTAACTATTGTGTATTGAAGTTGGTCTTGGATGATGGTCCTTTTTAAAAACCTTTGCCAAATCTTTAAATCAGTCATAAGACATACTTCTGCAACACCTAATTGAAAATCAACACAAGTAGATTTGATGAACCTTGGAAGATTAGGAGAAAGTGTTCAGAATTTGAATTTAGTGTGATTCACAGGTGTCTGAACAGCAATAGTCAAACATTATAAAAATGAATGATCTAAATCTATACCCTTTATTGAAGTTCTTACTTAAAAGTATATGAAATCCAGTTACATTACCTTTGTGAATGTCTCAAAATAATGAGGCACGCTTTTCCTTCTTTTTTTTTGAGTTGTTACCTCAAGGCTAGAAGTAAGTCAGCAAGTAAGAAAACTAAAATAAACTTCTGAACATGTCTCTGTGCAATAAATTTTCCTTTGACCATTTGAGTTATTGGAAGAGATCAGTAAAATAGGTGAAGTTGTAATTTCTGGTTATTAATCTAATTAGTAATCTAAGATTATTAGTGTCTATAGTACTATCAGCTGGTGTATGTTCAAGTGGCTCTTTCCAGGTGAGGTGGAGAGCACTTCACTGGAGTATTATGGCTCATTCTGAAATGCAGATTTTGATGACCTTTTAAATAATAAAAAAAATATTACCATAGATTATTTTACATCTGTTACGCTGCTGTTAGTATCATTGAAAGCCACAGGCTATGTGTTGCTGCAAATCAAGAGGGTGGAATTTAAAGGTAAAAATAGCTCAACATTAAATGCATTCCCCTGCCAGAATTGGCCCAGGATATCTTTAAATGTAGGCACAGTTTGAAGTCTACAAAGATGATCTTGCTGCCTTTTTTGTGTGTGTCTTGCTTATGTCCATTTTTTGGGCATGTTTTCACTCTTTTGAAAGTACCACCAAATTTGTGATGCTCCAGCTTTCAAAGATGGGTTTAAAAATGGCAATTGGGATGTCAGTTTTCTGGTATCTTAATTCCGGAACATTTTTGAAACTAAACAATGGACTTGCAGAGGGGAAGAATTGGTTTTAAGTGATTACTAACACAGTTGTGGCTTTTTGATACTTTGAAATGATTCAGTTGAGTTAATATTTTTGCTGGCTGAGTATTGTGTAATGGCAAAGATTGAATATCCCAAAGAATGACTTGGTATTCAACAAGTGGTCTTTGACTTTTTTTTTTAAATCCAAGAAGGATTCCTGGAGTTATTTACTGTTCCTGTATATCTGTACTGCTATCTGTTGTTTTCTGGCTCAAACTTAGTATTTGTTAGTATTTACATTTTTTTAATGATAGTTATTAATGAAAATTGAGACACAAAATGCCTTGTGGGAATGTTGAAGAAGAGAAAGGCAGATAATATTTTTCATCAGGTGTTACTTCTGAGGTGATAGTGTATTAATACATGTGATTCTACCACAGCATTAGGCTGCATTTAAAATTGACTAATAAAAGAGAGTTGTTTTAGTCTGTGAAGTTAGGCATATTATAGGTGTTAGATTGTATTTTGGCAGATCTAGGTTGCCATTTGTTTTAAGATTAAGTCATGAAAGATTTTTCTGTGATGATAGAGGTATACAGACGTGAAGATCTGGAAGTTTTGTCCTTTATCTGCAATTTGTAGGACTTAATATTGCATCATCACTAAACAGAGAAACACTATCTAGACCTCACCAACTTGTACTTCTAGTGATTTGGTATTGTTGAAAGCAAAAATGCAGAAACATAAGTTAGAGTTTTAGTAACTGTTTTTTCTGAGGTAGTAAGACTTGATCTGGTACTGAGCAATCTTGGTTAGCCTCTTTGGTTTCTTCTGCTTGTGTGGGTATTTTTTGTATTGTGTGAAGATACTTCATTGCATTGTAAATGATTTGGCAATGTAGATGTCCTATTTCATGTTACTGTTTGAAAGTATTTAGATATACATGTTTATGTAAATCAAAAAGAATATTTTTCTATTTATTTCTGTACAGACAAAGTCTTCAGCATTAAGGTAGTTTGTTAAATCTTCTCCTAGTGTAGGACTTAAGGTATTTGGTTTTTAATAGGATGAAGAAGGAAGAAAAGAAAAAAAATTTTTGCCTTAATTTTAAAAAGGTCGTCGCGTCAGAAATTTTCCCTCCTGAGTTTCTCAAAACACAGTCTTGCTTGGAGTAATTTTTGATACTTCAATGCTTGTATAGGTCTGACCTTGATAGTTTCCAAAGCCTTTGAGGAAAGAATGATTAAGATGTAGAGATAAATGAAACATGGAATAACATGCATCATGAGTGTCCCAGGTAGAATGTGCCAGTCTGATCTGAGACCTTGCTCTGTCTTTTTAAATTTTTTTTTTTCATCTCTTCTGTGTGCATCCCTCAAGCAAAATCTTACCACTGTGTTTACTGGATGCTATTGCATTATTACATAGAATGGTTTGGTTTGGTTTGGAAGGGAGCTTTAAAGATCACATAGTCCAAGTCCCCTCCTATGGACAGGGACATCTTTCACTAGACCAGGTTGCTCAAAGCCCCACCCAACCTGACCTTCAGGGGATGGGGCAGCCAGAACTTCTCTGAGCAACTTGTCCTGCTGTTGCACCACCCTCATAATAAAAAAAAATAAATTACTCCTTATGTGCAATGTAAACCCTGCCCTCTTTCAGTTTTAACTCTCTTGCCTCTTGTCCTGTCACTGCAGGCCCTGGTAAAGAGTCTTTCTTATAAGCTCTTTCATATATTAAAAGGCCATAAGAAGATCTCCCTGAAGATCTCTCTTCAGGCTGAAGAGCCGTAAGTCTCTCAGCCTTTCTTCACAGGTGAGGTGCTCCAGCCTTCTGGTGGTTTTTGTGGCCCTCGTCAGCACTCCAGTCTTTTAACAGTTCCATGTCCATCTTGTACTGGGGATCCCAGTGCTGCAGGCAGTACTCTGGGTGGGATCTCTAAGGAGAACAGGGTAGCGGGGAGCAATCACCTCCCTCGACCTGCTGGCCATGCTTCTATTTCTGCAGCCTGGGATATGATTGACTTCCTGGCCTGCAGGTGCATGTTGCCACCTCACATTCCGTTTTTCATCCAACAGTATCCCCAAGTCCTCTGCAGGGCTGCTCTCAATCCATTTGTACCCCAGTCTGTACTAATACAGGGGATTAGTTACTGACTCAAATGCAGGACCTTTTGCTTGGCCTTGTTGAACTTAAACAGGTTTGTGTGGGCCCATCCTTCAAGCCTGTCAAGGTCTCTCTGGATGGCATCCCTTTCCTCAAGCTAATCAACATCACTGCCCAGCTTAGTGTCTTGCTGAACTTGGCAATGGTGCACTCAATCCTACTGTGTTGTTGGTGAAGGCATTGAATAGTATTGGTCCCAGTATGGATCACTGAAAGACACCAGTTGTTACTGGTTTCCATTTGGACATTGAGGCATTGACTGTAACTCTTTGGGCATGACCACTCAGTCAATTCCTTATTCATCTAGTGGGCCCTCCCTCAAACCCCTATCTCTTCAATTTAGATGTAAAAACGTTCAGTGGGACTGTATCAAAGATCTTAAAAAAGTCCAGGCAGGTGACATCCCTCGCTCTTTCCTTGTCCACTAATGCAGTCAGTCCATCATAGAAGGCCACTAGATTAGTCAGGCATGATTTGCCCTTGGTGAAGCTATGCTGGCAGTCTCTAATTAGCTCTCTGTCCTCCTCCCCATGTTTTGACATCTTCCAGGAGGGTATGTTCCATGATTATTTGATACAGAGGTATCTATAAAACCAGTAATTAAGTTGCAGGTAGAAGAACTTGCTGGAAAATGTAAAGTGGAGAAACGACAAGCTGTAAAATATACTGGAGCACAGCTGTTGGGTTATTTGAAGATTAAGAAAGACTCTTCTGAAGGGTGGACTAGTGTTATGTTTGAACTTGGTTTAATAACTTCATTAATGACCTTGGTATGATTTGGATTGTGCTGATAGAGCTCCTTGGTAACACCAAGTTAGGTGATGTGATTGAATGCAAATAGAATTTGTGCGTTTGATGTGTGCTAATAATAGAACTGCTGTTTTCTCATTTTAGTTGGAAATGATGAAGAAAGAGTAAAACTAGAGACTAGTACTTAGTCACAGGTTTATTTTGAGTGTGATGAATCATTGAAAAGGGGCAAATATGAGAATGTAGTTTTGTCGTGAGGGGAAGTATTAATGTAAAGATTTATGGCAGTGATGAAGCTTTATCTGAATGCAGTCCTGGCAACACGTAGTCAGAAAATGAACCCAAATGGGAATGGTGCAAAAAAAAAAGTTATTAACATAAGTGAAGTAGAATAGCTCGTCTTGTTTATCATAGCAAAATGAAGACTGAAAGGAGATCTGATTGCTATCTATAAATATATCAGAAGAGGTAAGCACTGGGGAAAAGAAGAGCTATGTAGGCTAAGGGGTAGAATTGGTACAGAAATGAATTACCATCAAGTGGTTATGAATGTATTTAGATCATTAGAAACTAGTTGAATTTCAAATCTGAATCCTGTCAGTCTGAACCAGCCTTGTAAAAATCATGTGGGCAAAAAATAGTTTTAAATTCATCAGATAGCATCTTACAAAATGGTTTGTCTCGTGGACTTTAGAAGGCTTCTCCCTAGGTCATGAGGTTGCAATGTTCTAGAAAGTTTGGTAGGATAATGATGATACCTAATTATATTCTTAAGATTGAAGCTGGTATGTCATGTTACATTTCAGGACATTAGAACAGCTTGACATAAATATGTGCTTAATGTTTTTCTTTGTAAGAAGGGATGTTCTAAAATTTAAAAATCATACACATAGGAGTAAGTGCTCCATATGTGAAGCAAACTTGGTAATGATACTTCTTAGGAGTATGATCTTGGTTTATGAAGTTTAACATGTTAACAGTATGTTAATATTGACAGTAAATCTAGTATGTCAGATGAAAGTAAAAACTTTAATTTTCATTGGGTTGTCTGCTAGACATATTCTATGTTACAGCTCAAGATAGAACTCTAGCTGTTTATAACAGGGAGTGGTCTTGGGGAAGGGTGGCTGTGTTAGCTCATTTCATTACTGTGATGTGAAGGTAACGAGGGAATGGAGTTTGTGATCCTGTCTGAGTTACAAGACTGTGACTGAGTGCAACTGTTACTTAAAGCAAGTGTTTGTTTTCCTGAGTGACTGTAGGATATGCTGTACTTGGCTTTCAGAGATTTGGGAGATGGGAGACCTGTTTTCTGTGCTTCCAGAGAATGAAAGGTCTCACTGAAACTGAAGTGAGCTGTTTGTTTCTTAGTGAGGTAGTCCAGTGTTAGCTAGACCTGTCTGTAGGAAATTTTAATATCTGATAAATAAGCCTGTGTAGACCAGGCTCTGTTACGTGCTGAGGTTGGATACCGTCTAACAGTCAAACACCTTCAACTAGGTGTTTTTAAAATAATTTTCTGGGCTTTTGTCCACACTGGGAGAAGTGTGAAATTGATACTTGTTTTGCTTTGGGGTTGTGGGTTTTGTGTTGTTGTTGTTGTTCCATTGTTGAGATGGTGCTTGCAAGGAAACCTGTGAAAACCTGAAGAGCTTTGGTGTTAGGTTTAATGTTTGGGTCTGGCCTCTGATACCCAGTTCTTGGAGCACAGTGGCAAAAGTGCTAGGTTTTGGTCAGGTTCTCTCTGGAAAGACTGATTTTCTATGTTCCCCTACAGCTGTCTTCTGAGATGATTACAAGTATTCTGATTACTGCTGTAGAGTTTGAGGAGTATTTTGTGTGTTGCAGTTCAGCTGCTGAGTATTTAAAGATTTTATCCAGCATCACTGAAACCTTTTGTAAGCTATGTGGCAGGTTAAAATGCGAAGCAAGTTTAAAAGGAAAAGGAAAGGGAAAAGTTATTTATTTAGTAATGTTGTTAAAATCTGCTAGTGTTCTTTGAAATCTACGAGCCTCTGTAATTATAAAAAAACTCTTTAGTTATCCTACCCCACTGAAGTAAAGAGAATAGTTGCTCAACTAGAAAGGGTTTGTAACACAGCCCTTACTGCTGAACTAAATTGTTATTATTGTTTCTGTACTGAAAGTTTACTTATACTATTAATTAGTTGTTTCAGGACTTCAGGGATAATAATGTACTGGTTTAAATGTCATGTTCAGCAGTAGTAAAATATTTCTCCTGCTCTTGTTATGTCAATGGTGAGAGCACTTTGGGATGAAAAATACTTTCTCATTAGGTTCTTAAGACTTTGTCCTAGTAAAATTATGACTTACCAATTTTAGTATGCTGGTAATGTGTGTCTGGTAAGAATAACAATGTAACCAAATAAAGCTAAATGGTAGGGCATTCACAATAATGTGAAGGTTAAGTGTGAGTAACATGCCTTTGTATCAGTAACATGATAAGTTCTTTAGTAATGGCACTCTTTCAGTAGGAAAAATATCAATAATAGACATATATGACTTAATTGGACTCAGACTGCTAGATTTTAAAGCTTACACTAAGTACAGACATTAATATCTTGGGATGAATTTATTCCATGTTATATCATCTTTACTGATAGTGTTTTTTGTTGTTGTTGAGACTAAAGAAATAATTGTCCATATTTAACATGAAATGCAGGAAAATCTCCTTTTAGTCTGTATTTTACCTAATATATAAAGTAAATAATGTTCTCTTTACAGAATCACGGAATTGTCATGGTTGGAAAAGACCTCTAAGATCACTCAGTCCAACCATCCACCTGGGCTGGGGGAGCTGATGGAGGAACAACACAACTCACCCAAACAAATAACAAAAAACCCTCCCCATAACCACACATCCCACTAAACCAGCAACAACACACAACCCACAGAAAAAACACTATGCCCACTAGAGCATTCCCTGAAGTGCCAAATCTGCATGTTTCTTGAACACCTCCAGGGATGGTGACTCCACCACCTCCCTGGACAGCCTGTTCCCGTGCCTGACTACTTGTTTTTAGTGAAGAAATTATTCTTAATATGTAGTCTAAACCTCCCTGGCACAACTTCAGGCCATTTCCTCTAGTCCTGTCGTTACTCACTGGGGAGAAGAGGCCAATGCTTGCGTCACTACAGCTTCCTTTCAGGTAGCTTCAGGGAGCAGTCAGGTCTCTCTCCTCAGCCTCCTCTTCTCCAAACTAAACAATCCCATTTCTCTTAACCTCTCCTTGTTCCCTAAATCTTTCACCAGCTTGATTTCTCCAACAACTCAATGTCCTTGTAGTGAGGGGCTCAGAACTGAACACAGTACTTGGGGTGAGGCCTCACCAGTGCCAAATACAGGGGCATGATCACTTCCCTACTCCTGCTGGCCACACTATTCCAGATACAGTCCAGGAGGCTATTGGCCTTCTTGGCCACTGGGGCACGCTGCCGGCTCTTTTTCATCTGGCTGTCAACCAGCACCCCCAGGTCCTTTTCTGCTGGGCAGCTTTCCAGCCACTCTGCTTCAAGCCTCTACCGTTGCATGGGGCTGTTGTGACTGAAATGCAGGACCTGGCACTTGGTCTTATTGAACCTCATACAATTGGCCTCGATCTAGCCTGTCCAGGTTCCTCAGCAGAGGCTTCCTACTCTCCAGCAGATCAACACTCTCACCCAATTTGATGTCATCTGCAAATTTACTGAGGAAGCACTCAATCTCCTCATCTAGATCATTATTAAAGATACTGAACAAGACTGGTCCTGAATCTGAGCCCTGGAGGATACTTCTAGTGACCAGCCACCACCTGGATCCAACCTTGTTCACTGCAACTGTCTAGGCTCAGCTATCCATCCAGTTTTTTACCCAGTGAAGAGTGCATGTGTCACCAGCTTCTCTAGGAGAATGCTTTGGGGAACAGTGTCAAAGGAAAGTACATCCACAGCTTTTTCCTTATCTACCAGGCAGGTCACCTGGTCATAGAGGGAGATCAGGTTGGTCAAGAAGGACCTGCCCTTTCTGACCTCATGCTGGCTGGGCCTGATCTTCTGGCTGTCCTGCACTTGCCATGTGAGCACACTGAAAATTAACCTCTTCATGGTTTTCCCCAGTACCGAGGTCAGGTTGACAGGCCTGTAGTTCCCCAGATCCTCTTTCAGACTCTTCTTGTAGATGGACATTACATTGGCAAACCTTCAGTCATCTGTGACCTCCCCTGTTGACCAGGACTGTTGATAAATGATAGATAGAGGCTTGATGAGCTCTTCCACCAGCTCCCTCAGTACTCTTGGGTGAATCCCATTTGGCCCCAGAATTCATATTAAATTATCTATGACTGTACTTTACCCTTGAGATAGATGTTTATTGTGTTTTTGCTGTGTTTTTTGGCTACTAACAACATGTCAGTAACAAGCTGGGATGGGTATGGAATTTTGATCCAGAAATGTAAGAAAAACAATCTTTGTTTTGTCTGCTTTGAAATGCCACTATATTGTATTCCTGTCTTTTTTTCTGTCAGAATGGCAGGCAGAAGGTTTAAATTCCCATTTATCTTGTGCCAGCCTCGAGTAAACAGTGCATGCCAGCATCTGCAGAAGCACCTGTAGTAATCTGTATATATGCTCTGCTTGCCCTATTCACAGGGGAATATGAGCTCTTTCAGGATTAAAAAAATGGGCATTGTCTCAACATTTTTTATAAGGAAATGTCTTAGACAGATACATCATCAGCAGGGATGCTGACAGCATGTCATTGTGGGGAGCTCAGATAAAATCTGATGCTTCACATGGTAAACAGTGCTAGCCTCAAATAAGCTGTCAGGAGCTGTGAGCACTGAGATGTGTCAGTTTTCTTATAAAGTCTTATTTTGCATTCTGACTTCTACATGCCAGTTGATAATGAAACTAGTAACTATCTCTCAAGTGCCAAGAAATGAAAGATTCTGTATTATTGGTCTAATATATGGATATCTACCTGAAAGCCGTGGCTATTTGTACATGTTATAAGTCTTGCACCTTCATCCACTCATGTTTTGTGATCATTCAGACCTGTACTTTTGAAGTATTAATTCACGAAACATAAGGTCTTATGCTTCTTAGATCTTGAATAATTTCAATATAGGTGATTTGTTAGAGTCAGAATTTTTCTTCTAGTTGAAGAAGGTATTTTAATGGTCATAGTTTTGGTATTTCAGGAGGAAGGAATTATGTTAATTGGCAATGCATGTTATGGATTCTCTTCAGATTATTTCCATGGAGGTCTGTTTATTAATTTCTTAAACAACATTCCTGTGTCAGCTGTATTGCCTGTGCTTTTTTCAAAAAGTAGTATAAAATTCTGTTTGGAGCAATTAAGTGCATTTTGATGCTTTAAGATTAGTTTTCTTATCTGACAGTCAAGATAGTTTGACTTGCTACAGAGTGCTGGTCTTTCATTTTTAGACATCTTTCTTTCAGTACCCTTGGTGGAAGACAGGTCAGGGAATACCTAAGTAAACCGAACATACCTAAGTCCATGGGTTCTGATGTAATGCATCCATGAGTGCTGAGGTAGCTGGAAGGTGGAGGGGTAGGCTGACAGGAACCTTGTGAAGTTCAACCAGAAGTGCAAAGTCTGGGAGTGCACCTGGGGAGGAGCAACCCCCATGCACCAGTACAGGCTAGGGTCTGGCCAGCTGGAAAACAGCTTTTCAGAAAATGCCCTGAGGGTCTTGATGGACACAAAGTTGACCATCCATGAGCCAGCAATGAGCCCTTACAGCAAAGAAAGCCAGTGATATACTGGGCTGTATTAGGTGTGTTGCCAAGAGGTGGAGGGGAGGTGGTCTTTCCCCTCTGCTCAGCACTGGTGAGTGCTGTGTCCAGTTCTGGGTTCCTCACTACATGAGAAATGTGTACATACTGGAGAGGTCCAGTGAAGGGCCACAAAGATGGTGAAGAGACTGGAGCATTTCTCCTATAAGGAAAGGCTGGGAGAGCTGGAGCTGCTCAGCCTGGAATAGCGAAGGATGAGGTGGATCTTACCAATGTGAATAAATACTTGAGGGGAGGGTGGAAATAGGACAGAGTGAGGCTTTTTTATGTTGGTTCCCACTAACAGGACCAGAGGCAGTGACCACAAATAGGAACACTGTGGACATCCTTCTGAACATTAGGAAACACTTTTGTACTGCAAGGATGACTGAGCACTGGCACAGGTTACTAAGGGAGGCTGTGGAGTCTCCATCCTTGAAGATACTTGAAAGCTGTCTAAGCATGATTCTGCTTGTAGAGCGGGTTTGACCCAGATGACCTCCAGAAGTCCCTTCCAACCTCAGCCATTTGGTGAATGTCATGTTAAATGATGGGAAAGAAAATTGAATTTTGGCCTAATTAAAATAATTCTTGATTACATTGTACAAATGTAGATTACATGGGCCTGTGTTAATTGAATTTATTATTTCTTTGTTCCATTGTTACTTCTAATTCTGGCTGAAGGATTTGATGGAGATGTTATACTGTTCCTGTCAGGTTTATCACAAAAGTCAGTTAACTTGTTCTGAAAATTTGTTCTACTGGCTTTATAATATTACTTCTAAATATTATCCTGCTGACTTCTAACACCTTTCTCATTTATTAGGGCTCAAATTGTCAAATGCAGTAATTTTTTTCTTCTTTGCCTGATCAACATGACTGTACTGTGTTGAAAGAAAGCTACCGTGTCTGAGTTTGTTTTGGTAAAGATGCCTTGAAGTGTTTTATATGTTTCAAGTGCTCTTGGAATTTCAAAGTTGAAGTAGTTGTCAAAAACCAGAATGGTACTTAAAGCATATAATTCCAATAGTTTTTGAGGTTAACACTGCAACTTAAACATTTTAAGGAGTTTGGATTCCTTTTGCCAGACTGTATGCTTTTTAATATGTATGTGTATTGTTTGTAGATGTAGCTGAATGTATCACTTTAACGTGCCAGTTTACAGCTTAAATAAACTTTAGTTCTGTGCATGAAATAGAATGCTTTCTGGCAGAGTCAGATCAGGTATTAACTTTTATAACAGCTGCAGTTCAATGTCTTAAGTCAAAAAGGACAATACTTGAGCGGTTTCATACATCATGCTGTTGAATTTGTTTAGTACAACTCTTACAAATTATCTGCCTTCTAATTATAAAATATTCTAGTAATTTAAGGAAATTATAATTACCCAGTTTTCGGTAAAGGTGATACTCTGTGAGAGACTATGTGTGCATTAAGACAGCCTTACTAATTGTGGGTGGAGCTTCTTGAAAGCCAAACCCATCTGTTCACTCTGTGCTATCAACTAGACTGTGGTATCTCACCTTTCCTACAGATACTACAGGCTGAGAAGGTTTGAGCTTTTCCTTCCCGCTCTAGAAAGGCATGTTCATGTCATAATATTTTCCTTCATGTTTGGCCATCCCAGGAGGTAGAAGGATGACTTTTGGAGCTGAGGAGCTGAAAGAGACCTGAATTTGAAGAGAAAATGACACTTTTGATCAAAAAGATCTCTGTACAGGCCCTACCTGTCTAGTAATACAGAGTATTTCCTTATTACTGCAGTGTAACTGGCAAGCTTGTGGCAAGCTGGTAAACTTGGCACTGTGTTTTAGCAGTGGAAACTGGCTCTGCAGAGTGTGTGTAATTTCTTCTGTCCACTGGTTTCTGCAGTTGGAGGTGTGTAGTTGCCAGAGGCAATCCCGGCTTTAGGGTTGTGGTGGCTGTACTGTAAAGTTGCTGGAATAGAAATTCAGTAGATAATGTTTCTGGAGATCTCTAGTATTTCTAAAGAGTGTGACAAGGTAGACTGTGATTTTTTTCTAAGGCTCTTGTAAGTGAAAAAGAGAGGAAAAATCTCTGCATGAATTGTCACTGCTCTATTCAAAACAGTTGAAATAACCTGACAGTGTCACAACTTTTATTCTAGGAAGATGCTGTATTGAATTGTGTCTTGAATTTACACTACTAAGTGGTATGCTGAACTCCCTGTCCCCTTTAAAGCAGCTCTGACTCCCAGGGGTTGTTAAATGGCAATTACAGATTTATAAAGCAAAGATCTCTTGTTATTAGACATCATAGTTATGTCTGTATAGCTTGAGGATTTTATTAGTTAAGTTACTGTAGCTTCTGAAAACCCTAGTTGCAGATTTAGAAGTCTTAGGTAGTACAAACATAAGATGTCTTAAGAAGTTTACAATGGATATTTTGAACAAACAGCACTCAGTAAGTACTCATGAATCACAGAGTGGTCAGGTTTGGAAGAGACCTCTGAAGATCATCTAGTCCACCTCACTGCTAGAATGGGATCACCGACCAGGAGCACATCCAGACACATTTTGAATATCTCCAGAGAAGGAGACTGCAGCCTCTCTTGGCTATGTGTTTCAGTACTCTACTACCCTTGCAGTCAGGTTTTTCTATATGTTTAACTTGAACTGCCTATGCTCCAGTTTGTGTCCATTGCCCTTTGTCCTGTCATTGGACATGAAGTATTTTATGTGATGGGTACCGTTAGATGTAAGCCTGAGATTTAAATGCTTAAATAAAAATCATCTTTCCATGGGGAGTCATGCAAAAGCAGTGAGAGAGATGATCTATTTTTTTTTTTTAGTATAATGCTGTCTTAGTATAGCTGTATGTATTCTGAGGTGAAGTTGGCATGCATGGTTGACACCATCTTGGTGCACGTGCAGAATGTTTGTATCCATCTTTGCCTGTTCTTTTCCTTGTTAAGATGTGATCTGTGCGGTATGGCCTGAAACATTTCTCCTTCCTGTTTCCTCCCCCTCTCTCTCCACTTCTCTTGTTTTTTTTCAAGGAACAGTCATGATTCAGGCTTTTGCACTCAGGCTGTTTGTGCCAGTTTCCCCACTCCCCCAGTAGTAGCAATATTTATGTTTGTGTGAATAGGAACTCCAGAATCCTACTCTGGTGTTGCATTATTTCATTTTTTGAAGAATATGTCATGCTGATTTAGGTTGTGTGTCTTGTGTCTGAATGACAATAGATTTTTTTTTTTTTTCTGATTTACTGCCCTTGTGCCTTCTATTGCCTGTCTATGCTCAGATCAGTGCTGTCTGTTGGTATGTCATGAAATTACCAAAAAATAGCTGGGTTCTGCTGTAACAGTGAATTTTAGTTATCTTGCCTTCTTCAAACCAGTTTCTTACCAGCTATTTATTAAATCTGATGGTTGTGAGACTTGAGAGACTTTTTTTTTCTTCTTTAAAGCTTTTAGAAAGCAGGTGAAAGGTAAAGCTGTCAGAAGAGTGCTCTGGACCTTGAAAAATATTTCAGTCCATGTTGAAAAAAATGTCTTGATAGTGAAAACTGTCCCTGAGGTAAAGACTTCTTTACGAGGTGACCAGAAAATGTGAAAGAGGTCACTGTATTGATGTATCTATGGAACAAAAGCAGATTTTTTAAATTATCTGCAATGTTAGAACTGATGGTAAATATCAGAATAACTTGAAGAGTGTTTTGAATCCTATCTCATGATATACTTTGAGAAGGCAGATGAGGGCACTTGTCTCAAAAATAACAATGTTTTTTAAGTTTAAAACCCAGTTTATAATTATTTTCTAAATTCACTGCCACTTTATCTTGAAATAAGCTATTTTTGGATAGTATATATCCTTTTCTTGATGATTGTGCCTTTCAAAACAAGCCTCTGAATGAAGCCTTTTTTTTCTTTGAGCAGGATTTCCTTAGTATAATAGTAGTTGAGAAGATGGAGAAGCAGAGCTCCTCAGGTTGTCTAGAGTTGCAATTAAAAAGAAGCAACCCCCACCTTTGAAAGCCCGGATTCAAGGTGCTCTATGCTGCTGCGCACTGCAAAGGCAATGCCTAGGTGGCTATTAGTAAAACTCCCAGAATAATTTCCTCAAAAATTTGGAAGCAGTTTTGTAAATCTTCCTCTGGGGAGCTGTGTCAAATTTGCTTCGATTGAGAGTGATTATTTTGTCCACCTTAGAAGGTTAAGATAGGTAATATCAGCTCCTGTTTTCTCTCATTGAACTTAAACCTAGCTTACATGTATCTTCATCTACACCTCAATATTCTGATTCTCAATAATTCCCATTTAGTCCTTTTTTGCTTTGTATTTTGGTGTTCTGTGTCAGGACTGTTTAGCACTTTTTTCAAAATCAAGCATTTGTAATGGGAGAGAGTTAAGAAGCAAAGGTTGGATAGTGAGCCCTCTAGTGTAGTAACATGTTCGATAGTGGCCAGTACTATTTCCTTCAGAGTAGTCCAGACACCTCTGTGGAATAAGGTTTTCAGAAAATAATTGACTTCTGTTATCATGCAATTAATGGTTTTGTTGTACTTTA
Source organism: Chaetura pelagica (assembly GCF_000747805.2). Classification (NCBI taxonomy): domain Eukaryota; kingdom Metazoa; phylum Chordata; class Aves; order Apodiformes; family Apodidae; genus Chaetura; species Chaetura pelagica. The sequence goes on from NW_009970725.1 coordinate 13,654,767, forward strand.
CCACTTGTTCATATCACATATATTTTTCGTCCACTTTAATCTTAAGTTTGCTTTCTTTGTGGTGTTTTTTTTTTTTTTTTTTTACTGGAAAAGTAATTGTCATGTTTTCAGTACTGATGAAAATTATTTTGTAGCAATTTAATGTGTAATTTTAAAAGAACAATAAAAAGGGTTCTTTAAAGTTAATGTGCTCATTAAATATTATTGAATACATTTCATGTTCATATGAAATTTTCTAAGTGACATTATTTTAGTGCCTGCACAGTCTAGCTTTCAGATGATGTGAGCATAAGGGACATTAACACAGCTCAGAAAAGTGTACCTTACTTGCTTTTTGAGCTGTTTCTGTATTGCATCACATGGAGGTATTCTCTGTTGGAAGACATGCTTTTATGTCTTGACATTGGATCAGAAAAGAGGCATGATTTCAGTCTTAGAGGCAATTCCTGTCCTGATTGTTTAATGTAAATAACAGCTTAGAGAATACACTGCATTGAATACATAAATATGGCAACTATAGCTTCTTTTCTGTGGATCAGTTAGAGTATATGGATAAACAGTATAATCTCTATTGCCTACTTTGAGTTTAAAAGTTGAGGTCTGTTGCTGTCAAGTCTAGGAGCTCAGAAGTTCAGCAGAAGATGAAATCACAAGAACAGTTTGTATGTTTCAGGATTACAGTGTTTTTTTCTTTAAACATTTGAAGGAGTTCCAAAGTATGTGTTGCATCTATTGCAAAAGAAAAAGCCAGCAAAATTTACTTTTGTATATGACACTAAGCTGGGAGGAGTGGCTGACACACCAGAAGGCTGTGCTGCCATTCAGAGAGACTTAGATAGGTTGGAGAGTTGGGCGGGGAGAAACATGATGAAATTCAACAAGGGGAAGTGCAGAGTTTTACATTTGGGGAAGAACAACACCATGTCCCAGTACAGGTTGGGGGCTGACCTGCTGGAGAGTAGTGTAGGTGAAAGAGACCTGGGGGTCCTGGTAGACAGGAGGATGACCATGAGCCAGCAATGTGCCCTTGTGGCCAAGAAGGCCAATGGCATCCTGGGGTGCATTTGAAAGGGTGTGGTTAGTAGGTCAAGAGAGGTTCTCCTCCCCCTCTATTCTGCATTGGTGAGGCCACATCTGGAGTATTGTGTCCAGTTCTGGGCCCCTCAGTTCAAAAAGGACAGGGAACTGCTTGAAAGAGTCCAGCGCAGAGCTACGAAGATGATTAAGGGAGTGGAACATCTCCCTTATGAGGAAAGGCTGAGGGAGCTGGGTCTCATTAGCTTGGAGAAAAGGAGACTGAGGGGTGACCTCATTAATGTTTACAAATATGTAAGGGGTGAGTGTCAGGGGGACGGAGTTAGGCTTTTCTCAGTGATGACCAGTGATAGGACAAGGGGTAATGGGTGTAAATTGGAGCATAGGAGGTTCAAGGTGAATATCCGGAAAAATTTTTTTACTGTGAGAGTGACAGAGCACTGGAACAGACTGCCCAGGGAGGTTGTGGAGTCTCCCTCACTGGAGACATTCAAAACCCACCTGGATGAGTTCCTGTGTGATGTACTCTAGGTGACCCTGCTCTGGCAGGGGGGTTGGACTAGATGATCTTTCGAGGTCCCTTCCAGCCCCTAAGATTCTATGATTCTATGATTGCCTTCTAGGTATTTAAAACTTTAAGAATGGTTTGGTAAAATTAGCCTATGTATATATGAACTTTTTGCACCAGCAGCTTAAATCTATCTTACTATTTAAGAGTTGTCTGTTCATTGCTGTAATGTTTATTATTTTAACAGGGGTGATAGAGCGTGCTTTGCATGTAACAGTGTATGTGCTTAAGAGATGTATGATTTGATCTGCGTTTTGTTGCCTTCAAATTGTATTTTAGGAGTAATTTGTACTGTATAAATGTATTTCCAGAGATACATGCATATTTAAAAAAAAAACAACCTTTTTTTCAGGTCCCTTTACAGATGTAGTAACTACGAATCTTAAACTACGAAATCCATCAGATAGAAAAGTATGCTTCAAAGTGAAGACCACAGCGCCTCGTCGATACTGTGTGAGGCCGAACAGTGGAATTATTGATCCAGGATCGTCTGTAATTGTTTCAGGTAATAACAAATATATGCAGTTAGGTGTTTTCAAGCCTTTCATGAAGTTCTCTAATGCTTGATCTTATATGCTCCTTGACGTATACCAGATTTTTGAAAAGATTTTTTTAAAAAATGAAACTTCCCCTTCATTAGTGCAATGTCAACCTGATGTAGAGCTGCAATGATAGATGAAAAACCATACAGAAATATTTGCCATTTGTCACATTTATCTGCAGCTCTGTGAATGGAGGAAAAGAAAGTTGGAAATGGGCAGTGATGTTAAGAGTACCTTTACTTCAGACTACTATACTCACGCTTGTATCTTGAAGTATGGCATTGCTTGGCTGCTCTGATGTGTTTAAAGTTTAACATTTGACAGTTCATTATTAAAAAAATAATTCACAATTGTAGACAAGTGATTTTGACTGTAATAGTGGTCCCGGAACTCTGTTGTTTCATAATTCCTCCATTTTTCGCAGTAGTGTATGTTATATATTGTGCTATTATGTGTTATCATAGGTGCACTAGGTTTTTCAAATATAAGGGCCACAGACCTACTCAGAATAGCATGAAACTCTATGTAAATCTGGCCTACATACTTAATTCTGACAATCTGCAGAATTTTCGTATCTGAATATGTAATGATCTAATCCTGTACTGGAGTGTATGTCAGAAAGATCATAGAATCATAGGGATTGGAAGGAACCTCTCATCAAGTCCAATCCCCCTGCTGCAGCAGGAACACCTGGGGAAGATCACAGGAACATGTCTAGACGGGTCTTGAATGTCTCCAGAGAAGGAGACTCCACAACCTCTCTGGGCAGGTGTTAGTAATCATGGGAGCAGATGTTCTCAAGAAAATGGGAAGACTAGTTATCGGTCTTCTGATTTGGTAAATTATTTTTGTAGGTGATTTTCCTGATGGTTTTCTTCAGAATAAAGGGGATTCTTAAGGTGTGACCTACTATAATTCCCAATTTGGGGGGCGGGGAATCTGCTTTTTAAATTCAGAGTAACTTTCCTTGTAGCAAACACACCAGTTTTCTAATCTAAGATGATCTGTAGAACTTCAGTGTTGCTTACCATGTACAGTCCAGCATCTTGTGAATGAAGGAATATTTTACTGAGAATTCGTTCAAGACTGAAGTAGTCAAAAGCCTGCTTTATTTCTTTCTTTATTTCTGGTTTTGACTTATAACCATTTTGCCTTAACTGTGTGATTAATCTGGTATCAGAGACTTTTCCTACGGGTAGGAATTTAATAGATGGAAGTGTTCCATTTACCTGTTGTAAAGTGTGCTTCTGTAGTTACAAATGATGCTTTTAATGTTTTGAATACTTCAGTGTTTGAAATGAGGCAATACTGGAGCTGTAAACAGTATTTCAGCTTCAGGCTTACCAATAAAGGGAAACAGTGTCATACTGCTCAACTCTTCAGTTTGCATAGCAGGGAGTATTTTATATTAATTTTTCTGTATTACTGGATTCTCATGCAGTTAGTTACTCTGCTGCAGTGACCCCAAGATGCTTTCATGTGCGGTTGTTTAGTTACAGTGACTCCATGATGCTTTTCAGAATTAATTTCTCTTCCCCAACATGTCAGGTTCATCTTTGTGTTTCTAAGCATATAGCTTCTTTTGGGTCATTTGGTAAGCCAAGTATGCAGATAATTTTTCTAGTGACCCACTTTGTTACCTCATCAGTCTCTCAACTGAATCTTTTCAGAGCTGACTCATCTTTCATGTGATTAAAAATAGGTTTCTCTCACGTTGTTGTGCAGAGAGAAGTAACTATAGGATACCATGGCCTGAAACTATTTTCAAAACTAAATGTTGAGATACTGTCAGCCATCTTCAGGTGTTGTGTTGATTCATAGTAAAGTCTTTAAATTCATTGCTGATTCGATTTAACAGTCATTTTAAGGAAGCCCACAGGCATTGTGTTTATCATTTAATTGTGAATCACTAGATAACTTTCAACTATGCTGACATGTTTTCCTCAAAAATACTGATTAGTAAGACCAGTTTTTCTTTACCTTTATGTCCTAAATTAACTGTTTATTATCATATACTATATTTCTTTTTGTTAGCTTGTTAACAACAATTGCTTGTTGATGACTTTTCAGAAAATAGCATGCTACTCGTCTTCCTTCACTTCTTGTTACTGTTACTTGTTACTGTTCTTACTTCTGGTTTTCAGATCCCTTTAAAAGTAATTTTGTAGAAATAAAACCTTCCTGTGTAGAAAACATAGGCCTATTAACAAGAAGCTTGCTTTTATAACTACTTGTAGTATTATCTCTGGACTGCTCAGAGATTCCAAGCACATGTTGAAAACTGTGGCTTTTTGTATATTCATGAGATTTTCTATGATTGCTTAAAACCATGAAGAGCTTTTTGAATTTCTGGATTGTCTTTTTCTGATGCTTTTCAATTAATCAGATTTTCAGCTGTTACTGAGCGGTCAAAGAACATAAAGTTATTTAACTGGTTATCCAAGGATTCTGCCAGTGTGTGAAGAAGTGTGAAGAAGTTCTCTGATGATGGAGAGCTGTGTTTGCCATCTTTTAAGTTAATCCATCTGTTCCCTTGGCTTTAGGAAACTTAAGTACTGTGTGCTATTCATTAGTTTGTTGATGGAACAATTCTTAGAGATAAATTGCTATAGTGTCTGTATCTGGAAGTAGTATTCAATTTGATCAGTTAAGTTTTGGACTACAGTGAGACCAGTGATTAAGGAAACCTGACTTTCAAACCTTTCTAAATAGATTGCCTGAAAGCATGTCAAATCCTGTGATTCCTTTATGTGCTTTATTTCCAAATATGTCTGATTTGCACTGTTCAATAATCCTTTGATTATGCTGTATGTAACACTTACGGAAAAAAAATAACAGAGATAACCATCTGTAGTGAATGCTTGTATCTTGTAACTAGTATTTAAAGCCTAAAATTAGGTGGCAGTGTAATATTTTCCTTAGGTACTAGTGAATCTTTGCCTTAAATTAATCATAAAATGTGTTTATTCCAAAGAAAAGTCCCATGGTATTTGTTTGGTATTTTTTGTATGTATGTATCAGTATTGCAGTTTCTGTTTGTTCATACTTGTGTATGAAAGTCTTTTAGCTATAGTAATTGCAGAAATAATAATGTCAGCTACATCATTATATTTCAGACTCTGAAACACTTTCAGTACCTGCTGCTAGTGTGTACCTTCTCTATTTTCAATGCGGCCTTTGCATTTTAACTTTCAGAGTCTGTTCAGTGAGAAGCATATCTGAAATGCATAGCATGCTTGTTTACAGTGATTAGTTGAAGAATCACGATTTTATGCTTTAATTTTTCTTTTGAACAGTAATGCTACAGCCTTTTGACTATGACCCAAATGAGAAGAGTAAACACAAGTTTATGGTACAAACAACCTATGCACCACCAAATATTTCAGATATGGAGGCAGTGGTAAGTAAAAATGATGTAAAATTACTGCTGTAGATTTTTTTTTTTCCTTAAAATTCAGGTTGAAGTGTAAATTAATTATGGTTTTAAATTTATTTTTGGAGAAGAATGTGGTTTTCTCTGAAAAAGCATGACTTCCATAAGTGATTCAGGGTTTTTAATATTAAATAGAAACTCAGTCCTTAGAACTCACCTAATGAAGTGGTTGAATGGTAATAGTAGTGAATGTAAGCTATGATCAGTTCAGTGTTAAAAGGTGAGCAAGTTGTGTTTTATATGCAGCTAATCTGAAGGGGATAAACAATTTGTGTTCGAGGAATCAAGAATATGTTAGATCAGGAAGCCTGAAGCTGTGTGAAATCAGTGCATTTGAAGTAAGAGGTGGTGGAGGGAAATGTTGAATGGGATTATATTGAATTAAAGCATTCCGAAGACTAAGATGTGTCTTTCTACAAGATACCAAGTGGCTAAACACAGCACATGTGATAGATGTTATGTTCTAACAGAACAGAGAATCATAGAGTGGTTAAGGTTGGAAGTGACCTAAAAGATCATCAGTTTCCAACCTCCCTGCTATGAGCAGGGACACCTCACACTAGACCAGACTGCACAAAACCTCATCCAACCTGGCCTTTAAAAACCTCCAGGGAGGGAGCATTCACAACCTCCCTGGACAACCTACTCCAGTGCCTTACTACCCTCATGGTGAAGAATTTCTTCCTGATCTCTAACCTAAGTCTACCCTCTTTCAGTTTAAAACCATTACCCCTCATCCTATCACTACCCTTTCTGGGGAAAAGCCCCTCCCCAGCTGTCCTGTAGGCCTCTTCAGGTACTGGAAGCCCACTATAGGGTCTCCCCAGAGCCTTCTCTTCTCCAGACTGAATAGCCCCAACTTCCTCAGCCTGTCTTCATAGCAGAGGTGCTCTAGCACTTTGATCGTCTTCGTGGCTCTTCTCTGGACCCTCCAACAGCTCCATGTCTTTCCTGTGATGAGGGCCCCAGAACTGTACACAGTACTCCAGGGGAATCTCACCAGAGCAGAGTGGAGGGGCAGAATCGCCTCTCTTGCCCTGCTGGCCACACTTCTTTTGGTGCAGCCCAGGATGCAGTTGATCTTTGGGCTGCGAGCACACACTGGTGGCTCATGTTAAGCTTCTCATCTACTGCCACCCCCAAGTCCTTTTCCTCAGGGCTGCTCTCTAGCCATTCTCATGTTGTAGATTCAGTTCTTAGGCAGGACTGGTCTGATGAAAGAGACAGAAAGAAGAAACTTAGGTTTGTACTTGTTAGTTCGGAAGTAAGGACACTTGTTTCTGAGATTACAAACTGAAAGCAGTGGATGGAAGCCTTCAGATGTCAGAACATGCACTTCCAAGCTGTATATGGGCTCCCATAAGCTTGTATATTAAGGTGGAGGAGAATGTTGCACAGTCTTTTGTCTCTAGAAGCCATTTCAGGGAATGCCTGAGTTTACACAGGTACATCCAATGTCCATGCAAGGCAGAGGAGGAACAAAGGTTAAAGATGAGGTTTTTATAAATCACTGAAGTCCACTAGACCTCTGCAGATTTAGGCTCTGTCCTCTTGAATGGAGTCAAAGACTATTGTGGCATCACTCTTCACTGGAACAGTAGAAAACCTTTTAGATTTTGTTGTTTTGAGACATTCAGCTATGCAGTTAAACCATACCAAAAGGGAAGATATTACTTTTTCTTATTATACTCTGATAGCTCTTGATTATGTGTGGTAAGTGAAGCGTAATTACTTGGTGAGTATATAAAAATCCACTTTGGAAATACCTTTCAAATAACTGCTTTCTCAGTATGTTCAAATATGGAATAGATCTTGCAGAAAATTGGTAGTTGTAGTTGTAAGTTACTGTGCAGCTAATACCACTGAAAAAAAAGAACGACAACAAAAATATGTTATGTAAAGCCTGGATAGTGTAGTCTATAAGACCTGCAGTTCTAGCTAAGGTAACCTCAGAAGGTCCATTGTTGGAAAAACTGCCTCAGACTTTGTATCAGTCTCTGAGCCTTAAGATTTAAGAAAACCACATAAAGTGCATTATTTGAAAGTTAATTGTTAGTTGAGCAGAGAGATTCCAACATGTTTCACAATTACTTAAATATATTGATAACCATTAGAATTTAAATTTTTTTTATAAACAGCTTTGAAAAAGGGTCTCAAGGCCCAAGCTGTAATCTATTATGCAGTAAAAAGGAGGAAGTGGTTAAAAATCTAAAATGTGAAGAGCTAGAAGAAATCTAATGTGGAACTGAGTATAGAGTCATTAAAATAGTGTTTCAATCCTTTGTTTATAATTGGTGCTTCCAAGATAGGACATAAGGAGTACTTTTACCAAGGGCCTTTCTAAGTACTTTTACTGATAAGGCTAGAACTTTGTTCTTAAACTGACTCGGATGGTACTTGTTCCTCATTCTGTGTTAAATCTATCCTTGCATTCAGTTTACTGATTTCCATTTCCAGATTTAAGTTTAACCATTTCTAGCTTTTATTACTTCGCAGTAGTCAATGTGAACAAAAAGCATCGTTAAGAAGCAACTCTGAAAATTGCAGCTAGGGTAGTAACAGTGTTGAGATATATAGGAGTCGAGTACTAAGAGCAAGCTTTATGAATTTTTCAGATATTTGTATGAACCTGGCATGTTAAGTAACTGTATTAATTGTTGTCTTAGTGGAAAGAAGCAAAACCTGATGAGTTAATGGACTCCAAATTGAGATGTGTGTTTGAAATGCCCAACGAAAATGACAAACTGGTAAGTAAGACAAGAATAAAACTGTTATACACAGGCTGGTAGGATCTCGGGAAACTGGTTTTGAGTTCTTTTAAAACCTCTTTGATTTCTTGATTAAACGGATTGTAGAAATTTGTACTAAATTAAACAGGCAAGAGGAGTTTTCAGTATATAACTTTTCAAAGATTCATAGAACCATAGAACAGCCCAGGCTGATGGTATTTCAGGGTCCAGCCTTTCATTGGAAAGCAAGCATCCTGTCCAGTTTAATTTTAAAAAACTCCAGCAATGGAGACTAGTGCCAAAAATTATTATCATTACTGTTTTGCTTTAGCACTTTATTGCTATCAGATTAAAAAAAAAAAGAGAATCTTGAATAATGCATGCAGTGAAAAGTGAATTGCGTTATTTGCTTTTTAAAGTATTAAATGCTTATCCATTTGTTTCTAATTCATCTGAATTAGGAAATATTGATTATAAATTAATGCATGCTTTGGGAATCCTAAATGCATTTTTGTAAGCTAGTGGTAAAGACAGATAATCAGATAAAAAAAATTAAAATACCATTACCTCTTTCATGCTCTTATCTTCTGTATAATGTTTTCAGTGGTTTTTAGTTTGGGTTGGTTTTTGTTTGTTTTTGTTTATAAGGGATAATTTATGAGATCCAGCCTTTTATTCAGGTGTAAGCTTCCTAAGTGTGTATTAAATGCTAAAACTGTAAAGGTTGAACATTTATTATCAAAACATTGAGTTAGCTACTTTCTCTGTTTTTACCTTATTCTAAAACTGCATCTTAGACATTAGAAAAATTACACTTGTTTCTAATTAAAAAAAAAGTGTAATGTAGTAAATTGTAATGCCTTATAAAAACAAAGAGACCTTTTGTACTTTCTTTAATGTGGTATCCTCATGGTATTGATTATACATATTAGTATTTTTCTGAGTAGCAGTGTAGGGTTGCAAAACCCTGCTTTAGCAGTTTATTTTGTCTCTTAAACCTGGCAATGAGAAATCTGCCAAGTCTTGAGGGTAAGCCTCACCCGCCACCTCAGGTTATACCCATGCCAGAACATGAGTATTTCACTCCAGTCAGCAACAGCTTTCTTAAGATGCCTACCAGTCATAGCCAGAAGATTGACATGAAGAACCCAGTCAGTGAGGTCAAACAGCAGAAGGAGGTTTGTTCCAGGGAGAGAAGTCTTAGGTCTCTAGTGAAGTTTCAGTGCTGTTAAAGGAGCTCATTTCAGCTAGCAAACCAATTAAAAAAGCAGCAGATCCTGATCTGCTTACTCATGATATAAATGTGTTGGTCTTTTTAAATATAGTTATAGGAGTACCTGTGTGGAGTAGCAGGATCTATCTCTTTGTCTATCTATGGCTGCACTGTAAAAAATGTAAAATGCAAATAGATGCTGTAGACCAAATAACTGCTACTTGCATAGAAACTAAATAAATTATTATGTCTTTTTTTAGTTGCTTTGATACTGTTTACCTTTCAAAAGGCTTTCTTTTACATTTACTACTTACTGTGGGCTTTGGTTATGAAAGATGCAGTATGACAGTGGGCTAAATGACATAGCTGCGTAGCCAATCAAACAGGAATACAGAAGCCTGAATCTTAATGTGAGCTGTTTTTGAGTGTATTGCCATACAAATGCTTTGTTTTCACTAGTAGGATCCTGGGCTATACAGTTGAATTAATTGTTTTGTAATGTCTATTGAAGATAATTGTGTATTTTGAGCAGAGATGTGGGAGCTGGATTTTTTATTTTATTTTTGGCTTTTTCAGAGCTTTTAATATGACTTTTCACTTGTATTCAAAATGAATAATGTTTTTCAGAGGTGTGGTGATACTTAAATTCCATACTGTGTAGTAATTTTCCTTCAGTGAGAGGTGCTATCAGTGCAAATTATTTTTGCCATTCATGCTACATATTAGTTGGTGACACAACCAGTTTTTTTTTTTACTTTGGTGTTGTTTTTTTTTCCTTGCAGGATTACTTTCTTCCTTTTATCTTTCCCTCTCAAGCTCAAATGTTGTTTGGTGTGTTTTGTGTGTTGTCTTTTGGATGACTGCTGGGTCAGTGTCAAGCAGCTAAATTTTTGTCTCAGTAGCATGTAGTACCAAATGTAGACAGTGCAATCTTCTCTTAGTTTTTAATATCTGAGCTAACTACAAGTGAACTGATGACAGAAGTATCTGCTCAGATTACTGTACATATAAACTTCATATAACTGTATTAGTAGCTGGATTGTTTCAATTTTAAGCTGTGGATAATTTTTCTCTAGGTAAGTAAAATTCTCAAGCAATTCTTAATATTTGTAGAATGATATAGATGCGAGCAAACCTGCCCCAGTATTGAATACATCCAAGCAGGATGGACCGATGCCAAAACCACATAGTGTTGCACTTAATGATACTGAAGTAAGGAAGCTAGTGGAAGAGTGCAAAAGACTTCAAGCAGAGGTTATGAAGCTGACGGATGAAAATCGGCACCTGAGAGTAAGTTCTGCTTCCGTGTTTATAGTGAAGTGGCTTCACTCTTCTTGAATGAAAGGTCTGGTTTCTAATTAGGCCGATAGGTGTGTATTCCAGAAAGTAGGTACAGCTGTTAAAATGTCAATATTGATTTGTAATACAATTTTACTGTACTGTATATACTGTATATTTTAAACTCAGTGATTGAGTCATTGTCATGGGTGAGATACTGAAGTTGTATAACTTCTTAAATGAAACTGTTTTTTAAGGTGGTCAGAGAAACTGACTTAGTAGTTTTTATTAAAAGTGCATTATTACTCCTTCCTAAGGATGAGTAAATGAGAAACAAAGCTGTAACATTCTATATCACAAATTGTTAGTAAACAAGAGCAATTTTTTGGCCAGAGGAGGTAAGCAAAGACTGCTTTCTCAGTACCTTTTATATAAAGATGCTTTTTCAGTAACCTGTAACTAGTCAATACATGACTGACTTTTCTATGTATTTACTTTGGGTATACAACAGTTTCATTTACCATGGTAGCCTTTTAAAGAACCATGAAATAAGTGTCCGCACACCAATAGTTCTGGTGGCACTAAAGTAGATGTTTCTCCTTAACAATAAGTGGTATTTAATTCTGACATGTAGAACTAAAAGCTGGATTTTTCATTATGCCTAGCAAGAATTTCAGAATCTTTCTAAAGCAGACTATGAAAACAAGAGAATTAACTGTCATTATTTGAAATGTCATGTTTTGCTGTGTTCATATTTTGGTGTAATGTTATTTTTTTTTTTTTTTTTTTTTTTTTTTTTTTTTTTTTTTTTTTTTTTTCAACTTGATTTAAAACATTCCCCAGTAAGTTTGGCCTTTGAGTTCAGTTTGTAGAATTGTAAAGGAAGTGTGTTCATAAATTTTTCTCTGTGCTTTTCCCCTCTCAGGATGAAGGCTTGAGACTCAGAAAGGTAGCGCACTCAGACAAATCTGGATCACCCACAGCTTTGGCCCTCAGAGAGAATGGCTTTAATCCTCTTCCTTCACTTCTTGTTGTAATTGCAGCCATTTTCATTGGATTCTTTCTAGGGAAGTTCATCTTGTAGAAAGAATGAGTGAGAGAAGCATGCAAAATGCAGCTTCCTTTTTTTTTTTTTTTTCCTTGGCCAGAAAAAGATTTGTTTACCTACCACTTCATTGGTAGTATGGCCTAGGTGGCCATTTTTGTGTACAGCATCATAACAGGCTTTGCCTTTAATGATCTCGCACGGTTAGAAAACACAATCTAAAAAGACAAACTGTTCGGCTACTGTACAAAATTGTACATTAAGTCATCAATAGCAGGTGTCAGTTGCACAGTCAGTCCTTTATGAAAAATCATAAATAAAGAATTGTTCTTTCTTTCTTTCTGTGGTTTTAATAAGAGTTCAGAAATTGTTCAGAGTCTTGTAAATGTTATTTTAATAATCCTTTAAAATGTTATCTGTTGCTGTTACCTCTTGAAAAATGATTTATTAGATTGCTAATCCCACTCATTCAGGAATATGACAAGAGGTATTCTGGGGGAAATGGTGCCTCTTACTGTGTAAATTTTCTCCTTACCTTACTTTGCTAATACCACGCCAGAAATTCTTTCTTATCCCTCGTGAGGCATTGTGGAGAGTACTTCATCCTTGCAATCCTGTCCCATAATATTTAACATTACAAAGAAATAAAATTGTTAACAGATTTTTCTGCTGGGTAGCCTGTTTGTGTGTGTCGTACTTTTAGAAGGGATTCCTAACAAGTTCATTGTTCATGGTAATTTGCTACTTGTAACCAATGGCTATTTTGAAGTCTATTTGCATAAGTTTCTGGCTTAGACTGTTGTAATTGAAGCTTGGGGTGGGGGAGGGCAGGGGTGAAGGGGAAGGCTCCCATTCAATTTCATAAAAAAAACCCCTAACTGCTTTCTGGCTGCTTTTCAGCTACAGAGAGGATGGTTATCAAACTTGTTTTGGGACAGAATAATTTGGATATCCAGCAGGTACAAATACCAGACATGAATGTTTGAAATGTATTAACAATTTGTTTGGATTGTGCAGGAGTGTAATAATCAACCTTCTGTTCCATCTTTGGATCTTCTGGGTGTCTTCCAGGAGTCAACATTATTTTTTTATTTCATGAAGTTATTTAATTCACATATACTAACTTACTTGGTTTGTAATTCTGTTTTAGCAGATATTAAAAAATGCAATTTGTATCATTCAGACATCCATAATGAATTCCATGATGCAGAAGAGTTGATGTTTGCTGAGTGAGCCTCAATTGCTCACCTTTTGAAAATGAAAATAATTTTTATGTAGCTCTTGGCAGATCTATCTGTGTTAACCATGTATAGTTAAGTTTTAAATAATTCATTTTCAGGGTCTGAAATGCTTCCCTGCACTTAATCTTATGTCCTGCCTCATCTCTGAATATGTCATAAAAACAAACAGTAGTATTGGAACAAAATATTATCTGTACTTCTGACTAAGCATAATCCAATACATGTAAACTGATAAACTGCAGAAGGCTTATACTCCTGTAAGCAAAATTGTGTATACTCTTGGACAACTTGACTTGATGTGGTGCAGCTAAGTGTGTTAGACCTTGGTATATGCACACCTTATGGAAAAAAATGTTCTAGAGAAGTTGTACTATTTCTTGGTTGCCTTTGATTTCTAGTGCTTTTTTTAAAAACAGAAAACTATAATTACATCATGTTCTGTCATTGCTCTCTGTGATAGACTTTTTTTATAAAATCTTGCATATGTGCAAAGAAGATGATTAAGAAAATGCAAATACTGCTTACCTTTTTATTGAAGCATGCAAGCACAGATGTTTCCAATTACTTGTTCCAGTGTTTATGTTCAAATCTCCTTCCATCCCAGTGACTGGAAAAGCTATGTTAAGGTCTTAATTATTTTGGTTCCACTGGTTCAGAATGGTGTCATTTTCCCAATTTTTTTTTTTTTTTTTTTTTTTTTTTTAACAGAACATTGCTGCATCAAACTTTCATACTCTGTTCCAAGCTGGTTATGTGGAAAATAACGAAAGCAATACTGTGCAGGAAGCAGTTTGCTTTAGACAGAGCAGTCATTCCTATGTTGAAGGGAAAAAGACAAAAATCCCCTGGAGGATCTTAATATGTTTACAGCATAATGTATGTTTTTGAGGGTTGTTAGCACTTTCTGGACTTGAGAGCAGAAAAAGGAGTCACTGCTTAATGCAGCTGACTTAGGTTTTGATGCCTGGCAGCAGAAATAAGGTAAAAATAACAATAAAATCAGATTGAAATAACTTTATTCATAAGCAACAAAGAGGTGGTGGTAAAACTTGGTCGTGGTTTAAGTAATGTCTTCAAAGTGAAACTGTGCAGCGGTCTCATAACCAGCATACTTACTAATGGTATAAGGACACTGTCTTGGTTTCCAGTAATCCCATCATAGCTGTATGTAAAATGTAATGCTAAAACTATTTTGCTCTCAGGAGTCACTTTGGATGAGATCAACTGTATGCAGTGAATTATGTAATATGGATTAAATTGTTTGTCTTTGTTCCTGAAATGGTTAGAACTTCTTGATTTGTCTGCTTGCTTACTTGTGTATGTAAGCACAGGGAAATACAATCTCTTCACTGCTCCTAGTGATACAATCAGTGATGCCCAGAAAGTTGCGTGAGGCTAAACCCATAACTTCAGTTAAATATGCATGTGGGTTGCCGTTCTGGTTTCTCAGAAGGGCCAGATGGAACAAGTACATGGTATCAAAGTAGAATTTTAAAGTTTTTAATGAATACAGCACTTTAAAAAAGGGTAGTATGATGGTTCAGGGAAAAAAAAAAGAAACCTAGTTAAATAGAAGATGCAGCTTCTGTAGTAATTCTGGGCACTAAAGTTAACCCACTTAAAAAAAAATATCTATATATATATCTATATATCTGATGTTCCTTTCAGAAAAGGTTATTTGTATCCGTGCACAAGCTATTTGTGCAGTTGTACTAATTCTCTAAAAGCTCACGACAAACACTTTTTCCCAGGCTTGCATGTTTCTGTTACTATGATTGAAGCCATTTTATGTGTAAGAAGCAACCGAACACTAGCTTTGAAACTTCATTATCCTCTTGGGATGAGGCAGGGCTAAGGGAGGAGGCAGAAGGTGAAATTTTGCCAAAGTGGGAAAGACAAAGTCAATAGCAAATCGTATTTTTCAGGCCTTCTTCAAAGATATTAAAAGTTGAAGTGTTAATAAACCATTGAAAATGTGGTAGTGTCCTTTTTATTTTGGAAATTCTCCCTAATATGTGTGTTCTGTAGACTACTGATACTGAATAGATGTCTCTAGTCCATTTTGCAGGTGTTGTAACTGCCCTACTTCTAGGTACTGCTAGTACATATCATGAAGACTTGGTGTTGGAGTGAAGAACAGGTGCCTGAATCCAAGCAACTGAGGTTGCTGATGGTTTGTCAGATTTATAATAGTCAAGGTGACAGACTTTTCTTTTTTCTGTTTGGAGTCCCTAGGTATTTATGCTTGAACAGAGTTGCCACGCCATACACTTGCTTCAGTCTGTGGCAAAAGATGGAATGAGAGCTACGCAGTCACAGAGCAACCCTACTAAACATTTACTATAATATTGAAATGCCCTGCTCTCCATGTTTACAGGTGGGATGAAATTCTGCATTTTGTTTAGCCACCTTGCTGCCAACGTAGCAGTGCACTGCGTTGTGTTCTTCGCTGGTTCCTGTCGAATGGCTCTGCTGCGTGTGCCCAGCATTGGCATGTAGCACTGACCAGTGCTGCCAGGGAATCTTGTCTGCTGATCTTGAGCTTCCATGGCAGCTTTAGTCTGCTGGCACGCTTTAATGTTGGACAAGAGGGAAGAATAGATACAGGAGTTACTTTTCACAAGGGTTTGAGCACCTGTAGGAAGAACTGAAGTTAATTGAAAGACCTATTCATTTCCTGTCTGAACAGCTTTTCCAGGGTCACTCAGATAATCTAAGTATGTCAGGGTTGGTTTGTTGTGTTTTTATCTTTGAATGCAGGTTGCACATATTTGAGAAAAATTCCTGGTAACGACTGTGCTGCATAAGCAGAGGTAGTGATGGTGTCGTCACTTTTATTTGCCCTCTATGTGACAAACAGCTTATAAAGAAAACCAATTTATTCTTATCTGGTTTTCTCATGACTGCTAGATGGTGAGATCAGTGCCTCGTCCTGTTTTCCTGGGACAAGGGTGTACGTGGTTGCGTGGTGAAGTGGATCTAGGAGCTGATTTGGATTAAATATGATTTTTAAGGGATGAAAGAGATGATTTTGACTAAATTGTGGTTGAAGCATCTCCTACCATGCTTCTGTGCCTATTTTATGTAAAGCTTGGTACCAGATTGTGAACTGTTGGTAACACTGTCAGCAGGGTGTTGAATCCCTGTCTATGCAGTAGCTACTTCTGTTGCTGGCAGTGGTGGAATGCTGCCGTTCTGCTCTCTTTTCTTTAGAAAAAGATGTAAAGGGTGTTACAGTATCCAGGCACAGAGGTGTGAGACAGGTATTACAGCTAAGCAGTCTGAGTTTAGACACTGAAATAAATGAAAAATTACTTGAAAGGTGACTGAAATAGTTGTATTTTAAACTTGTGTATAGGAGAAGAAAGTGAGATGTTCAGTCATGTGGTTTTTGTGGTGGTTTTTATGTGTTTGTTTTGTTTTTTTCTAAAATGCTGCTTCATGTTGCTTGGGAATCTATCATAGGCTGCTAAAGGATCTTCCAAAGACTTGGCTGTTGCCTTGTCTGTTCCTTAAGATGTGTTTTAAACAGGCAGAAAATGGCTGTTGGAGAAGTGTTAAACAGTGAACTGTACTCACTGTGATTGTAATTCCTGACCTCTGCTAAAGGCAGTATGGAGAAAAAAGTAGATACTGAACATTTGGGAATGCTGTGTTTCTAGTCTTAGAACATAGAAGTGTGTCTGTATAGCAAAAAAAAAAAAAAGTAGAGCCAGTGTTGTTTTTACTTTTCAAGTAAAAGGAAACAGTCCTAAATTAGTGTAGCTACAGTGTTTTGCATATATTGCTGTACCCATGGGAGTGGCAAAATATTTTTTTGTTGCTACTTTGATGATAGTGCAGATACAGATGATAGCTATGGTCTGATTTTCAGAGGCACTTCTTCAGAAGGGCCAAGCACTTTTTGTTTTGTTTTTTTTAATGTGAGCATGTTTGACTCTTGTCAAGCAAAGGTGTTCCAGTAATAGTAGACTCTTACAGAGGTTAAATCCACTTGTGTTTTCACTCAAAATGAGTAAACACTTTGTTATTACTGCTTTTCAGACTGCAGCATGCTTCTGCACTGGTTTGAGGAGTATTACTAATGACAATCTAGTAATTAATTCTAAAGATGATGCTCTGTTTCTTAATGGTTGGGAGGCATTGGTTTAAGTCATGATGTAGGACAGTCTGGTTTATGAACCGTGTTTTGGAAAGGCTTAGGAAGAAAGTCCACAGAAAACAAAACATGAACCCTAGGTCAAATAGAGAGGCTGCCATTAGAGGTACTAACGTACAGCTTTGATAATGAGTGGTTCACAGAAGGTGGAAGTTCATGTTGTAGTTAATTTTCCTTGATTGCTGTAATCACCTCAGGTTAGTTTAAATTTTTGAAATTATAAATATGAGAGACCTGCCCCACATCTCAGGAGTTGTTCATGTCAAGTGAAGAAAAAGGGACTACAGGAGTAAGAGATGGTTATGAGAGGAGCAAGATGGATTGCTTCACAACGGATTTTGTTGGTGGCTCAGTCTTCCCAGGACAGCTGGGCCACTAGGGAAGTCTCCATGTGCTCCCTTCTCCCCAGACAAACCCTGGAAGCCGCTCCAGGAATGCGGATTTCTCTCCAGCCTTGGGGTGTAAAGCCTCAAACATGGTGACCCGTCTTGTAAACAGGAGAGTGCCAGGAGTAGGATTTTCGCTGTATTCATGCCCAGGATTGTCTAGCCTCGGATTTCCAATGCAGCCTTCAAACTTAACGGCACTGCTTTCAAGTTTCACTTTCTTGTGTAGTACCTTGAAATACTTTAGCCCTAGGGCCTCTTATTTCATGTCCCAGCTTCAAGAAAATCGGAACAGATTGCTTTCCTGATTAAATGAAATTATCTCTTCATCCTGCCTCCACAGGAACCAGATTACAATGGCAAAGGAAGGTCAGTGTGTTTGTGGAAAAACAAGGTTTATGTGTTTGCAGCATCTTTGTGCTGCTTTTCCCTGTGTGAATCTGGAAGCTAATTCGATCTACCTTTGATACAGAGGTTGATGTTTCTCAGATACCAGCTACAGGAAAATTAAAGAGTTACAAGGTATTACAAGGGAGCAGGTAAGCGGGTGTGGCGGGGAAAACTCGAGCTGTTACCAGAGTAGGCTCATGGAGGGTGTGTGGGGTGGGACTGCTTGATTTTACCTGGGAATGGGGAGGAGGTGATTCAAGAAATGCTAAGTGATGGGGTGAGAATTGCTAAAATGCTTGTGTGCATGGTTGCTGCTCCAACCTGCTTTCATCAGGCATGTCAGAAATACTAGTGATTTAATGATTGCAAATGGGATTTTGATCTTCAGGGGAGCTGTTAACTGACCTCAAAGCTTCTCTTAGACGAGTAATTTTTAAAAAATGAGCTAATTGTGGTTTTATGAGTCCAATTCTAGAGCTATGTAGGAGTTGCATTTGTGGAATTTGAGGTGTAGAAATAAAGCAGTTAATCAAAAGTAAGTATTTTCAGCAACCTAATGAACAGTGTAGGGACAGGGGCCTCCTGATCTCCTTGGCTACTGCTCCGTACAGTGGGGAAAAAGCAATGCACAGCTCAAGTCCCCTGGAGCTTCTGTGCATGCAGAGAGACACAACCATTAATGTCCCTGCAGACAGGCATAGTAATAGGGTTATGCAAAACTGGTGTGTGTGTCTGTGCACATTTGTATTTGTCTGATCTGTGAACAGAAATCTTTCTGGGGTCCCTGTATGCAAACTGGTGGTTACAGTGAGCTGGGTTACTGTAGGACTTCACACTGTATCGGGTGCTTGTAACTATTTCAGTTGCCTCCACTAGACCATTTTTCTCATTTAACTTCTCCTAGTTTTTGAGCTCCTTTGAAATTGCTCATTTTCAGGGCAACAGTGTAGAAACACTTCTTTCATTCTTGCCAAATGGGAGCTCTCTTGCCCAAAACCCCCTTCACAAATGCACTGAGCCTCTGCAAGTAGTAATCTGAGAACTTCAAAGAGCAACAGGAAGCTTAAGGAGCACATAAGGTGAATTTCCAACATTCAGAAGCATTTGCTGCTGCTTTCGTGAAGGGCAAAGATGTCAGCTGTAAATGCAAAAGCTTTTTTAGATTTCAAGAAATTAAGCTATTTTTATAGGAAATCCTTCCCAGTCTTATGCCTGATGGCTGCTAAGTTCTGTATGCTCCCTTTCATGTAGCTCTACATTGGTAGTTATCTCCTAGTTCTTAGTTAGAATTGTGAAAGCTAAAGCACTTGCTCTAATGATAGGGTGAGCCAATAATAGTCAAAGATTTAAAATTAGACTCTCTCAAAATGTAGTATTATGTTTTCCAGTTGCCATTCATGTATGCATTTTTCAACAGAAGGGAGTATGTTGAAGCAATGCAAATTTCACAGATTAGTATTTTCCTTTTAGTGTTAAGACAAAACCTGCAGAAATGGTTGGTACAGCTTAGACCATGAGTTCATTTCCCCAGTATCCCTTACGGAGTGCAGAGAAGAGACTCCTGTGGTGCCTATTGTGTAGGTTAAAGAAGTTTTGCCCTGATCATATGGCACTGGGCGTGCAGAGGGGGCTGCAGGGGCAAAGCTTTGTTTTGTTTTTTCTTAACTGTTGAAAGCATATTTGGCTTACTTGTGAGTGTGATTTCTGTGGTTTCTTTTATTGTTACTGCCTCCATGGGTGGTTTGCCCCTCTGGTAAGGGAGAGATCATCAGGTGGAATGAAATTGTGGTGGTCTGATCTGAAGGGAAGACTTGTGAAATACCTTTAAAACTCCTGTGTTTGGTTTTATTTTCTGTATGCTAAAACCCTGGACTTAATAGAGAAGCTGGTTTAAAGGCTTTTAATTTGCCCAATTACCCAGGCCGTGATGACCCTTTTTCTCTTGCATGTGAGATAATGGTGTCACCCTCTGACCTGGCTGTCGCTCCTCTCTCGCTCCATAGTTCCTACCCTCTCAAGTGGTCTGAATTAATTGCTACAATCAGAGCAAGGCAACACATGCCTCGCCTCTGTGTTTCAGCTCTGCTGCTTATTGCTCCCGATAAAGGGGACTGAACCACAGAGCCTGGCTGGCTCGGGGCTCCCTGCTCCCCTGGCTGTGTGACTGTGGGAGAAGCTGGCAGGGAAGCGAGGGCTCGGCAGGTTGTAGCCGCCAGATGGCAATGTCCCTCCGCCCTCCCCGCTGCTCTGCTGGGGTTCGCCTTCACGGCTGAATAGTTGAGGGTTTGCGTGTCTCTCGTTGGGCATTTGTTTTTAAACAGTAATTTACATGTCTGTCTGTCACGCGTCAGTCCCCTGGATGACCGTATGCCAGGCTGGTCCTAGGCTTTATTTCTGTGCAGAATATAGCAAAGGGGAGATCCTAAAGCCTAACAACTCCCAAGTGTAAACCTTTTTTTTCCCAAGCTTTTTCCATGTCTCTATTTGAAGACAAGGACGGACGTGGTTCCCATGGGAGAAAGATGTTGGGACTCTGCCTGCTTTCAGGTGGCAATCAGAGGCAGTTCCCGTAACTGGAATTAATTGCTGTCCTCAGGGCTTGGTAGCAGCACAGGTAGAATCCATCCTATGAACTGGTCTTGTATCTTGGAGCAGACTTATGAAGAAGGGGTAGGGGAGAAGGTGCTTGATAAATAATTGCTAAGGCCAACATTGCTGTTTCCTTAGCTATTGAGGGTACTTGTGGTTTGTTTCCTCAGAGTCATTTTTTTTCTGCCTGATTCAGCAACAGAGTGGAAATCTTGTTTATTTCCTTATTATTATGTATTTCTGCCAGCAAATAGCAATTAAAAAAGTCAACAGTGATTGCACTAAAAAGGAGAAGCCTAGAAGGAAAAAAATTCTTTGCAAATACTTGTAGGAAGAGGGGAAAATTATGGGAAATTAATGAAGCTATAAAATTCAGAAGGAGTGGTACTGCATTTTTTACCTAGCCTTCTCTGTTGTATCAGAAGCGAGCAAGTTATGCTATGTAGGATCTATTTATGGCCTGAATTCATCCATTCCCCCTGCTTTGTGTGAACAGGAAGCCACTTCTTCACAAGCTGTGGCTACTGCATTCAGCATGCCTTCTAATTTAGCACGGTTCCTAAAAACCAAGCTCATCTTACAGGGATCTCCTGAGTCACTTGTGAAAACTCAGGAATTGTTTGACTCCAAAGCTTTTTGATGGCAATGGTGGAAGTCTCACTGACTAAATTTCACTTCTGCCCTGTTTGTGCAAGTGAGGTGGGAGTGAAACTGAACAGCTCTGAGGAAAGTTGCTTTCATTATCCTGTGGCTTGTCTTCCCTTCTCAGTTCATACCAGGTTTTTCTTCCGCTTGAAGTGTCCTTTCTAATCCCTCCCTCAGGCTGTACCCCTTAGAGCAAGTGAGATGGAACAGTGGAGCAGTAATGCTGGTTTGTTTCTTGCAGCTCACTTATACTTAGTTTCTGTTGAAATCACACCTGACACAGCTGCTCTCACCATAGTCCACTTGCAAGCCAACACTGTCATTACCTGCTGGGCACTTCCAGGCCACCCAGATAATCTCAGCTGTATCCATTGTAGTGATTTCTAGTGATGTGTTCTCAAGGAAAAATGTTTTGTTGTGTGTATAGTAAGAAATGAGCTTTTCTGTGTACACATTGCTCAGAAGAGGGATTTTTAGTTACCACTGAGACACCTGTCATACAGGTGCAAAGTCAACAGAACAAAAACCTAGCATGTATAAGAGGCAAATAAATATTTTTTTTTTCAGTTAGGCTTTTTTATTTCAATCAATAGTTTAACAAGTGCTTAAACTTCCCTGGCAGTTTAATCTGGAACACAGTTGAGAAGAAAAATATCTTCTATAAGTTTACAAAAATAAAAGGATTTTTTTCTTTTTAAATCCTGCACTTCAAGCAAGCACACTCCAACTCAACCAAGACAGACATTCTATCTTAAAACACAGACTTCTGTTACATAAAAATTACATTCTACCCCAGGGCAGCAGGCACAATGTGTGAATGGTATAGAAACAGAGTAAGAACACTTATTTTGGTTTTCCTGATCCCTTTTGTCCTTTTTCTTAAATAGAACTTGTTAAAACAATTTACCCAAGAACTTATTTAGGTTACCATTTCTTCTGTCAGGTGGCTCCTTGAGTAGGATATTACAGTGGCACTGAGGGAAAAATTTTCAACTGTCCTGGTGACATTGGCAGTTACTGAAGATACAAATTTTAATTGTTTTGCTTTTTAAAACTTCTGCATTTCAGTATTGGACAAATCACTCAGTTTGTAGGTCCTCCTCTGCTAAACCAAACTTCTTCAGCAGCCAGGGCTGCCAGCACATGAGGTCAAGTTGGAGAAGTAAAAAGAATGGAATATATTGCATCACAAATGTGTATGGTGCTGTGCAGCAGTTGATTTAGTGTCTGATGACACCTAAAGATCAAGGAAGCTTAGCTCCTAGTTTTGTGCCTGTCACCTAGGAGAAGCCTTTCAGAGAACATGGATTGGCAAATAAACTATGCACTCTGAAGACTTACATCTTTGTCCAACTTGGCATTTATGGGCTAATAGAAAAATAAAGAAAAAATACATAGGCACAAGGAGGGAAGCTGGTGTAGCATATACTAAGAATCCAGATTGTAAAATTTTCTTTCTGGTCAACACTAAAAATAAACTCGAGGAGCCCAAAATCAGATTTCTGGCAATGAATCCACTAAGGCCTTTTTCAAGTGCCCCTTTTTCACTATCTCTAGGTGACAGGAGAAAAAAAAAAAAAGCTGTTCTTGTACAGTTTGTACTTTGAGTCACACTTGTGTTTTGTGTGATTACAAGTCTCAGAAAATGTGGATCTTTGCAAGTCTGCAGTTCAAAACACAGTCAAGATAAGAATGTGATTTTTGGAGGTAAGAACTAGACAGGTCTTTCTCTTGAAACTGTTGTAAAAGTTTGGATATTAATCAATTTACAGAGGAGCCATGAGCACCAGTAAGTTGTAGATCATTGCCCTGATGAACAAAAAGCATTAAGCAGCAGAACAGGTCCTTTGCTCAGCTTCAGCCCTACGTCACAAGCATGTGCAGATTTCAGCTGGAACTAAGTTGTGTGTGGCACTTGCATAGGGAAGGAAGAGGGTCTGACAACTCCTAGCCACTGATACGTTTTGCAGAGATGAGACTACCTAACGGGACTATGGTGGTGAAGAAACTTGTCTCATGATCTGAGGAACCTCACGCCATACCCATAAATAAAGACTAACATGAATTCACTTATGTCACTGTGTTTCAAACAGAAATCAGAATCAAAGGTAGTACTCGAAAGGCCTTGTTTAACTGTCTTGTAACTCAGATGGAGATTTGCTGGTGTAAATCTGCTGAATTAAAAACTCAAGTCTAGCTAAAGAAAATAAAACTCCCTCCTGGTTCCTAGCTTCTCTTTCAGAGGCATCATGTCTCCTTCTTGACTCTAGTTAAAACTGCTCCTGATGCCCCCCTACCAGCAACTGATCCTGAACTGACCCTTCCAGTAGGTTTGACTATGGAGCAGAAAGTCATCAAGAAATGCTGATCAGAGCAGCTGTTCATAGGGCTCAATTGATCATGGGAATTTGGCTTTCAGCTCCTTCTAGTAGGCTGAAGGAGGATCTGATATCAGATGGATGGGTGAATGCTTTCTCTGGTGACCACTGAGCCAGCCTGAGCTCTGTTCTTGACTCTTAATGAGTTTTCTGTGACGTTTCCTCTGAGGAAAAAATACCATGAAAGATTCTGTCTGACCTGGCAGTGAGTCTGTGATTGTTCCTTTCCCCCTTCCTTCTGCTGTCTCAAAACCAAGTGAAACAGTTTTGTTCTCACCCCATGGAAATTTGCATCCAAGGCTAATACCAGCTTGGAAAAACTGTCAAGAAGGCATGGACTTAGAGGAGGTGGGGAGCCTGAGCATAGCCATTTGCTACTCAAATGGCTTTTTCCTGCTAATTTTCCTAGTGAGCTCTTGTGCCATTGCTGTGTTTTCAAAGAATCCTTTTGCTATGGCACACAGTATGGAGACTTCCCTACGTAAAACTGAAAGACCTTCATTCAACACATGCTTTTCCTGTGATGCTGAACGTTATCTTCCCCCAATAATACTGCACTGGGCAGCTACAAACTGCTGACACTGATGAAGAAACAGTGTGACCTTATTCGTTATGTTTATTCCACAGGTTCCTGCTCCTCCTGTGAGCCAAAATGTGTATCCTGGTAAAAGCCACAGCCCAAATGCTTCAAGATTAAACCATGTCCTCAGCTTACTCCCCATTTAAATCAGGGGGGACATGGTTTATCCATGAACTGTACCTCCTTGCTGACCTTAACTATCTCTTCTATTGCCTCTCCAGAACCTGGTCTGATTGACATTAATATGCACATAAGGATGTATTTGCCACTGGGGGAAACCCAAGGGTTTCCAAGGCAGGGTATTGTTGAAGAATGCTCTATTGAAGAATGTGTTGGGACAGGTCCAGCAAGGAGAAAAGGGAGGAGGTGGCTACATTTGTGCAACTCTTGCTCCTCCCTCTGGTAAGACTGGGCCACTCTGCCTCCACCAGATGGATGTAAATCTGTTTCCAGCTGCTTTCGTGCTCTTCTAGGGGCCATGGTGTGCTTGCTGCCAAAACTCTTTACTTGTTCCTGTGTGAGGCCACATCACTAAAAATGTGCTGCTAAACAAGGTTGCAGAACATGTTAGACCCTACTCACTTCTTTACCCACCTGGCTGGCACAATATCCAAGGCAGAAATACTGCACGTGGAGTATGTAAGGCCTCAGGAATGTGAAAGCAGAAGTCATCCCTGCAGCCTTGTATTGGCAGCTTACCTGCACCTTGTGCATCCAACAGAAAAGATGCTGCTTCTCTCTGGCTTTAAGGGGGCTTGGTTGTAACTACCCACTAGATACAAAGGGAGGCCTCCCAGCAATGACATAGCTAAGGAAATTGAAAGACAAAATATGAATTACTGGTTATTTTTACAATTTAATTATTGTAAAAATAGCTTAAATTATTTGGAATATTTTTTTAATTAGAGGTATCAGTTAGTTAGCAGGATCTGAGTGGAGGGCTGTTGATTGGTCGTTTCTTTTTGTGTAACGAGCTGTGAGATAATGACAAGATCAATCTTCGTGGGTTTCCTCCTCGTATGCGCATCTACATCGGAGTTGTGAAGTCCGAGGGGGAAGGTGCTCTCACAGTACTGGCACAGCCCCGAGCCCTTCCCCGGAGCTAAATTCTGTTGAGAAACCCAGCACTGGGGAGAAGAGTACCACACTGGTAACGTGGCAGTGATGACTGAAGCAAGATCATAACCTTCACCCCAGTAATTAAATTTTTTTTTTTAAAAAAAAGAAGACCCCCTCCCTCCCCCCAAAAGTCTGCAGTACTAAAGTGCAATTACTTTTGTGCAGTCATGTCAGGCCAGGGATCAGACTGGATGAAGTTCAAAGCACAAACATCAAACGAGTGCTGTTCAGGATTTGAGGAGGAGGGGGGAAGTAAGGAAAAGAACAGTTCTCAGGCATTCAAGTGCATCAAGAAAATAAATGTCCTTTTCTTTCAGAAATAAAAACAACCCCCAGTCTGGTGGAATCCTGGCTCTGTAGTCATGAAATATAAGGGTTTTTTCACTTCTAGCTGAGAATGTCCCAATATGACACAGTACAAATAAACAACACCAAAGCAAGAGCTGGGGTACTGGGATATTTTTCTGGTGCTCTGCTATACAGCCTTATTTTTTTCTCCTCTGGCGACTCTTCGGCTCTGGGCACTGACGAAGCGCACTGAATTAAAGGCATCTGGTAGGACGTGGCTCTCTTCTCTGGTCGGTCAGGGCTGGACCCGTCGCTCGGTCTCTGGCCGTTGTACAGCAAGTACCTTCCCCCAGCATCCTGCTCCATTTTGAAGATCTCGTACTCGGTGTGAGGCAGGCGGATGCCGAGCGCGATGCAGCCGTTCGTGTGGGTGACGTCTTGCTGAACCCCAACTTGCCAGGACCCCTGCGCTCCACACTCGTTCCCGTTGAAGACGTTGAGCAGAGAGGCTGTGGATATATCCATGGGAGTCACCTTCATGTGATTCACTGCGAGAGAGGAAGAGAGGGGCTATTAGCAGGGGAACAAAAACAAAAGCAAGGACAATGTGCAGATTGGGGTCTGTAACTGCCAAATCAGAATTGTCTCTGCTTGCTCATTCTTAAATCAATTTTTCATATTGCAGGTGTGGCTGGTGAACATATTTGCATCATTTTATGTCTTTGACATAATTGCTTCTTGCACACACACAAACTCAGTTGAAGAAAACCTGATGACAACAGATCTCAGCAAGAGATTAAGCAGAACTTTTCATTACAATCCGTTACAGATAAAGCCTGGGTGGTTATTCTAGGAGATAGGTAAAAGAGGAAACATTAAAACTTTGTGTTTTATTACCATCTGTATTAATCCATAAGAAGGGCTGTTTATTTTTCATCATTTTTTAACTTCGTTATCCTGTAAGGCTAATGAAATAATTAGTTCCAGCTGGAAAATCTGGAAAGCACCACAGCTGTGCTATCTCTCTGTATTACCCATTCTTTTTTTGCATGAATTATAAAGTATTTCTGAACTACAGAGAGATGTTTTTTCTCATATCCAAAGAGTGAGAGCAGCTTGCAGAATCAAATGTAGCAGTCCTGCAGCTTCTGCGGTTCCAAGTTGCCTGCATTTCAAAGGAGCTTAAGGCACATAAAGTTTTATTTTTCAGCCAAGTTAAAAAAAGTTGGGAAAAATCAAACAGCCTATGGAAGCTGAATAGATTTTTTTCCTGGTGTGTGCTTGACACTGTATATCAAGTAAAGGGAATCTGAATGGATCAGTGCTGAGTGAAACTGAAGCAAATGACCAGCCCTCATGCCTCCTGACATACCAAAATCTCAAATTCTCCTGCAGGTCGTTTTGTATTAAGATTTGTTGGGAGTTTTATTCTGAGGTTTTATAAACAGATAATTGACTTAATGGCTCCACAGTTTACATTATTTGTCCTAGTGGGTGTAAAAGGCAATCTATAGAAAGCAAACCTAGAAGCTTTACCAAAACTGAATCAGTGACCTCAATTTGCAAGGTAAGTTGGCATACCACGAAACTGGATTTCACCCCAGGAGCTGAGCTGGGACATGCTGCATACAGCTGCAAAGAGCAAAAGCTCTGAGAGGAAAGGGTATCTCCCACCTCCTATGAAAATTCCAGATTAGTAAATAATTTCTTACAGTTAGATGCTTTACTAAATTGGAGCCATGAAAGAAGCTGTATGCTTCTCACATGGTAACTGAAATAAGGAGAAGAGCCCACACAGTGCCTGGGGCTTCCAGAGGCTCTGCTGGGGCTGGCGCCATGGTGGGACGTCATGTTTTGGAGATGTTTGTTTGTGTGGTTAAAGCCACTGAGCTCTTTCTAAGCAGGGTGCTATGGGGCTGTTTGCATGGGAAAGCTTCTCAGCTGCAGGGACCCGGCTGGTGTCACCACTGTGTGCCACTTCCAAAGTACTCAAGGGGTTTCGGTTAGATTCATCTGGTCTTTACTGTAGTGAGATTAATCAGAGCTCTCTTTAAGGACATCCTTGCTTGCTCTAGAGCTCCTTGGAAGATGACGAGAAGACAGATGCTGCTGCTTGTATTGCATTTGCGTGGCAAGGCTTTGGCAGCAGGGGGCTGCAGGGGTGGCTTCTGTGAGAAGCTGCCAGAACCCCCCCCCCATGCCTGGCAGAGGCAATGCTGGCCAGCTCCAAGATGGACCTGCCACTGGCCAAGGCTGAGCCCATGAGTGATGGTGGCAGCACCACTGTGATAACGTATTTAAGATAAAGGGGAAAAAAGCTGCATAAGAGCTGCTGGAGAGAGAAGTGAGAATAAGAGAGAGAAACAGCTCTACAGACACCAAGGTCAGCAAAGAAAGAGGGGAAGAGGTTCTGTAGATGCCGGAGCAGAGATTCCCCTGCAGCCCATGGAGGTCTGTGGTGGAGCAGATATCCACCTGTAGCCCATGGAGGACCCTACGGCAGGACAGGTGGATGCGTAAAGGAGGCTGCTCCTGGCAGAACCTGTGGACCTGTGGAGAAGAGCCCATGTTGGAGCAGATTTGCTGGCAGGATTTGAGACCTCATGGGGGACTCAGGCTGGAACAGTCTGTTCCTGAAGGACTGCACTCCATGGAAGGCTGGAGCAGTTTGTGAAGAATTGTAGCCTGTGGGAAGGATTCATGTTGGAGAAGTTTGTGGAAGACTGTCTTCCATGGGAGGGACCCCAGGCTGGAGCAGGGGGTGAATTGGAGGAGTCCTTCTGGAGGAGGAAGGAGCAGCAGAAATATGTGGTGAACTGACCAAAACCCCCACTCCCTGTCTTCCTGCACTTCTAGGGGTTGGAGGCAGAAAAATTGGGAGCAAAGTAATTTGAGTCAGGGAAGATAGGAGGGATGGGGGGAAGATTTTTTAAGACTTATTTTTTATTTCTCATTACCCTACTTTGATATGATTGATAATAAATTAAACTAATTTCTGTAAGTTGAGTCTCTTTTGCCCAGTGGCAGTAATTGGTGAGTGATCTTTCCCTGCTCACATCTCGACCCATGAGCCTTTCATTGTATTTTCTCTCCCCTGTCCAGCTGAGGAGGGGAGTGATGGAGTGGCTTGCTGGGCACTTGGCACCCAGCCAGGATCAACCATCACACTGCTATATCTGTCTTTACCAGAAAATGACTTATACCAGTTATGACCTGAAATACTTTCTGAAGGTGCTTTTTATTCTCTGCTGAAAGAGTCCTAGGACACAGATCTGATCTCAGACACTCTGCTTAGATGCTTTAAGTTTGGCCACTGGACTCCAAGACTTAATGATGTGAAATCGTATTTTTTTGGTGCTGTACTTAAATATCCCTGCCTCAAATGAATATTGTTTCAGTGGTGGAAAATACTGTGCAGCTGGTACAGTTTGGCTGGGCATTCACACGCTTGTGAACTTTCCAAGCCATCTACTGAAATGGCAAGTTTCAGTTCAGATTTTCTGATAGTCAAGAGGGGAACAATGATGCAGTTATGTACCCCATTTTGCTCTAGATTTCTTGTGTGAACTTCCTGTGTGACTTAACCTCATTTCAAACAATTACAGCTCTTCTGTTTGGGACAGGACTGGCAGAAGGCTAAATAAAGACACTGAGCTGTGAGAAAGCAGAAATGTCAGGGACCCTGATATTATTTAAAATAAAATCATAATAATTTCTTGCTGGTGTTGCAAGAAAGCTGCTGGAGGTGTGCAATTCCGTTCCCTGCCAACCAAAGCGTTGAAGAAACAGACATTTTTTAAAATGTAATAGTTACTTCTATTACACTTTGTCTTCTTGGAGATGAACATCCAAAAGATGTAGCCACTGCCTTGTACAGACACCTGCAGTGATCCAGGCTGAGGGGTTGCTCTGTGGAAGATGCTGGTGTCTATCAAGCATTTGTTTCTCTGTCCTGCCATGGGGCACATGGGCATCACTAACACTTTAAGGGCTACTGAACTGCATTGATGACAGTAACCTTACTCCTTTGATTGTCCCACTCATGTAACATGAAGCAAGAAGGAGAAGACAGTTTTATAAAACTAACCATAACTTAGATAAGCCAAATTGGTCAACAAACTGGCCAAATTGTAGGAGACAATTTCTGCTACAGTCTCCTTGCTATTGAAGTGAAATTGAAAGGTCTTATGATCTCCCAGAAGAGTCCCTGGCATCCGAGACTCTTTTGCCCAGTGACAGGAATTGGTGAGTGATCTTTCCCTGCTCTCATCTTGACCCATGAGCCTTTCATTGTATTTTCTCTCCCCTGTCCAGCTGAGGAGGGGAGTGATGGAGTGGCTTGCTGGGCACTTGGCACCCAGCTAGGATCAACCATCACACTGCTATATCTGTCTTTACCAGAAAATGACTTATACCAGTTATGACCTGAAATACTTTCTGAAGGTGCTTTTTATTCTCTGCTGAAAGAGTCCTAGGACACAGATCTGATCTCAGACACTCTGCTTAGATGCTTTAAGTTTGGCCACTGGACTCCAAGACTTAATGATGTGAAATCGTATTTTCTTGTGCTGTACTTAAATATCCCTGCCTCAAATGAATATTGTTTCAGTGGTGGAAAATACTGTGCAGCTGGTACAGTTTGGCTGGGCATTCACACGCTTGTGAACTTCCCAAGAAAATACTAACTCCAGAAAATGACAGAATGAAATAATCAGCCACCAAATCATTTATGAGGAAATGGTGCTCTGGTGTGTGGCTACGTGACCACCTTTGCCACCAGTGTTGTGAACCACTCTACCTTTGAACACGAACTCTGTGCCACCCATCACTTTGGATGAGTGCACTCCTCGGCTGTAACGTCCCTTGGCGTAGATGGTGAAGGTGGGGTGCTTGCAGATGGGGTCGGAGTAGTGGTAGTAGTGACCTTCCCAGGTGTTGTTGTTGTCATGGAAGATGAAGTGCCGAGTGAGGAAGAGGACCTCCGGTCGCACTTCGCAACGCTGGCTCACCCACTCTCCATGGAGCCCTATAGTCAGATCTACCTTGGGGGGTAAGATGGGAGGATGGTGCTCGTCCGACCGGTAGATGATTCTGCATGCAATGCACGTATGGTCATGGTTCTGAAATGAAGCAGAGAGAAACCCTGGTTATGCATTATTCGTGACAGAGGGCAATGCATCAGACTGTCCGTTTCAGGTTGAAGTGACACCAACTCAACATTTTAAGGAATATATTATTCTTTCTCATCTTTTTAATATTCTCCTGTAGATTCTCACAGTTCAAAGCACCTGAAACATAGCACCATTTGGTTTTGTATGTAGGAGACTGCACAGCAGGAGCTGAGTTAGGACATTAACTCCCTCATCTGCATTCCTCTGAAATGAACATTTTAGTTTAGCTTTTTATTGGATCTAGAAACAGCCGAGTTAATCCTTCAAATTGCACAAGAAGCTGGCAGATGGTAATTCACTATGTTAGAGACTTGGCAACTCTTGTGTTAGAAATGACTGTTTGCTGACCTCTTATTTTTCATCTCTCTTCCTTTTAGTTGTCAACTTTGGGTGCCGTAGATGGACCCAGGTGTCCTAAGTACATTTTTCAGTTGGGTATCAGCCTGGGAGAACAGTAACCAGCAACGTTGAACTCTTTCAGCTTTTTTGAGCCCAAACAAAAGCTTGTGAATCATAAGACACGGCCAGTTGCTGCTGGACACGGTGAAAGCTTTATGGCCCTCTCCAGAGGGAACAAGGTTGGTGGTACCTACTGAACTCCACTGCAGTTCACTGCTGTGGGTCAAGCAGCAGGTACCCCCAACCCTATCCGACAGTGCTGGGGGCAATTTACAAGGGGTGTGCAGGCTCTCAGTCTGTGGCAGGAGTGGAGGGAATTTCATGCTGAGGCTTCCACCTCCTGACAGCAGAAAATAAAATTACAGAGACTTGTATGTTGTTCCTAAGGCTAACTGCTTCTGCCTCTGCAAGGTTTTGTCTTGTTGGCAAGAGTCTGGCCCAGCTATTCTCTTTTCAGACTGCATTTTGCACTTCCTTCCATGGCAAGACAGACGGTGGCATTAGCATTTGTCTATGCTCTGGTAAACCTTAAAGTAAATTTTATGGACCAACAAAGGATTACAAAATGAATTTTTTAACTCACTTCATTTATGACAAGTTAGATCAAGAAGAAGAAATGCCACCCTGAAAGATAAAAGCAGTGGTTGTTGTTTTGCTCGTGCCCATTTTGGGTTGGTGATGTGCTGTTTGTTTACATCTCAGGATCTCCAGTCAGCCGGAGATGTGCTGAGGGGCTGTGCTCTGAGCTGTAAGCAGGCTTATACTCAGAGTGGAAGGCAAAGACCACACAGATAGCTTGGATCTTCGTCTTTCAAGGACACTCAATCCTTCCTGGAGAGGGAGATGCACTGGCTGAGTTACATCTTGCTCAATTCAGAGCGTACCGAGTGATGAGCTGAAGTCTTCAGGGAGATACTTACACAAATACTTTTTCTTTGTGCCTCTTTCCAATCTTCTGTTCTGAGATGTCTCTGTAACATAAATTGCTCAGACTTTGAAGTCCACTTGAGCTGCTATGGAGTCAGCATGTCACCACTCACTGCCTTCAGCTCACAGTACACTTTAGGGTTGACATTTACACAACCTTCATTAGTGCCCTGAGTTTCTCCAATCATATGACCACAGGTAGCTTCAGAGAATCAGCATCCAACTCCCACATATAGAAGGAGGGTTTATATTTGCCCCCAGACCAGAGAGACACCGAAAGTAGAGAAATCAATGGGAAGTCTGCTGTTCTACGTCCCTATGATGTAGAAGAATGGTCTATGTGCTAAATAACTACAAATGATGTAGCTCAGGTTGATCTGAACCAGTGCTGACCAACAGCCCTGGTTTGAGGAAGAAGGATGTTGGACTTGGTTACCTCCAGAGGGTCTTTCCACTTCCAAACACATAATCTTCTGAGAACTACCAGTCAGCATGCTATTAAAGCGGATGTAGTTCTTCCCACGGTGGAGCTTGTTAACTGATTTTAAGATACATTTTTCAGCTAAATTCTGTAAGCAGGTGCAAGGGCCATTAATGTCTTAGTGAAAATACAAAGAACATTTAATTGAGTAATTCAACTGCAACTGGTGAAGTTAGCACAGATTTGTGCCGTAGTAACTGACAGCAGAGGCTGGTGCAAAACATCTGGTTCTCCTGAACACCAGAAGCACAGATAACACATAAGGACTGTGAAACTGAGCCATCTACTGAAATAGCAAGTTTCAGTTCAGATTTTCTGATAGTCAAGAGGGGAACAACGATGCAGATATGTTCCCCATTTTGCTCTAGATTTCTTGTGTGACCTTCCTGTGTGACTTAACCTCATTTGGGACAGAACTAGCAGAAGGCTAAATAAAGACACTGAGCTGTGAGAAAGCAGAAATGTCAGGGACCCTGATATTATTTAAAATAAAATCAGAATTTCTTGCTGGTGTTGCAAGAAAGCTGCTGGAGGTGTGCAATTCCGTTCCCTGCCAACCACTCATGTAACATGAAGCAAGAAGGAGAAGACAGTGTTATAAAACTAACCATAACTTAGATAAGCCAAATTGGTCAATAGTAGGAGACAATTTCTGCTACAGTCCCTTTGCTATTGAAGTTGAAAGCTCTTACGATCTCTCAGAAGAGTCCCTGGCAGAGCAGCACAGGCCAGCCAGGGTGGTTTGGTTTATGTTCACATTACCCTCTCAGGACCCTGTCCTCCACAATTAGTTTGTAGGCCAAGGCAATTTAACCTGGGAACCAGTGGTTTCTGTTGCCC
Organism: Chaetura pelagica; assembly: GCF_000747805.2. Lineage (NCBI taxonomy): Eukaryota > Metazoa > Chordata > Aves > Apodiformes > Apodidae > Chaetura > Chaetura pelagica. The sequence goes on from NW_009970725.1 coordinate 13,688,203, forward strand.
TTGTTAAAAATCTGAAGAAAACCAAACAGAAACCCAGCCTGTTGTCTTCTTGGTCACCCTTGGCAGTTTGTGGGATTTCCCTGTTGTTTCTCAGGTCTGTGGAATCAGTCCTATTTGCAGCAATGTTGGTTTTTTTTCCTTTTTTTTTTTTTCTTCCTCTTTCTTTTTGAGGAGGAAGGACTGTTATGCATAAAAAGTTCTTTTTTCCATTTTTCTAGAAGTGATTTTAGGTTTCTTCTCTCCTCCACAACATTAAAAACTATGTGTATTATGAGTTGAGGCTCTGATGCTGGGCAGGGAGTATTACCATTGTTTGATGTCTTCTCTGTCATACTGGGAGGGTACATGGTGCAGAGTGGTCACAACCTATGGTTGCTTAGTCCTCTGGCTGTGGCCAGCAGCAGAGTGGGCAGAAGAAAGTCCATAGTGGAAGAAAGTCCATGGTGGAAAAAATGCCTAACTGCAAGCAGCCCCTTTCTCCTTATCAGGGCTGGGTTCGTGTCTTGAGGAACAGGGAGGAGTTACTTCCCAAAACTTGTAAAACTGACTATACTGGCTGCCATTACACTGCAAGTAGAGGTGACTCCTTGGGTAAACTCAAGGAAGGTCCAAGTTAACTCACAGAAATAGAAGCTGAGCAGTGTAAACACTTGTCTTTAGCTCATCTGGTTCTTTGGCCTCTGATCTGTATCTTGAATTGCGGTAGCTGGGTAGCCTTTCTAAATCCAAAGGCTTTGCACCAGCTCTGAAGCTCTGGCCAGTTGCACTGCTAAGAAGCATCTAGCCTGCCTGTCTTATTACTGATGATGTGCCCAGATGCAGGGACTGCAGTGAACAGGCACTTTTTGCAGCAAACAGCAAGTGGGACAGGGAGAGGTTGGGGCAGTGAGGAGGGAAGCAGAAGTATCCCTTTCACTGGCTGGCTCAGGTATCTCATAGAGATGTACCCCAGACACATCGCTTCCCTGAGACCAGCTCTTGGGTCTAAGCCTTTTTTTTCTTTTTTGTTCTGTGATACTAGCATTCACAGGGTTATGAACTTCTTAATGGAAGAATATGCCACATGTAAACTCCCTCAGTATGATTTTTGTCCAAGTAATGGATAAGAGAAAAATCTAGTTTTGTTATGAGGCAATTGGACTTAATTGTGGAGTAATTTATCTTTAGCAACTGACTGTGCTTTTCACTGTTCTTTTTTCTGGTTGGCCGCTCTTGGCTCTTAATTACACTAGCAAAGGCCTTGCAATCACTCCCTTTCCATGTGTCTCAGGGAAAGATTATTTTCTAAAAACAGATGTTCAAAGAGAATAGGGAACAGAGGCAGAGGACAGTTGAGTTCAAACACGATTAAGTACTCTCTAATAAAAAGCTCATTTGGGCATGACATAAACTAAAAAGCAATAAAATGAGCAGTAGACAGCATGAACATCTGGTCCATGTTTTGATTATCTTAGGTGTACAATGAAGTATTTTTAATAGTGAGGTCTTGCTGCAAGGACCAGCCTGTGAAATGGCAGCTATCTGATGACTGGAAGATCCCTTCCCGTGAAAGGTGCCTCCTTGCAGCTCTGCAATGCTGAATTGATGGTGCCCCAACTTCTCACCCTCCTGGGTGTTTCTTTAAAGCAAATTTCTGAATTAATCCATGAGGTCATGTGAGTTGAAACAAGCCTGAATCTCTGGCTGGAAATTCAGTTCTTGTAGCTGGGGAGAAAAGCGTTTGTAATCTGAAAATTTCCATCAATATTTTTTCTTATCCCCCCCTCAGGCTGCCTCAGCTGAAGTGGTAACAGGGACAGAGATCTCTGGAAGCCAAGAAGGGAGGTTTCTAATAAAAAAGCAAACAAGGATGAGATTCCTTGATCTTTTTCCCAATTGCTGTGCATAGTCAGAAATATAAACCCTCTCAGCACAATATAATTTTCTCTTAAGTTCTATGGGATTCTATGGCTGTCTAGGACTAATTTGCCTCTAATCAATTCATGGTGTTTTTTATGGTCCAGGCCGAAAAACTATCACGCAGCTGGGATGCTCTCTGAGCAATGGTGCAGTGAGCTTTGAATAACACACAGAAAGATCTTTTTGAAAGGTGTTCTAGTTTTCTTTGAACACCTTTGTATTTCGATGCTGTTGTTACAGAATGAGACATCTGTGGACCAAACCCTTTTTGAAATGTGCAGAAAATCTACCCTTTCCTTATGATTCAAGCAGAAGCTGAAATCAATGCTTGCTATCAAGGAGAGGAACTGCAGGATACACTGCAAGTTGTAATTCAGGGACAAAACAAACAAGCAGTAATACTGAAAACATAATTATTTTCAACTAAACACCTTGTTCAAATGTATTTACTCTCTCCGATATCTATCTACTTATTCTTTATATCCTGAAAATGTGTCTGTATCTCTGTTTGCCTGAAATAGCTCAAATTGTAACTCAATCCTTCTCTTGGAGAATTACAGTAGATAACTGTTCTGATATTTACATATTATCTGCTATTTACATAATGGAAAATTAACATTATCTCAAGTATAACTTCATGTTTCTTAAGGGAAGATTCATTGCTCAAACTACTTAAGAGGGCAGTGCAGACTGAAAACTTAATGTGGTATTTTTCATTGGAGTATTATTTTTAAAAAGACATGGGGAAATGTTTCAGTTAAAAAACGGCTAAAAGCATTTTTAGGGGATTTTTTTGTATTTTTAATGGAGGATTTTCACCATTTTCTGAGAGGCTCTCTCTGTCATCTTTCATAGTTGCAAATAGGTCGTATTTACCAGAACAGACACATTAGGAAGACGAAAGCATAGAAGGTGGCAGTTATAGGAGGCCTGGTGTTCGGGCAAATGTGGGACTGTGACTGTTCAGAGCTAACCTGGACTCAGGAAAAGCAGTGGACAATTCTGAGAAGCTGTAGACCCGATTAATTTCCTCAGTAGCTGTTTGTTTTACACCTGCAAGGTCTTCAGACTTGCATGAAATTACACAGCAGCTTCCCTAAGTCATTTGGGAAGTCACTTCTTCTCTTTTTATCTGGAACCACAGTATAGTGGACGCATCCTTCCTATACCTTAACCTGGTTAAGAGATTCACGTATCAGCTCTGCCTCAGCAAGATGGAAAAACACATGCTCTTTGCCATCAGTTGTGCCTCTCTTGGACTCCTCCTCGCTCTGCTCTCCCTGCTCATCAATGCCAGTGTCAAAATGAAACCCAACCCCAGGCCCTTGGCAGGTCACAGGCTTCTTTCTGTGATGCCTCCCTTGGGACTCAGGCCTTTCGACTGTTGCTTTTTATTCAAACCCAGGCATTCAATGTGGCTACTCTCAGTACAATCTTCCCTCCCCATCCCCACACCATTGCCAGATGGGCCTGGTCTCTCCCCAAGAGCTGTTGCCACCACCCCGCTCAGTTACAATAACCCCATGCTGCTGAAGTCACTTATTTCAAATTTCTGTAACAATGTCCTGCCTTATCAAGTCACGTACTGACATTAATAATATTTCTACAATGCTCTACTTGTGCTGTCTGAGCCACTCAGGCTGTAGCATGGGGAGTTTGTTTGGAAGAGCCATGATTTCAGCTGACATGAAACCACCTTTATCCAGCCCTGATGTCCACTAGCTATCAGTATGTGACAAGAGACAGGTCTCATTCTTGGTTGGAAGAGGAAAATAGATGACATCTACATAGTATTGTAGTAGCAAGGGCTAGCACCCAGCATAGCCTTGTAGCAGGGAGGTTTGGTGGCAGTTTGGTAAAGTTGCCACTGACTGGAAAAGGGGAAACATAACCCCCATTTTTAAAAAAGGAAAAAAAGACCCTAGGAACTACAGGTCTGGCAGTCTTACCTCTGTGCCTGGAAAGATCATGGAGCAGATCCTCCTGAAAACGATGCTAAGGCACATGGAAAATAAGGAGGTGATTGGTGACAGCCAACATGGCTTCACTAAGCAAAAATTGTGCCTTACAAATTTGGTGGCCTTCTATGGCAGGGTTACAGTGTTGGTTTTCTTTACAGGCCTGTGCAAACTGCATGAAGTTCAACAAGGCCAAAGGCAAAGTCATGCACATGGGTTGGGGCAATCCTGAGCACAAAAATACAGGCTGGGTGGAGAAGGCATTAAAAACAGCTCTGAGGAGGAGGACTTGGGGTGATGGTTCATAAGAAGCTCAACATGAGCCAGCAATGTGCACTTACAAACCAGAAAGCCAACCGTTCCCTTGGCTGCATCAAAAGAAGTGTGGCCAGCAGGTCAAGGGAGGTGATCCTCCCCCGCTGCTCTACTCTCCAGACTCCCCACCAGGAATACAGTGTCCAGTTCTGGAGCCCTCAACACAAGAAAGACATGGGGGTTGTTGGAGCAAGTCCAGAGGAAGGCCGCAAAGATGGTCAGAGGGCTGGAGCACCTCTCCTATGAAGACAGGCTCAGAGAGTTAGGGTCATTCAGCATAGAGAAGAGAAGGCTCTGAGGAGACCTTATAATGACCTTCCAGTACTTGAAGAGGGCCTACAGGAAATCTGGGGAGAGGCTTTTTAGAAGGGCTTGTAGCAAAAGAACAAGCGGTAATGGATAAAAACTGGAAGAGGGGAGATTTAGGTTAGACATTAGGAGGAAATTATTTAGTGTGAGGGTGGTGAGACACTGGAATGGGTTGTCCAGGCAAGTTGTGGATGCATCATCCCTGGATGTGTTCAAGGCCAGGTTGGATGGGGCTTTGAACAACCTGATCTAGTAGGAAGTGTCCCTGCCCAAGGCAGGGGCATTGGAACCAGATGATCTATAAGGTCCTTTCCAATCCAAACCATTCTGTGAGTCTGTGATTCTCTGAGGTGTGTGGTGGGGGCCAAGTTTCCTCAAGAGCCAGCTCAAGCCTGAACCATGCATGCAGTACCGTCCCAACTAGTAGCCTGGCATCCGGCAGGGTCTAACAGTCACAAAAGCTGGGGTAGGAAACCCCTGTCATGTGAATGCACATATTGCCATGAGGGAAAGTACTAAGGAAGAGTGGAAAGAAAAGATGTGCTTAGTAATGATCCCCCATGCCCACCTGAATACCATGTGCCACTGGCAGGGCTAGCCGAGACTAAAATGAAGCATGCCTGGTCAGGATGCTTTAAACCTCACCACCTCAGAAAACCAGGTGCCAAGTTTTAGTGTTAATAACTGAGTTCTCCCAGGGTGAAGACAAATGGAAACCCTTGAGAGAATGTCACTTCACGGAAATGCTTCCAACTTAAAAAGGAAAGTGGGGTGGGGCTTTGTCTCACATTGCCAAGGAGCCAAGTCCATCGAAGGGACACTTTTATGACTTGCTCAGTGTAATATCAAGCTCTGCTTCTCTGCTGCTTTAGATAACTGCAGGCCAAGACAACTCTCCAACAAATGGCTACAATTTCTCCACCACAAAAGTGATAATTTGCAGGCATGACCTCATATGAAGTGGAGTTGGCTCACATGCATTAGGCTGGCTCTGGGGAGTTGACAGGCATGGTTGACACAGTTATAATTCAGCTTGCCAAAGGGCATGAAGAATAAAAAAGATTTAAAACTTTTAATTAAAAAACTTTAAGCAACTGAAATGCTGGAGAGAGTGGCAACTCCTTTGCAGGGTTGTCAGTCTGGGTTTTCTTACAGTGGAGAGCAGAGGAGTTGCAAGCAGGAAGGAGGGTGAAGATAGGTTCAGATTTATCTGCAAATGCATCCCATATATTTTAAGATATTGAGGAACAGATTTTATTAATTGCTCCCATGAAGGGAGAGATAGTGAAGGAATCCAAAAGTGCTATCATTACACAACTGTCTGATCTACGATGTTGATTCTGTTGCACAACCCTGCATAAAACTGAAATAAACACAATTGACTTGAAATGCAAATGTCTTCGGGTTGCTCTTTTTCTGATATGAGCTATGGCAAAAGACAAGAACAAATAGAAAAGTGGCCTTTTTCCCAGGTGAATGTGCTTGCATGTCATCTATCCTATTAAAATGAGTTTTGGTGCTTTAAGGCACCTCACATGTTTAACACCTATTCTTATGAAGCTCATCAGTTACACAGCATTCCCCTAGAGATGAATTCAGAGTTTCACAGAGATGAGGACTCAAATTTTGAAAAGCACAAAAAGCTTGCTGCACTTTTTTTTTTTCACCACCTGGCTGAAGGAAAGTCCAAGCACAAGCCTCCACACATTGTATCTGTGTTAGCTGTAAATGCCAGGTGCTGCTGGAAGTCAGCGCCCAGAGGTTAAGAAACAATAGACAATCAAAACACTGGAATTGTGTTTTCAAGGGAAAATGTCTGGCTGAAAGTGTGTGGCCAGTAAATGCCCGAGTATGGCAAAGGCAGAAGGAAGATTATCCTAATATGCTTTTGGCTTCTTGTGATGTTCCAGACCACTCCAGCCTTATTCCTAAACAATGATCTAACTAGAATGACCGGTCATCACAGCCCTAACTCTGATATTTCCTCATAGTCTGTCAGATGACAAAATAGCACAAGGAGTTCTTTGTTTACAAAACATGATTGTTGAGGCAACTAGATGCAAAATAAGTGTCTGATGTACACATCTCCTGTAATTTTAGAGCAGATACCTCCAGAAACATCTTCCGTTCCTCTGCATAGTGAAGTGATACTGCATTCAAGCCTTCCTTCATGATACAGGTCTCCGTATACATTCAGAAATAAGGTGTGATTTTTATGACCAATCAGTCAGGCTCCTTGGTGGTGTCCTAATTGCTGTCCTAATATTTTGCGCTACGTGTGCAATGATGGCCAAGCAGTTACCTTGTCCTGCCCTTCCCGCCCGTGTCCTCTCTCGTGCTGGCTAAAGAAGCTGCATGAGCAATAGCTTGAATCTCTTGATAAATTCACAATGTCAAAAGACATCAAAGGCTTTCAGCCTCGTTCATCAGCAAGTCCTAATTGATTTCTTGAGCAAGTCTAGAGGATTGCCAAGATAACTATACAGTGACCTACTCATCAGCTGCAATCAGGAACTTCCACGAATTTTACAGGAGGAATTTGTTTAAGGTATGCTCTTATCTAAGATAACTCATAAAGCCTTAACAGATGACATATATATTTTTAAAAGCTCCCTGGTTTTATATGAACACTTGAGATACAGAGGTAATCAGTGAATTTATTCAGATTTGTAGCTCAGCATAAAGCTGTCTGGTTTTTGGACAGCCCTTTTGATTTACCATCCTGTGGTGAAATCGCTGCAGGAATCTGGAGAAAGTCCAATTCTATTTGTTTCAAGTCCTGATCATGTGGCTTTGGCATTCCTAACATATCCAGCAATCATTTGCTTTTAATTACCATTCATTTCAACCACATAAGTAATGAATGTAGCTACCACATCCAACTTACAGGCTGTGTAAACTCTTGCGCTGGGTGGAACTTTCTTCTATATAGAGGCTTAACTATAAATTTAACTCAAAATGTGAATCCTCTTAACTTATAAAAATATGTCTAAAATAAGTTTAAGATAAAAATAAATAAAAAGGAAATGAAAAAAAGCTTTAAATGAAAGATTCCACACAATACACCTGATTCACTTCAGAAGCAATTTCCTGGCCTTCTCAACCTTTTGGTATGACTGCAGAAACCTTAAAAAAACAAGTTGATTTAATGTTTCTATTTATTCATGGTGTCCAGTTTCCAAAGGAGTCTGTGACTTGTAGTTTTAAACTCAATTTAGCATTTAAACTCATTTTCAGCTGGGTCCCAGTGGAGCAACAATTAGAAAAGGAAAAGAGTTCAAAGAAGAAGGGTTATAACCTTTCAGTGGTCTGCCTGGACTTAAAAAAAAAAGCATCTCTTGTTACTATTCTTCCTACATGTGGCAAACACTAGGTCAGACAGCCAAGCTGCAAACCTGTTGGTACAGAGAACTTCACAGTTAAGTACAAGCCAACACCCAAAAATCTTTAATGACAGCTGAGGCAAAGGCTCATTTTTTAGGGGTACTGTTATTTATGGCGTGCTGAAAGCCTAGTACCAGCAGGCCCAACTTCTCTTGAGAAAAAAAAATCGTGCCCTGAATCTGAGCAAGAGGAATCTACCAAAAAAACACAAAGAGAAGCTGTGTTGTTGCACACTTGAAACTTGTGTTAAACCTACACATCTTCTGCTGTTGAAGGCTCCAGCTGAGACTGGTGTCCCAGCAATCCCCACACTGTATATATACATTGTGGGAGCCAAGCAGCCCTTGCAGGCAAAGGTTGGACAAGAAACAGAGGTATCCTAACTCTCCAGAAGTCCTGAGTGGCCGAACTGGGAGTCACGCAGTGTCCTGCAAATCAGGACCTGGGTCTCCCATTTATTAAACTGTAGTGGAGAGCTAGAAACTGTACATATTTTGGTGTATTCATAGTTCACCTGTGCTTTCTATAGCAACAGCACCTTCTGTTGCCAACAGTATTCTTAAGAATGGGCTTCTAGTGTCATGAATTCAGCCTTGAGATTCAGCCTCTTCCAAGACCTGGCTACCAAAAATCCTATTTGGAAGCACTGTACTTCATGAATATCAGGGGATAACCAGTCCTCTTGTTTATCTTTCCCAGTTCTCATAAACATACCATGTGGAAGCCTCCCCTGGGATCCACACCACAGGCTCTCCCCAGTCAGAGTGCACGGGTACTCCCAGGTAGGACCTGCAGACATCTGGGACTGAGGGATAACAGTGTGCAGGGTGACCGAGGCAGGCAGGCTGAGGCTGCTCCTACCTTCCACATAGGGATGTCACCCATCCTGTCAGAATGGATCAGATTGTTCCTGTGATAATGGACTTTGGTAACACACATGTGAGTTTTCAGTAGTCTCACAGTTTATTTAGCTAATGTGGCTCAAGAAAGAGACCATTATGCAAGACTTGGTACCATAAGTTTGAGCATTATATGTTAAAGGCACTATATTTTAGAAGAAAAAAAAGTGATGCTATAGTAGCAGAAAAAACCAGTAGGAAAATCGTTACCAGTGTGTCTTAAAATTACAGCAGACCTGAACAAAAGTCTTATTTTTATAAACCTGGTCAACAGTACACCTGATCATTCTGACTGTAATGAACTCACGACAGAGTAGAAGTGTAAGCATTTACTATGTTCTCTGTCAGCTCATAATAAGACAACTAGATTTGACCAGAAAATATAATTAGCTAAGGTGAATTAAATCAAGATTTTTACTCTGTTTCACATGGTCAGAAAAAGGTCTACCATATTTTCTAGTACAGATAAAACAGCTGGTGTCAGATAATTTGTAAATTTGTACCTATGGATACCTGCAAGGAAAAGATTTAGGAAAGCACTCTCACTCCCAAATAAGCAAAGAGAAAGTTAACGTGCATGTTTAAATTAATTAAAGTACAATTTTTATGAGTAGCATGCTGTGGTTCATATATTGCTGCTGAAACTCCTTTTTGGGAATACAAAAAAGAAAAATTTCTTTAAAAAGAAAATGCAAATTTGTCCCTAGTCATTTGAAGAGCACGTAAGAATGACAGAAATGATAGCAGCTTCATACAGAGATGCAGTTGACTGTGGATTAAAATTCTCTCTAGGCCAGGCTACTAAAACACTTAAAGGCAGATCATGTAAGGTCCTGAACCATTGGAATTTGATGTTCACTGAAGGCAGATGCAACCCAGGGTGGCCAGTTTTGAATGGAAGGGAAAGCCAAAGCTTTATCATCAAAACTTTCCTTTCCCCTGTCGTGTTCCCTGCTATTTCTGACAAGCTGTAGCTGATTTTGAGTTGATTGCAATGAGATGTTTAAAAATGGTGACAACCCATTAGCTGGAAGTGCTGCTGTGGCAGTGCCCAGCTGGAGCACACCGGCAGCCGCAGCAATGTGGTTCCAATCGCCACCTGCCTTTGAAATGTCACCAGGAAAGATCTATAGACAGTCTTCCTGCTACAGGCCATCAATGTCTACTCTTCCTGTTTGATTTTTATTTAACTTTCTATGGGTTGATCAGTTCACAATGAAGCTGAGGGCACTCTGAGGCCCCTTTGAAAACTGAATTATCAAATGGAATTAGAGCCCTGTTCAAAATTCACCTGTTTTTCATTTTATTAATGTGTGTGCCTGCATCCAGATCTATGACCTGCACAGCCCATCAGGTTTTTTCCTTCATGCTGCCCTTTTCATGTGTCTACCTTGCAATTTCCTCTTTTTCTCTTCAGGTTATGGATCACTCAACTTCCATATGCTGATACAGTTTGATTTCCTCTCTCTGGCAATACCACAACTACACAAGCATCCACATGCCTATTTCTTTTGTCCTTTCTCATCCCTGTATCAAACTTACTTTTCAGCTGCTATTCTAAAGCCATGGTCCCAGCCAACAACTCCTGTCTCTGCAGACAAGTCTTTAATTCAATCTATTGAATTTATTGACCTTACTTCATCAGCCTACTTTTTCCACATTTGCTGCAGCCTCATAAGCCACAGAAGAGTTACTATTCTCACAAAATACATTGTGTTTTATTTTTTTTTAAATTGGCTGCTTCACCTGTAAGGCTGAAATCCACCTCTTGTTTTAGAAGCACATGGGCCTTGTCACTAGCATCTTAAAGAGAGGGCATACATAGACACGTACCTCGGCATTTTGAAGAGGAGGCTGGTAACTAGAGGGCCGATAGTACCTCCTCTGAGTAGCGTCAGTATGAACATCTCCGAGAAACAGCTCCTCCACAAGGTGGTCCAAATTGTGGTGCAGGTACTGCTTCTCCACACGGATCAGCTGGAGCTCATGCATGGCAAAATTCAGAGCTTTGGTGCATTCGCAGCCATTGTCTTCTCTCAGCAAATCGTAGCTCACATCCTGCTCCCAGGGACTATCTTCTGGTATAAATCCAGGACAGGTGTGGTTCACCAACTCACTTAATTTTTTGGCTATTGCTTCATTGTGGCATATGATCTGTATGTTGCGTAGTTGATAATCAGCCTCAGTACCTCCTCGGATGATCCAGGATGCTTGGCGGAGACGTATTTTGCCACGGATAACTAATGTGTAGATGGGGTTTGTGCAGCGATTGCCACCGTAATAAAACTGGTAGGCCTTGAATGTATTATTGTGGTAGAACCTGTAAGATCTTGTGATGAACTCTGGGCCTGCTCTAACTTCACAGCTGTGGGAAGACAGAAAGTGAAGGAAACAAGATTTTAGCAAGGTCATGTAGTCTACAGGTAGCAAGATGGAACAAACCTGCATGAGCACACAGAGACATTTGGGTGCTGATGTCCCTTTGACATAACCGGGGGTAAATGGGAGCTTGGCATCTGTGGCACGCCAGTTAACCAACAATTGACCTGCTGTTATGCTGTTATTAATATACTGCTTCATGCTGATCTTACTAAGGGCTTTATCTTTGCAGTTTTAAATATGTTAGGTCATATTTTGCATTTCCTTTTTGTCTAGGGACTACCATGTGACCCAATTCTTCTCTGAAAAAAAGTAGTAGGTTATTAAACATCTTGTCTTCTCTTCTGCATGGTAGATTTATCAAAAGGACTGATAACATCAGAAAGTGAAATGTCAAATGGCCACAGAACAACAGTACAAAGAACTAGCTTCTCTAGCTGCTGTACAAGCTTCTTGGTGGTGCTCCACCAGCTCTGGTCTGCAGAAGATGTGGAGGAACGTGTCCTCAGCTTTACCACTCTCAACCAGGAGTTTTTCCTGAAGGTGTAAATAGCAGTTAAATTCCACTTCCTTCAGAAAGTCCTTTTGTGCCTTCAATCTTGTCCCTCTGGTAGCATCCACACTGCTTAACATGAATAACAGTCCTTTCTATTAAAATACCCCAGTCTTTCCTACTACAAGTCACTTCAAATAAGCATGTGAATATCACCTGCTGAGACACAGAAAGCAAAACAGCTCTCTGAATTACAAGTCTCTATGTCTAGGGAGCAGAACTAGTGAAATCCAGCTTCTTAATTTCTTTTGCTAATAAAATCTGTGCTAGAGAGATACTCTGAAAACAAGGGCCCGTTCAACGGATCTAATGCATATAGTCAAAGATAGCACAATGTCATGTTTGAATAAGCATTCATTTTGGCATCTTGGGCTCCTGCCTATTTGAAGAGAAATTTAAACAGCATGCTGTTTAAAATCCAGACTATAAATTGATTCATCAAGACAGTTTTATAGCATGCTATTCTATGCATGTACATAATGTCACTCCTTCTCCTTTTAAGCATAAACATATAGAAAGCATCTGGAATGTAGAGCATCACCATATTAAAGGAAATATTTCCCCTGCTGCTTAAAGTGGGAATAGTCACCCTTCCCTCTGCTCCCTTCTGGCCTTCCCTTCCACATGTATCACTCAAGCATCTTGTCTCATCTTTTCTTACCCAGTAGAGACCCAGTGTCCTTCAATATTAGGAGGCATCTGCACAGTGATCCTGGCTCCATTGTGAAGGTGTTTCAGCATGTGATGACACTGTGACTCCTTGAAAGCCCTCCATGCGCTCTTCTCCAAGGACCGAGGGTGGGACCTGCTGTCTGGGTGAAGAAGAGCAGAACCTTCTCCCAGCCCTGTGACAGAAAAATGTAAATTGTCATGAGATCCTACTGAGAAGGGCTTCAACACGATAAAGGAGGTTGTGAACATCTTGTGTTGAATGACACTTGTTCACAGTGTTATGTGTCTAGGAAAGTACTGTTTAATTTTCATTTCTTACCTGAAAACAAAATAAAAATGTGAATCTCTTCAGCTCTGTCAGCCCACTAATAATCCACTAAATAAATCTGCTTTATGAAGTATACTGGGGAAAAGGCCATGAGCCAAATTGTTGTGTTTCCTCACCCAGGAGATGTGGTTCTGAACCTGAATTTTATAAACACCTCTGTAATCTCTGGTCAGGATAATAACAAACCTGGGCCATGGAACTTTTAGAAGGTTGCATCCAGATCCGGACTTGAACTTTGTGGTTTCAGTCCACCTCTAATTTGAACTCTTCTATAATAAACTTACAAATAAAGACTAGTCTTTAAAGCCAAGGGAAAACAGATATTGAAAGCAAAGCCTCTGCACACAGGAAGCCTCTGTGATGACTGAGGTGGTCAATTAAAGGCAGATTCTGCTATTTTTATTTTAAAGGGGAAAAGGAATTTCAAAAGCTAATTTTATCTCCAGCACACAGTAATTTTGGTTTCTAGTAATGTATACACACCAAACCCACCAGTGCCCTCTCTACACAATATTAATTGAACGAAATGAATACACAGTTTCAGAGGGAATGCATCTTTACTCTTTTAGGCACAGCCTGCTCGTAGATATGTTGGAAAACACGGATCAAAAGAAAAACACACATCTAGAGGTTAAGAGGTGACAAACATGAACCTTACATAATGAGTTGGAAACTGTATTACTTTGCCAGAAGGAATTTAAGAACCAGCAGGCTAGAAAGCAAATACAGGGTGGGGTGGAGGGGCTGGCTGGGGCAGCCATCTCGGGAGAGGAAGGTCTTGCTAACCTGTGCTCCCTGGGGAAGGGTCTAGGATTCACCCCAATCTTTGCTGGTGCCCTCTTGGCAGACCTGGCTCAGGACCTGGGCTGTTGGGGATCACCACGGTGCAACCCCAAACATTGCATCGAGCTGCCTCTTGCAGGATCCTACACTTTTTCCCCCAGGCCCCAATTAACGTTCAGGCACGTGCTTGGGCAGCACGCAGTATTGCTACAGGAATTCCAAGAAAATCAGTTTGGTTTTAGGCTGACACTGTTTCAAACCTCTGCCGTTTTCTATTGCAAAAAAGAAAACAGTGTCAGTGATTCATTGTGTTGGCTTGGTCTTAGATCTTCCGGAAGAAGCTTGGGTAACACCTGGGAACATGGCATTGCTAAAAATACAAATACATGTCAACCATTTGAAAATAGCAATTCCTTAAGCTAAACAAAGGCAAGGACTTACCCAGTAGGCAGGGTAAAGAATACAATAAACACTTGAATGTAAACAGTGATCACCACTGAACGATCTCAAGATTTAATGAGATTAATGAATACAACCTCACAAAGTCTTTACTGGAAAATCTGGTAGCTTGGTTGCAGGTTACTAATAATCCTTCCATCTGACTGAGAATTTACGGCCTTGCTTTCTAAAGGGTAATAAACACTAGAGATGCTTTGATATTTGAGCATGCTGACTGAGATGCCCTTCAAGGAGCCTGTATTTCAGAGGGTCAATGCTTCCCCCTTTCTGGAAGTCAAGGCTTCTCGGGTATTTCTACATTACATATACAGAGTCACTCGTGGTAGCACCAATCAACTCCTGTTCTCCAGCCAGAAACTGTACAGCCACTTTAGAAGTGGCCATGGCAGGGCAATGCTCTGCTTGAGCCGACAGCGTCTTTGGAGAGGCAGGATTCACCAGACAGGCTTAGTGCTTCATGTACACTCCTGGGTTGAAGCCAGCACCTCTGCACAGCAGTTCTGTGCTGTGCAATGTCTGCAGCTCACCCCACTTGGACACTCTTGAAAACTTAGGTTTATCTGAAGCCCTGTGGGTACAGGGCATGTATCACAGGCCACCACACACTGCCAGGAGAACAAGTTCAGCCAGGTACAGGTGAATTTACCAGTCTACTTATTCTTGTCATTATGAATCACAGCTGGTGACTGAAAACTTGCCTTCTAACACCCTTTTCTAGCTCTAAGTTTCCGCATGCTCAAAAAGTCCACACAATTTCAGCAGCTTATTCTGAAATGGAGTGCTCCAGCCCATGGCTTTGGAACATTTTCTGTGTCAGAAGTGACACCTCCTACTGATATTCTATAGAGGCTGTAGCCATCAGTACTAGCTCTTTCCACAGAAACATAGCTGTCAGGATGTCTCCTGAAGACATATTATCTCACACTGAAAAAGTCTTTGAAAATCTACACTTCCACTTGAAGTTGTTAAGCATTTGAAATCTGCTGTCAAGAGGAGGTTTTGGATTGGTTCAAGTGACTATACCATTTGCTTTTAAGCACTTGTATTTTGCCTAGCTCATGTCATATGATTCATGAATACAGACACACTTAAAAAGGCATGATTGATTCATTTAAACATACTTGGGCATTTAATTTCCCCAAGCAAAAATCCATCTGTGGGAGGGTACCAACTTGTATCTGCACATATCAAAGGAGAAAATGCTGTAACTGCATGATACAGTCCAAATCATTCCCTTGAGGAAATAATGAAAAGAAGGGGTTTTTGAAAAGGCCTCAAGGCAAGCCTGCAACTTGCAAATGATAAGCTGTAATCAGTGGATGGAAGGATATTTGCATCCTTCCCCGCCCCAGAGATCTGCACCTGCAGAGAGGGTATTTGTTTGGGATTCTGTCCATCAAACTGCAACAAATGAGGTCAGGAACAAGTTTAGGTAATCAAGACAGCCATGAGAACATAACAAAGGCTACAGAGATGGAGGAAGGGATGTAGAAAACACACACATGCTAGGCAACATAACATAAAGAGGATGAGAATATCAGAATAGGAACGATGGTATGAAAGTAAAAGGCAATGATGGGATGTTTACCTATGTCTGTGTTGCTGGGGCAAGGAAATAATTTAGCACAGGCTCCTTCCTTACCAAGTATTAATTTCAATGCTTTTATATTTACTGACAGATGCCAATATATATGCCTACCATACAAAGAAGCCATAACTTCCCCTTATACCATCTGAAGATCAAGCACCAAGACCGATGATACTCTTCCCACACAGGACAGTAAACCAAACACTGTCTTCCTGTGCTTCTCCTCACAGCAGGTGTTCAGTGGTAGCACCGCGTGCCTCTGCTCCACGCTTGGTAGTGCACAACGAAGTGTTCTGCAAAAACAGGGTCCTGCAGGCATGATGGCACTAAGTCTCAACGATCCATTTGGCATGTGAACTGGGATATTGCTGGAAGGCTTGAGGTTAAAATGTGTTTTCACAAAAGTGGGAAAAGAATTCATGGCTCTTTCAAAGCCCACTTTGGAGCCCAGATGCAGTCGCAACATAGTTGAAGCCACTAGTTTCATTCAAAGAGATCCAACTCTGCTATTCTCTATGGCACAGACAGATGGTAGGTTTCAGTACCTCCATGACAAGTCACATATCTCAGACTCAACTGAGATATCTCAGACTGTCTCTGACTTTTACATGGTTATTCAATATGTAGGCATCTTACCCACTTATTAAAAATAATAAATAAAATCCACCATGTTATCATTCAAAAGCACGACAGACTTCAAACATAAAACAATCTTTGCATGACACGAGTAGCAACAATTCTGTGAAACCTCTAGTTGGATTTCACTTCAGCTACATCACAGCCAGGGGTCATAGGATTGTTCCACCCACTCCATGGCAGCTGTGTATACAAAGGAGCAAGCCCAAATGGAAAGGGAAAATTCCAGAATACATCACAGAATCGTTCTGGTTGGAAAAGACCATTATCATCGAGTCCAACCATTAACCTAACTCTACCAACTCTGGTGCTAAACCATGTCCCTATATACCACATTTACATGTCTTTTAAACACCTCCAGGGGTGGTGATTCAACCACCTCCCTGGGCAGCCTATCCCAGTGTTTTATAAACATTTCAGTGAACTAGTTTCTTCTAATATCCAATATAAACCTCCCCTGGCACAACTTGAGGCTGTTTCCTCTTGCTTTGTTGCTTGTTTCTTGCCAGAAGAGGCTGACCTCACCTCACTACAACCTCCTTTCAGGTAGCTGTAGAGAGTGATAAGGTCTCCCCTCACCCTTATTTTCTCCAGGCTAAAAACCCCAGTTCCCTCAGCCACTCCTCATGAGACTTGTTCTCTAGACCCTTCACCAGTTTTGTTGCCCTTTGTTGGACTCACTCCAGCACCTCAATGTCTGTCTTGGAGAGGGAGGCCTGAAACTGAACTAATTACTCAAGGTGTGGCCTCACCAGTGCCAAGAACAGGGGGACAATCACTTCCCTAGTGATTTCCGATACAAGCCAGGATGCCAGATGCATCAGAAATGCCAGCTAGAAAAACGAAGAAGACAAATGCATTTTCTGATGGTTGATATCCAACTGCTCTTTTATAACCAAGCCCTAGCAGTGCAGATTACATCTTTAGCACCAAACTGGTTGAAAACATTATGAGGTGCTACATCCAGCTGGGGAGCCTTGCCCAGGCCCTCAACCATCACACTTGAGAGGGGCAGATGCAATATCCATTTGAGTGGGAAAGTGAGAAGTCTACACAGCTGCCGCTCCAGGAAGAGGTAGAAAGGAGCACGCACTGCACCAGAGGGCTTCAGGCTCACCTATAAACCTGTGTCTGATGTGGGAACAGCCATTTCAGATAAAAATAATTGTTAAGGGAAGATAGGTTACTTTCAAGCTCTTCAAAGATTTCTGCACATAGCTGCAAGTAAAATACAAATCTTAAAAGGGCAATCTGTTGGCAGCCTGTTACCCAAAGGTGTTTCAAAAATGGCTATGGCAAAGCTCTCCTCCAACATTTCTGCAAATACCTGTCAGCTGCTAGAATAAGTGTTTTGGTTTTCTGAAAACCAGTATGCAAATAATGTACAACTGCAGCACAGATGATAAGTGGAGTTCTGCTAGAACACAAATTCTTATAACTTAATTCATGCCTAAACACCCTGGCCACATTCTGTTCTCAGCTATGCCAGAACTGCAAAAGTATAAGAAATAATCTTATATCTTAAACTGTTTAGATTGCATCAGTTTAATGAACACCTTTATCAGAATCTGAACCATGGCTTCAAACATGTCCAAGTGTAGCGCTTCAAACCAGACCCAAAGCTACTAGGCATTCAGCAGGTTCACCCTCTGCTAGATGGGAGAGTAAATGTTACCTGAAAGCAGGAATCAAACCTGGATTTGGACTGGGATTGCTCAG
>NW_009970725.1:13706159-13710138 GCF_000747805.2 Chaetura pelagica
CTCAGCAGGAACTATTTCACTTTTTCTTTCATTTATAGCAATGTAAATCCAGAAAGGCACTGCTTTATTATGAATTAAAACAGCCTCGAGTGAAAGTACAAGTTCAAAATATGTGATGCCTACATCTCTGATAGAAGCCTTTTAACATTCATGCTTGATTTCTGCAGCAAGCTCTTTTCAAGTTAGAACTTGCTGCAAACTCGAAAAACCTTACAACAGATAAAGAGTAATTGGCTGGATTAAGCTTATAGCTCTCCTTATCTGGGCAGTTGCCCTGCACAATTAAATAAATAGACATTTGGTTTACGCTCTTTCTTCATGTGGGATAGTGTTAGATAACGCCCATGACAAGCTTTTAGCTACACTGCAAACTTACGTAATTGCTATGGAGAATATAATGTCCTGTTACCAAGCTGAGATCTGTGTTTACCAGCGTTTTCCCTGCACTTGAAACTTCAAAGAGGATTGGGACTTAAATTAGTTACTACAAACAAAAGGATTGGGAAAGGAAAGCTAGGTTTTATGGCCATGGAAGCAGACAGAGCAATGATTTCCTTTCACATGTATCTGTTGCCTTTCTTGTGCATACAGTTTCCAGGTACAGCTTTCAAAGAGGGTCTGATCAGAGGAAAAGGAATGTTTCAAAGCACACGAGATCTTAAAGACAGATCTTAACTATCTCTAGATGGGAGCTCTAAAATAAAACTCCTTTATAGCTGACTGGCCTAGCATTGAGGTTCTCTGTTATGCTGCAGCTCAGTCCTTACTCAACACCCCATACTGGAAGAAGTCAGGGAAACAAGTGCCAAGCAGTTACACAGCTGATAACCTCCACTATATTGAAGTTCAGCTCTTAATTGGGATGACTACTGCTACTCAGGCAAAGTGAAAAGCCACTGCTTGGAGTGTGGGCTTGTTTATTAAGTCCTGAAGGGTTAAAGGTTCCTTCCCTTCAGGGCAGCAGAACTCTGCCACTGGCATGAGTGGGTGCAGCACTGGGATGTAAGTGCAATTCAATATCAACGGTAGTTTAGTATTGTCCTCTTTGAAGGAAACATCTGCTCTCTGTCAGAAACATCTGCCATGCAGCCTGGAGACCTCTGCTCCATCTTCTACACACTTTGGCACCAAGATTTTACTCATGTGGAACTTTTTCCCAGTGCCAATGGGAAACTTGTGTCTGAGTAAAGACAATGCAGAAGAAGCTCGCTATGTATAATCCTACCCTCTATCAGCCTTGCTTAAAGCATCCAAACAGCAGTAAAATACTAGTCTTTGCCTTGAATAGCTAAAGGTATTTGCCTTCAGCATGGTTGAGGCTAATGTTGGGCTTCATCATCTGGCAGCCCACCTCCTAGGGACAAAAATCACCCTTTTCATTCGTGACACCTACATGGTACCACTGTTAGCCCATAGTCAAGCTGCAGAGAAGAGTGAAAGTGAATTTATGCTGGCAAAACTGTGAATAAAATTGAGTCAATCTTCTAACTTCCCCTGCAAACTCTACAAGCCTTAACACTAAGCAGTGTGTCTTTCTCTCTCTTCATTGCCTTCCAGATTTTCAAACGCACTACTTCACTGAGGGAACATCGCATATACTTTTAGCACAGAGCACAGTATTTGTCCACTTTATGGATATGCTTATTTATATCTCCTAATACATTTACTTATTTTTTTTCCTGAAGAGGTTTTGAAATACAAACACCTCTATGTAACTAATTCAAACAATACTGCTAGAGAACTTCTAAGACTATAAATAGTTTTACTCTGAAAGCCTATCAGTCCTGTCTTCATCATCTTTATTAGTAATATTTCCATGATGCTATCAATAAATTGTTTCATTTAAAGTTTCTAATTCATTACTCTAACAGTAACATAATGATAAATATGCTAGCTTCTTCTTAGCATCTGTATTTGTAAAGAAAATAAAGTTTACAAGTGAAATTAGCTAAATTTGTTTTGAATCCACTTGAATGTAGCTCTTATTAACTGGGTTTTCTGGAGCTGAATGATCTTAGCGTTTGACATTTGAAACTTCTGTGGCTTTTTGTCTAAGCAAAGAAAACACTGATAATGGACAACTTCCAGCTGCAAGCCTTTTTTTTTTTTTTTTTTCTCCTCCTAACATTGTAGGTTTTATTTTGATTAATGAAGACAAGATTTTCCAAATTTAAATTCAGCAATGTTAAAGTCCGGGTTTCTTAACGTATTGAAAGCAGAAGCTTCAGCCTTACAGGACATTTTAACTTGTGTTAGGAAACTTTAAACTCTAAAAATCCTCACTCACCCACACTCACTCGCTTTTAACCCTTAAATTGCCATGTGCGATAGAAATGCAAAAGAAAACATCACGTCCTGTAGAGGCTTGACACTGTGATCCCCTGGGATCGCTGGTTATTCTTACAAATTACCAATTTGGGCTGGCTGCTGACCAAAGGATGTTCCTGTTGACTCTGTGGCACAGAAGGAAAAGCTCTAGGCCAAGTTAAAGCTAACAAGGTAAATACATTTAGACAAGCCACATTTCAGTTCATTTATGCCACTGATGTCATTGTCAAGTTTGTAAGAGGGCAGTAGTTTCCCAGTGCTTAGATCAAACTGTGCACTGCTACATTACCAAGGTGAGTATACAGGAGGTGCTGAGATACAACTCTCTACAATAACTTAAGTTCATGTTATTTGGTGATGTATAACTGCAGATGGAAGAAAGAGACGGCTTTCCTCCTTCATCCTCTTTTGGCAGCTGCTGTTTTGATCTGATCACTGGCCCTGATTTGTTTCCTGCTCCAGCCAGGGTTCAGCTCTGCTCTGTAATTCCAAGCAGATGAGCTGGGGAGTCCAACCCTGTAATTACACTTCCTCTCTTTACTCTCTAACTTCAAACCTCCCATTTTGACTTTTACATCTCAGATCACAGACTTTTAAAAAACACCTCTGGCACCCCAGCAGGTCTGGCTCAACTAAAGACATTTCTACACTCTTCAGATTTTTTTATAGCTGGGCTGTGAGAAGGGTATAAAACTCCCTCCTGGGGAACAGAATCTCTTGCCCTTTCTTTCTCAAAACAAAATACACAATCAGAAGCCCATGCCCTTTATTATTTATTGAATACCATCTGTGTTCTTAGCACTTGTACAAACATGGACAGAAACAATCCCTGCTCCACAAAATCAACCCCAGGAATAGCTTTGAAATCCTTACAAAGCTTGTATCTCTCACACTGCATCCATGGAGGTCACTTGCATTGTAACAGTTAAAAAAACCCAAAATAAATAAATCCCTTGTTTTATGAGTAAGCTTGAGGCCCTAAGAAATGTAACTGAAGAAGGCTGGATGCTACAGAGCACTTCAGGTTTAGGAACACGCTTCAAAATGATCCTGTAACAGAGTAGGTTAAGTCACTCAGAACAATATCGCGCCTGGATTTTTCAAATCTGGCTGCCAAATGTTAGACATACCTAAGCAGCTCATTAAACAGCCTCCTTTGCAGAAGTTGCTCTTGAAGAACACTGACTTTCTAGAAAGATGAGTTACCTGCTTAAGTGCCCAACTACGGATTTACGAGCTGAACTTCTAAATGTAAGTTTAATTACGCTGGCTTTTCTCACTAAAACTTTGCCTACCGTGCAGTTTCAAGGAAATATCAGTCCAGGGCTAAGCAGAGAAAGTTATCTAAGCAGAACTGAGGGTAATGACACCCAGAGTCTCTGTGCTCTGCAGCAAAAAAATTCAGTTGTGTACAAGACCCAGAGCTGGCAAACTCTCCCACCCGAGGCTTCCCAGCGAAAACCTCCACATCAAACCCCTCTTCGCCTGCAGGTGAAGCGCGGGTCCCGCGGGACATTTCCATGCGGAGCTCGGCAGAGCAAGCTCTTTGCCCGAAGGCGAGTAAAGCATCTTCGTGTGGGGCGCCCGAACCCGCTGCTGTACCCGAGCCGTTCCAGGCGGGACACGGCACCACCGCGGGCACCAGCCCGGG
>NW_009970725.1:13711003-13712389 GCF_000747805.2 Chaetura pelagica
CGTCCCGCATCCCCGGGCATGCGAAGCTTGGGTTCGCTGCTGCCCCCGTAAACTGGAGGGAAAGTAAGTTAGAGGGAGCGTGCCCTTGCCTCGGGAAGAGCCTTTGTGTGGTTGGGGGTTTCCACGTAAGTCGGGAATGAAAAAAGCTAAAAATAGATGCCCAGGTTGTTGCCTTTGGTGCTGCGCTCTCTTGCGTGTTTTCCCCCATGTCTGTTGCTGATTAGTTTTGCTTTTTAATCTCGTTTTCGGCCCTGGTCGCACAAAGGATTCCCGCACGCGCTTCGTGTTGGACACGTGAGCGGCTCGTGTCTGAGTCTCCGCGCGAGACTTTGGTTTGTCAGGTCCTCTGGGCGGGGATGCCGTGTTTTCTGGTTTGTGTTTGGACTCGTGGGCTCAGCTCCATGGCAAAGAACGTGTAACAAGTGGGAGGAAATGTTGAGAAAATCGACATAGCTTCGAGTTTTGAACGACTTACCTGGGCTGCCGTGTTTACAGAGATACGAACAGCGACGATTCCTTCCAACTCCCTTGAGGAAAAGAGGAATAAATTTAATCTTCCTCACTTCCATGGGGAGGAAACTTGAGACAGACACAAACAAGTGGTGAGTCAGAATTAAAGCTCCGGTGCTTTGAATTCTCAAGGTTACACTTGCACCTTCACACAAACTTGTTTCAGGCCAGAAGGGATGGTTTCCGGAGCGCTCGGTGGCGGTCGTGCAAGCCTGTCGTGCCCACATACCCTCTCAGCGACCTGGAGAGAGATGTACAGATAAAAGCAACATCCTTTGAGAAACGGGTGCCCGTGATCATGAGCAAGCAACACTGGGTAAGGCTGTAAAAATGCCCTTGCCTAACATGGCTTGCTTCTCTTCAACCCATTCCTGTAGTTGCCACAGAGGTGTTTGTCGGGCGTGTGTGTGAAGGGAGGTGATTCTTGCCGTAGACTCGGTGCATTTGGAAAATGCCTTGTGTATCCACCTGGCTGTTTCCAGGACTAACGCAAGGCAAAATTCTGATTTCACTGCTTGTAACACTCCTACAGCAGCAGACACCCAAGTAGTTTTTCTCTACTTGCAGGTTTGTTAAGTGAAACAGATCCAGCCAACAAGGAAAGCAACGTTTGCTTAAATACCATACAAGTGTCTGCATTTCTGAGTCCTGGGGACCCGTGATGTGCTTCAGATCTGTGTGTGGTGGTTGCCCCTCCTCAGAGAAGTTCATGCCAGGGCGATCAGTGAGATAATGCTGGGTGTGCAAATTGGTGATGTATGGACAAGCGAAAGGCAGTGTGTGTGGGAAAGCAAATTGTTGGCCTGTTGTTGGCCATGTGCACCAGGTTATTACGAAGGGGTCCTGCCACCTTGAAGAGTCTCACGTGTTCAGCAG
>NW_009970725.1:13712443-13772958 GCF_000747805.2 Chaetura pelagica
CAGCAGGTGTACGGATAATAAGGTGTGTAGGAAGGCTCCCAATGAAGTCAGCTGCTATTTACCTGAGAGTAAAAGCTAGGCCAGCATCACCATGAGCAGTAATGAAGGACTACCAGTTTTGACGTATAACTGTGTGAAAGCAGAAACACCCAAAAAGAGAGGCTTTTTCTATAGATGCAACCTGCTTCACTGTCCCCACCCAGATCGAGCAACATCATTCTCTCCAAGAAGATGAGACTGAAGGTTGCCTGTAAAAAGTCATTTACCCCAAAAGAGAATTATCCCAGAAACTCATGGTTTTGCTCCTGGGAAGTGACAGCCCCTGTGGCAGCATCACTGACAGCTTTTTGTAAGAGGAGAGTGGAATGACTTTACTGCTACATTGGCCAGCTTGGTAAATGAGGCTCCACTTGTGATTTACTATCAGTGCAACTTCAGATGTGGTAATGAAATAAAAGAAAATCAAGACCCAGTGGGTTCAGGCATGGGAGAACTTGCCAAAACCAACACAGACTATGCGTTTTTTCAGCCTGATGCACAAAGTTATTTTAAATATACCCAGTCCTACTTGTTTCATTTCTGTGCCCCTGTTCAGAATGTGCTGTAATGGGAAGCAGTGACAAATAACAGCTCTTTGCATTTTGATCTAAGCATCATGTCACATCAGTGCTCATTAAAAATTGTGTTAACCAACCCAACCATGACTTTCTGAACTTGTACTTCTGGGGCAGGGTATATACCTAGTGCAGGTATAATGTAAAATCATTTACAAAAGCATCTCTTGGACAAATTCTCAAAAATCTCATAGAGGGTCAAAGCATTTCAAAAAGGAGCTGTTTTGAAAAGGAAATAATGACGGGAAGCCTCCCTTGTAGCTGGGGCCTTCTGCAAAAAACATTTAAATAGGAAGAAAACTAACTTGTTGGACTTGTTGTGTGACACTTCAAAGATCTATCTAGGCATATCAGCACAGCACTTGTCTAGCTGAAGTGCCGGCTGGTTGGCTGGCTGCCAGCGCCAATCTGATGGTGAAAAATACTGAGAAGAGAGAGGATGGGAAAGAATGGAAGCAGAGAGCATGTGGGATGCTTTATGCTATGGAGAAGAATGGGATGGGGCAGCACTCTTTGACTCAGTAATGCTTTGACAGTACCACAACCATGATTTGCTAATAGCTGTAGTATGTTTTTAAAAAGACAATCTGCTGTCTTGAAGAAGTCAAAGAGCAGGACATAAAGATTTGTTAGGAAGGAGTGGAGTGGCTAATTTCGCAAAGAATCAAATGCCTGTCAGATTTCTATTTGTGACTTGTCTGTGAAAAATTAATCAAAATAAGTGAAGATTTGAAGAGAAGTTTTCCTGTATGTCCAGCTTGAGACAGAATCCACAGGATGAGCCTGGAGCCTGTCTGATGCATAGAAAAACACACGATGTGACTTCTTACTTTGGCTTCAGCTGTTTGAGTGAGAAGTTAAACTCTTTTATCATGTAAACCAAACAGCAATATTTTTTTTTCTCCTTTCAATTTGGACAGAAAAATGCTACAGTTTATGGGATATAGCAGGGATTATCAGTTACTGCATCTGTAAATTTTATATTTTTAGAATAAATTGTTTAAACTTCTGATTTTTTTCTTATTCTTTGTTTTAAAAAGTAACTGAAAGAACCTTTGGCAATATTTTCTAGATACGTGGTTCCCAAATTGTGCAGGATAGTTCACCTTCCCCTATCAGGGACTTGATCTTCAATGCAGCTGCTGAAGCCAGTGGAATTTTATGATTATTTTAAGGGATGCTGAATCTGAGTTTAGTATTCTCAAGCATGTACCTGTGACAATGCTCACCTGAAAACTGTGGCTTTCAGATGGTGCAGGTTGCCACAGGGGTCTATCCTTTATTGCTTTTACTTGCTTAGGTGGATACTAGTCTGAGACGTATTTTTTGGAACGGAATTTATTTTAGTCATCTAAGACACAATGCACATGTTGAAGCTCTGCTACCTGGTAACAGGCATAGAAAATGTGGACCAAATATGTAAAAAATAAAGGTCTTGTGGCCATTGTCAAGATAGGTTCTTTTCCCCCTTGTTTTTTCAGGTAGCTGCAGAGACATCCACGCACACTCACACAGATTCCCATCTGCTAGAACAGACTTGCTGTTTTCACAAAAATGTAGTTATCTGAAGTAGGTTTTTTAGTTTTCCTAGGACAGTTTGAAATGTAGGTGGGAATTAAGGTATTAAAATCACATGAAGAATAGATCCTGCAGAGCTTAAGCCACCCCAGACAAAGAAGACTAAGAAAGACATAAAGAACTCAAACAAAGCAAATGGCTTTCTGCAAAATAAGCTCTCTCCTTCTTATTTCTCCACTTGTTTCTGGCATTTCAAATGTGCTTGTGATTTGATTGCTTGGAGCCAAGGAGCAACTTCTCTGTGGAGAATTAGTTCTACTACAAGCATGGACAGTTTCACGGTGCTGTTGCTGCAAGCAGAGCTTTAGAGCCTGGTCCAGCCCCCAGTGAGCTCAACGGGGGTCTTGCCATTGACTGAAGTGATGGCTGGATGGATGGCCTTGGATGAGGCTGTTGGAGTGGCCAGCTGGAACAGTGAGTGCTTATTGTATGCTGATTTCATTCATCTGGAAGCACAGCAAACTGGGGCCAAAGGTATTTCCTCATCCAGCGTACGTACGAGCAGCAATCCCGACCCTCTCCAGCACTGCTGATTTCATTCATTCATGGCACTCAAATGTCATGGAAATGAGCATGGTAAAAATGCCTTCCTAAGTGTTTTTTATGCCTTCTATTGTTTGCACGGTTGCTCTTTGATGTTGTGACTTAAAAAAAATAATTTAAAAAATCCACCAACCCCACACAGCCAAACCAGCAGGCTGAAAATCTGTTGCAGTCTGGGCAAAACTGCCCTCCATAGATCTTCTTGCTCTGCAGTATTGTGCAACTGGTTGGAGTAATAATGGTTTCCATTGCTGTAGAGAAAAGAAAACTTCTGGAAAAATTTAAACACGTGTGTGGTGTTGTTGATTGCTGCTTATATTTTCTCATCATTAAATCGAACTTTGATTTTGATTAATTTCTCTGAGAAAATGGAAGTTCTGGCAAATTTTTAGAAACTATCCAAAGAAGCAGGTTTCATTTCCAAAATGAAAAATGGATTAATGTGACCTGCCAAGCTTGTGTGAGAGTCTCAAGTAGCAGCTAATGCATCTGGGAGCTACTTTCTTAGTTTATACTCTACTTCTAGTCCCTTTGGGCCAGTGCTTCTCCAGGTTAATAACATCCTTGGGGAAATGGGATTTTCATCCCTTGCAGAGCACTTCCTGTGGTCTTCCTTCCACTTGACAAAATTCTGCAGTGGGGGAAACACAGAGAGGAGAGATGAAGAGTGGGAAATTGAACCCATTCTAGGCAGCCCTGTTAAAGAGGGAGCTGTTCCTCAGCAAGGAGAGGAGGATGCTCTCCAGCCCTTTTGCCCATAGCTGAACTGAGGGGTCAGCTGGACCGACTGTTGCCTTGAGGGAGCAGGTGGGAAATTTTCTTTCATGATTTTGTTCAGTATTTGTATTTGGTGATGTGGTCTCTTGTAATGTGCCTTAGATACACAGATGGCCAAATACAAGTTGGAAGCACAGTGCCCCTGGGTTTTTGTAGTAGCCCTTTGGCTGGCTTGTATCCAGTCTCAGCCTCATGCTAAGGTTGCTTATTTCTCAGTGTGATATTACAGCAGCCACCTTCAGTCTTGATCTCAAAACACAGCTATCACAGCCTTGGAGGTCTTTAGATATGTCAGACATTCTCACATGCAGCCTTTTTTAATTCAGTCATTATTTAGAATGACTGTTGTTCAAAACATTCACTGAACTTTATACTCAGGGTGCAGGTTCTTAAAACCACTTGTATGTTCAAGCACAAGTGCATTTTATGAAAGCTCCTTCCCAAAGGGGGCTAACCAGCATCTTTCAGCAAAAGAAAACCACTTCCATCCACTTCCAAGCAATGACATGATCATGGTGTCATCATGAACACTGAGGACATAGTTGGCTCCAAGAAAACACAGAAGCATATGTTTCCCCAAGTAGTTTGAAATTAAGGAGGAGGAAAATATTTAAGCAACAAAGTCTTGGAGAGTTAACATTCCTAGTCTCTGCAGCCAGGGTGGAACAGAGCCCAGGGGCAAGCCTCTGCTCTGACTTGTTGTGCTAGGCTAGTGCACATCACTTAGTTTCTCAGGCCTCATTTTCCCCAACAGTGGGAAAAATGTAAAAATCTATGGCTAATTTTGTGGACTAAAATCAATGCATGTACAATATGAATGGAAACCTAGGGTGGGACTTCACTCACAGATAGAGTGGCATTAATACGGATTTATAAAAGATATATCATTGTATGATTGGGGTTGGAAGGGACCTCTGGAGACCATCTGGTCCAACCCCCTGTGGTCAAGTGGGGCCACCCAGAGCCAGTAGCCCACGACCATTTCCAGATGACTTTTTAATATTTCCAAGGTGGGAACCTTCACTGTATATTCAGGGCAACCTGTATATACATCATCTCAGGGTATTCCCAATCAACTGCAATAAGTTTTACATTCCTTCTATCATTTCCATCTATTTACCAATGTAAACTGTATGTTATATATACATATATTTATAGGTGGTGCATGTACATATACAGTATGTATATATGTATAAAATATGTCTATTTCTTATATGCATAAAGTCTTTGAAACATCTGGATAATGCATTATCCAAACACATATTTTTCAAGTCCATACACAGCCAGCCAGCTTGCTGACTGCCTGAATTAAACTGTAATCTTCCCAGACAGTTCTGTCTGCAGCTGTAAGGTGTTCTCTAGGCTACTACTTAAAAGCTGTTAGGTTCTGTAGGAAAGCTGCTTATCTGCTGAGAAAATATTACCTGCAGCTTCTTGGAGAGAAGGTTCAAGTTTCTCAGAGCAGTGGCTAAATTATGGTTGAAGTAATAAAAAGAGAAGAGGGAAAGAAAGACACCAAGAAGTTGAACTCTGGTGCATTTCTTTCCTCTCCCATTTCTGTACTTGATGCCAAAAGTAGGAGTAAAACAGCCGAGGTGGTGTAAGACATCTTTGTGTTTTCTGGAGCTGATGCTGTTTAGGCTTCAGAAAAATACCTAGTGGGTAACTTCTCAGAGTAAGAGAGAGCTGCTCATCCCCTTTTGCATCTATTATAGACAACTGCACCAGGCAGTCGCGTGGTCCCTGTGTCCAGAGGATACCTCGCACCTCTGCTCCTGCCTTTTATTTGTGGTCTGGACAAAGTTACAATTAACTTGCATCAAACACCACTTAGAGGTACCTTCTCTTCCTGCTGTGGGAGGAAGTAACGGCGATGCAGAAGCCTTTTATCCATATTCCATCCACTGGCTGTGACCCTAGGAGCTCCAGCAGCCCGTTCCCCAGCCTTCCTCTCCGTCCTTTCCCTCCTAGCCTCACACCAGCAAGGGCTATAACAAGCACCCAGCCAAAGGGACGTGATCCCATCTCCATTGCCTGGCATGGCAAGGATGTCGGATGCTTGAGGAGGAAACGGAGAGCAGAGCTGCGGACCGTGGAGAAGGCAGCCAAGGTGTGATGACCCTCACACTCCTCTGTCAGATACACACACACACAAACACCCCGTGTACGGGCAACCTGTGGAACAGTTTTCCCCATCAGAATAGTTGCAGCTACTCCAATTATAACTACATATGTGTGCAGCTTGCTCCTGGCAGATCATCCAGTGATCTCAAAGCTATCAAGTTACTAAAAATATCCTCTTCAACCCATTCTTTAATTACTGAACTGTTCCCCATCACATTACAGGGGAAAAAAAAAAAAAAAAAAGGAAAAAAAAAAGGAAAAAAAAAAAGAAGTACATTTGGTAGTAATTGTCTGATGTGAAGGAGTCTACATATAGAGCCCTCTACTCATCATGCAAGTGTGGTAAATTCCCTGAGATATTTTCAAAGGAGCATTTGCAGAGGTTGCCTCCAGTGTGCATCAAGGGGCAGACAACTGCTGCTGCTTTCACTTTGGTCTCTGCTCTTCCAGATCTGAAGGAAGCAAATGTGGTCAGAGCAAACAGCTGGTTGATGACTCTCTGTCGATGCCCATGTGGTGAGCAGAGTTTTCTTCTGAGTATTGTTGTGTGTGAAATGGGAGCAAGCTGCCTGTGACGAATGGAGCTGTTTGGAAGGAAAAGGAATGGGTGAATTTCATACAAATTCCTCAGGCAGTACCAGATTTGCCTCAAGGTTTTTCATTTTTACATGGGGGTCACAGAGAGACCTTTCTCCATTAACTCCATGGATAGCAGCTAATATTTTGCTTTCAGAGTATAAAACAGAATGCTCTTCCATAGATATAATCTATTTTTATGACAGTATACTATGAATACAGGTGGTAGCATAGCTACTAAGTGTCCAGATGGTGCCACCACAACAGGGTCCAGCCTATGGACTACCACCTCTGAGGAATATAAGGAAGAGAAGTAGGGGTCACTGTGTGTAAAAGGCCTTCTGCAACATGTTCCACTGCTCACAGACTCTCTCCTCCCTTGAACATCAAGATTAGGAAATCAAGAACTCTAGAGAAGTGCCATTTAATTGCTCACATGCTTTCATTGTTGGCCATTACCAAACTGTTATTACTTATCTCATTCCTGTCTGACATACAGCTATTTATGAGCCCATCGAACTTACTTTTACTTACCAATACTTGGTTTTGAGCAGATTTTCAGTACAGAATTTTGTTCTGAAGGCTCATGCATTCCTTATTTGCTGGTGAAACATCCTAGATGTAAGAACTGGGAATACTTTATGGCATTATAGGCAGGATAACATGTATTCCAGGATCAAAAAGATGCACAGTGGTCCTTAAATAAAGAATGACAGTTAGGCTGCTTTTTTAGCAGCCATGATGATGATGATGAAGAAAACATTTACTCCTTTTCTTGCTTTTTTAATTTGCAAGCACACATCTACCACCCAGTACTTGTTCCAGGTTTTGTCCAAGTTTATGCAGTTCATTGTCCTATTGCAGTCAATGGGAGTTTCACCTTTGATTTCAACAGAAGTGGGATAGGTTGTAGGGCCAGTGACAAATCCTTTATAGTTCACTCTGAAAGCAAGTGCAAACAACTAAAATAAATCTCTTAATAAAGATAATTTGCATGTTGAAACTCCCATTGCGTAAATGTGCCATTAATATCATTAATATCTTCCTGGAGATAAGATGCAATGAACTTCTTTGAAGATCAATTGCTCAACTCACTC
Organism: Chaetura pelagica; assembly: GCF_000747805.2. Taxonomy (NCBI): domain Eukaryota; kingdom Metazoa; phylum Chordata; class Aves; order Apodiformes; family Apodidae; genus Chaetura; species Chaetura pelagica. The sequence goes on from NW_009970725.1 coordinate 13,719,753, forward strand.
CTGGCATGACTTCAGTGGAATCTCACCCACTTTTGACAGTGATTTATTTTGTCTGGAACACTTTCCTCTGGGAGTCCAAGATGTCTGTCTTTTCAAATCCATACAATCTAACATCAGAGAACTCAGAAGCAGGACTCTCAAGTTCCAGTACTAGCTCAGCCATGAACTAGCATTATTCTGGTTATCTCATTTAATTTCTGTGGGCCTTGGCTTAATCATAAATCTCATAGGCATGCTTATTTCTTGCAAAACTTTTCAGAATCTCACTTTGAAAGGTGCACTCACAAAAAAATTTAAATTACCACAAATTAAATGCTTCTAAAATAATTTGCAAGTAGAGCAGGAGATTCATTTCCACTAAAAGGGAAGGAGGAGATGTTCCCTGAGGCTGTTGTAGAAATCTTGGATTGTAGCTGATAGGACAGAATAGCAAAGAAATATTATTGGGATGTTTGTTTGCAAGAGAAAGAGGGCCTGTCCTCAGATTGCTCTGTCCTTTTTTGGTGTTTGTATATTCATATGTTAAAAGTGTTCACTTCTATTGTAGAAGTGGTAATGGTAGAGGCTAGAGCATGAATTGTGATGAGGTGATTCTAAAATTTGTTACAAAAAATTACCTCTATAAATGTTGGTTTAAGAAAAAAATGCCAACATTTTAATAATTTATATTAAGCGAGTAGTTGGGTTTCTTTAACCCACTTTTATGTCTCCTTGTTGTTGGCTAGAAGATGTTTTGGGTCTGAAATGGCTTTAATTGTTCATTTTCAAAGTCCTACATTTTCATGTCTGCTTTGCATCTTACCTCCAAGCACGTATGAATAATAAGAATGGGAATGGAGGCAAATTTCACAGTCTGAGTTTTAAAGAAACTTACCTGTATTGTGGCAATGCAACATGAACTTTTAGAGTGGATGGAGCTTTTATTGGTCCTCTGCTTTTGTACCTCCACTCTTTTTTCATACCTTGAGAGGGGTTATGATGATAACACCAAGGGACTTCTGGTCTTGCCTGGCCTCTTGCCTAACTGGAGGCTTTTAAGTAATTGTGCAATCACTTGTTGATAAAGTTGAAGAGGCCACAATTTAGCTAAACAATCTCAGACGCTTAGAGACAATTCAAAAGACTCATAGGCAAAAAATATTTTATTATTATGATATAGGGAAGTAACATCCTCAGATATATGGTGACAGTTAACACTTAGAAAGATGTGCTATCAAGTATAGGTTTATAGTTGTTTTTTTGTTTGTTTGTTTGTTTTGTTTTTTTTTTAAATAAATATTTGTCTTCTCTGAAGGACACTGGGTAAACAGTTGCAACTGAAGAAACACTAAGCAAAACAAGGTACACTTGATCTCACCAACTGCATTATATTCCTCTGTTATCATTTCTCTTCTGCATATGAATATTAGTGTTAAAATATTTAAGCTGTATCTTAAGTATGTGTCTGTTCATATATGTGTTTGTGTATATATATATATGTATACACACACATACACACACATATATAAATCTGTGCCAAATCCTTTTATGTCTAAACTGTAGATTGTGTCACAAGATTAAACAGCATGGTTTTGTAAAACTAAAATAAAACATCTGTGTGGAAAGACCCTGGCATTGTAAGAAAATTTTGCAGGCTGTTCAATGAACATTAGCCTGCAATTTATAATTATTTAAACTCAAATAATCTCATTACACACATTCAGAAACTGAAGTTGAAGGATTGTTGAATTTAAGCAAATGCTTCTGAGTTGCAGTTAAGTTTGCTTAATATTGTCTGTGATAACCTGTTTTTTTTCACTGGGTTGTAATTTTCTGAGCTGTCTTAGCTAGGAGCCTACTTGAGGGTGAAATATGTTTTTCAAAGACTTCAGCAAGAAATAATTAGTTTTTCACCACTTCTGTGAAAGGCAAGAGAAAAAGGTCACTTTACCTGCCTTTTACCTGCCTTCCGTGAACCTAGCAAAGAGACCTGGGGCTAAAACTCAGGATCTGGGGATAAGAGTCCTTCTTCTGCAAGGGAAATATGCATCTTTAAAAAGCATTTATTAGACATACATAAAAAGATGACTCCATCTGAGGCATCCAAATTAGTGGGCATTTAAAAGGTAATCTACATTATTTATCCCAGGTCTTAGAGTCAAGTCTTGGTATCCCACTTCCTAAGATGCATTACACCATTTTGCCTACAAAACATCGTTCTTTCTCAGATGGAAACGATTCCAGAATCTGTTCAGTTCTGTTTCTTGGTGAGCAGAGGATGTATTTACCCATCTGGGACAATCACTTTATGATCTACCAGGGAAAAACACTTTGTAATTGCCATACTTTCTTACTGCAGTGGATACAGATTGGCTGCCTGATGTACTGATCAGCAATAACTGAGCAACACAGCAGCTGGAGGTCTGCTTCTCCTCTGGAAATCACTTCATGTTACACCATAATTCCCCTGAGACAAGATGGTTCATATTTGAACACTTGTTTTGAGAGCAGGGCAAGAACAGAGAAAATTGTCTTTTTCCATCAATTGACCAAAATCTATGTCAGAACAAAGAAATGTGGCATCTGAAAGTTTTTTCACTCCATCTACCCGAGTAGAAACAAAAGCAGGAAAAAAAAAAAAAGAAACTGCAGGTGTGAGAATTTTCACATTTTCCCAGCTATAATTGCCCCTTAGCAAAATGCACAAACTGGGAAGCATGATGGATCCAGTTCTGTGGGCTCTTCAGAGCTGAGTAGGCTGGGAGGTGATTCAGTGTGCCTGGAACATAGGAAGTGAGAGCACTGGAACGGGCTGCCCAGAGAGGTTGTGGAGTCTCCTTCACTGGAGATATTCAAGACCCACCTGGACAAGTTCCTGTGTGATGTGCTGTGGGTGATCCTGCTCTGGCAGGGGGGTTGGACTGGATGATCTCTAGAGGTCCCTTCCAACTCTGACAATTCCATGGTTCTGTGATTTTGCCTTTTTTCAACCAGGCTCAGTCAGGCTGAGGGACTTTTGTAGCTGTTTTCACTTTGTGAAAGTCATTTTGCACACTTTTTGTACCTTTTCTTTGGACCTTGAAAAAATGATAATTTATAAGTGACCCTGAGCTCCTAGTGAAACTTTCAGGAGTAAAGCTACTCAGTCTTCCACACTTTTGGGTGCATTGACTTTGGGCCAGGTCCTGGACCTGTTAGATGTACAGATACAGAGGAAGCAAAAATGAACAGAAGCTTTTAGAAGAGCAGAGACCTTAATGTAGGCCGTATTGATCTACGCTTGCAGGTGGGGTCTTTTATGGTTATTACACATCCAAATAATTGCACTAAACTTCCATTGCTTGCCCTCTTATTCCTATGCTCATGTCCCCTCAACCACACAGACTAAACAATCAAAATACAGTATTGCTATTCTTTAATTTTAGGCCCTCTTCTTTCCCATATGCTTTGTGTTTTGGTTAGGCAACTGACAAAGAATTTGGAGGCTGCTTATTAGTATCCATGTGGATGTAATTTAACTGTCTGTTATTCCAGTCATGCTTTTACTTGGAATTTTCAAAGATAGCAGTCCAATACTAAAAAGAAACAAAGAATAAATAAATAAATAAATGCTTCCTTTCAGAAAAAACACATTATTCTATGAAATGGTGGACCACTGAGCACAATAAATCAGGCCATTAAAGAATAAGAATTAAAACCAAGAACCAATAACTAATAAGTATAATTGTCCTGCAAATACTATTGTACTGGCCAGGCACCACAGACAAAGTTTAGGCTCCATTCTTGCATGTGCTTATGTTCTTGAATAATGTTATATATTTGGGGAGCTTCTCTACCTGTGTCTGGAGGACATGGCTCTGTGTGAACAACCGTGTTATGGGAAATGAACTGACGCATCCATTTGATGGTAAGAACTGTAGGTAAGGAGCTAAGGCGTTGAATTAAATAAAATAAAAATGTTCTCAGGATAACCTCAAGGAGTAGGTAGGCACTATCATGTACATACAGGAAAAGATGAGGCCCACTGTATGCTTTCATGTGTGTACTCTGCAGGTCAGATAGCTGAATTAATTTTGACTGGGGTCTATTTCCCGTTTTTGTTAAATGTATTGGATCCAACAGTGTAATACACATGCTTTGTATGTGGAATGAGGCAAGATCCCATATCCACATAGTTTATTTCAGATGAAATCTCATCTTATATATTTGTAAACATTACTGTTTCCTTTCTGGAAGCTGCTAACCTTGTGCATGATTTCATGAATGTCTAGTGTAAGGGTTTCTGACCCGAGGCAGACCCGGGCATGCAGCACACGCACCTGGAGCCGCAGCAGAGGCCGCATCAGCTGCTTCTCACGGAAGGTTGGGTTTGCCTTTAGTTACAGGGGTTTTTGGGAGGCCAGCTTGCTCTGTGGTGGTGGAAGAAGCAGAGCTCTGCCTGTTCGTGGAGGATAAACAGTTCCTCCAGGGCAACCTCCTCGGGAACCTTGCCAGGGGCTCCCTAACCCCCATGTGTGGCCGCTGGCATCCCTGGGGCCAGGAACCAACCTGCTCTTGCCATGGGAGCTGGGAGGTTCAGCCCAGCCTTCCCGGAGACAGGGTCTGTAATTTAACAAACAAGCATTGAAAGAACAGAGATGGGTTTTCTGCTTTTGGATGCTTGTTTCCGTCTGGGGGAGTGGCTGCTTCTTTTGGCCAGCGGCTCTCTGGTCACCAGGTGACCAGAATAATAGATATATAAATAGAATAAATAGATCTGCACAAAAAATAACCTCTGCTCAGCCCGGCCCCTTTTTAGCATGAGGTGATCATGCCAATGCTGGTGCCAGGAGTGTTAGGAAGGACTGGCCAAGGGTTAGGTGGTATCCTAGGGGGCACAGCCCTTGGAAACAGGTATGAGGGATGCAGGGTGCTGTGAGTCTGGGACTGAAGGGAGGTCCAAGTGAAACAGATTAATAGCTGAGGCCAGAGTTGTTGTTTGGCTGTTCCTGCTTTAGGACACTTTATGTATGACAGGTGAAGTGAGTGTTCTGGTTTGGTGGGTTTTTTGGTAGCGGGGGAAGGGCCACAGGAGTGGCTCCGGTAAGAAGCTGAGAAGCTCCCTCTGCTCCAAACCCAGCCAAGAAGCCATTAGAGACACAATAGACGCACCTCAGTGATTAACATATGAAAAAATGGCTGTAACACCTGAGCAGAGAAGCACTTAGGGGGAGAAGACCTGTGCTGGAGGAGGAAAGGTGCTGGTGGTTGGTGAGGAAGAAGAGGAAGAAGGTGCCCAAGCAGAAGTTTCCCTGCAGCCCATGGCGAGATGGCAGCTGTGCCCCTGCACTCATGTAGGAACACGGTGGAACATTCCCTGGAGGCACCAGGAGAGGTGAACTTGGCCACTGGACTTGGATTTTGTGGCTAGAGGATTTTCTGCCAGTGGAACTCTGATTATGCAGCTTGGGAAGACCCCGGCACCAGGGGAGTTTGTTCCCAAAGGAGCCTGCTACTCTGTGGGAAGTTCAGGCTGGAGCAGCTCTGGACCTCATGGGATGGACTCATGAAAGAGAGGATTGTGGAGGACCTCATGGGGAAGCAGGGCCCAGGAAGAAAGGAGAGGTGGGGTAACATATGCAAGCCCTGCTCTGTGTGTTGTCTGTGTCTTGTGTGTGTTTGATTAGTGTGAAATTAAATTATTATTTTTCCCCAAGTTGAGTCTGTTTTGCCTGGGACTGTAATCGGTGAAGATCCCTCCTTGTCCTTTGTCTTGGTACATGAGCTTTGTCCTCCTCATCCCAGTGTGTGTGTGAGGGAGCTGAATGAGTGGCCACGGGGCTGGTTCCTTTGTTGTCCTGTTGGGCCCAAACCACGAGTGAGACAGATTTAGGTTCAATACTTTGCCCGTTTAAATTGAAAACAATTCCATCATTTAGGTTGCCTTTTAACATTTTTGGTTGAGATCCTTGTTCTCTCATCAGTTTTCCAGAGCTGAGTATAGCAAGAAAAAAACATTGGTTGTATTTTTAAGCTCTTTTTATGAGTTTTTTCTTTCCAGTGCAAATAAAACCTTAAACAAAGATAAAAGAGAGAGAATTGGGAGTTTCCTTGTGCTTTTAAAGTAGCAAATGTCAGAGCTTTTAAAAAATTATTAAAAAAATAAATCAGTGGGGATTGTTTAAAAAACACAAACAGCAAAACTCTGTTTACAAAAGTCAGATTTTCTGATAGAAGAAAACCCTCTTTAATTGAAAAAATGCCTGCCATCCCACTGATGGAATTATACAATGGCTTGGTGACAGTTCAGAAATGAAACCCAGAAAATTTAGTTCTTCATGTCAAGCAGGCCACATTGCCCCATTCTTTTTCCAAGCAGAGCCAGTTATTAATGCAGGATGTCTCACTACTGTAGTAGGCCTATTTTGACATTATTCTGAAATGTTGAAGTTTGGGATGAGTCCAGGATAAGTGTTACTGACCCTTTTTAGACTGAATGTTTATTAAGCAAACCCAGAGGATTTTTAGCTTGACCTTGTCAAATTCAGCAACCGGGAATGTTGTTGGATATTGTGTTGTTGCTGCTTTAGTGTTTATGCTTTCAGAGTGTATAAATAAATCTAAAAAAATATCTATTTTGAAGAAATGGGGGAATGTTTGCATGTAAGTAAACAAGATAAAAAGTTCACAGACCCTAGATTTTTAATTACAGTTAGACAAGCTTGAAAATATCATAGTTCATCTTGACAATCAATTATATTTACCCATTCCCTCCATATAATCTGAAGTTTTCTCTGTAAGAAGGTGGTGTGTTTTTTTGTCTGTTCTTTTTTTGTTTCGGATTTTTTTTGTGTTTGTTTGTTTGTTTTGCTTGTTTGTTTGTTTAAAATTACTTTTCTTTGTCCTGGAGGACAATATAATCCAAGGTATCTCTTGAAATATCATACAGGCATTTAGAGAGGACATCAATAAAGCATGATTATTTTATGGGTTTGATGGCATTTTTTTGTGTATTATTATTATTATATTTTAATTTAAATATTTCTCTTTAGCTTTAACTTGCAGGTTAACAGCTCAGCCTATCTTTTGATCATTCTGCTCTGACATGTCCTTCCAAGTGCTCAAAGCATGGGGAATCAGGTATTCTGTGGATTAATTTATCCATTTTTACACACCTGTACATTGCTGTGTAAATTCCAAAGACTGTGTTATCAAGCATGTGCAGTTCCCCTTGACTTCAGTATGGGTTCCATTCCTTATCAATGGCTATGACTTTCCTCACATGACTCCATGGAAGACTTTTTTCAAGAAAGGTCCTATTCTCTGGCAAATATGAAGGAAAAAAAATGTTGGGAGGAGGGTGTATAAAGCAAGATGTTGTTCTCATAAGAAGAGGGTTGGCAGGTAACTTGGATTTGAGATGATAGAGATGCTAGCAAAAATCCGTCATGAAAAGTAATTTTCAGTATTAGATCAGGCATGTAGGAATAGCAGTGCTGGTCAGACCACACACCCATCTAACATAGGGTCCTCTCTCTAGTGTTGGCGAGCCATGGATGCCCAGGTAAAAGAAGAACAGGGCTTAGTGCTTAGTGAGTGGTACTCGCCTGGTGTGCTCCCTGCCAGCCAGCCATTCAGAGCTCAAACCTCTCCTGAGCTGCAAGATGCATCTGTTAAATGGAGCAGTCCTCTGCAAACCTTTGTTTTATTAATTTGGTTGTTTTTTGAAGCCACTGGTATCCACAACATCCCAAGGTGACATACTCCAGGGCTTAATAACACGCTGTGCCAAGAGCTGCTGCTTTTCCCTTCTTTTCAACTTGCCACCTTTTTGCTTCACACCGTGTCCCTCTGCTCCTTCCTGGAGGGGACAGTGCTCCCATTGTGCCCAGTTTGCTTCCCCCCCACCCCCTCCCTGCCCCGTGACACACGTGCATGATTTATGGACCTCTGTCGTACCCCAGCTTGGTCATTTCTTTTCCAGCTTATTCTGTTTAGTGATTCCTGGTTGGGAAGTCGTTCCACACCTTTGATCATCCTTGTGACCTTTCCCTGAACCTTCCCCAGTTCAAACATATCCTTTCCAAGGATGGAGGAACAAAACTGCTTGGGGTATTCAAGGTGCAGGCATGTGAGAAATACACACAGTGGAGTAATAATAACAGCTTGTTTTGGTCTTTTATTTTAAAAGGCCCACTCTTTGATTTTCCTTACTGATGGCTTCTTGGTACAAACCTGTATTTATGTGAAAATATCCACATAAAGAATTGTACTTTAAATGGGTAATTGGCTTAGAGACTGTTATTTTAGACTAGACCAGCCTAGCTGAACAGTACTAATACAAAAAAGAAGAAAATAAGTTTGTTTCAGAAAAACAGGGTAAGATTTTTTTTTAAAGAAAACAGAATGAAAAAAAAAAATTTTAGGGCAATTCACCCAAATTTTCTTTTCACTCTTGAAAACATTCTGTGTGAAAGTTTTCTTCATGTTTCTTTATTTTAAAGAAATATTATATTAGTTTAGAGATGATTCAGGAAGTTTCAGGCCATGAGCCTTACATTCATACCTTGCAAAAGACTTTGAACTAATGCAATAAAATGAATCTGGAAGATCATAGCTGATCTTTGCAGTTGGAGATTGTGCTGGGTGAATTTTTGGACTCCTTTGAGTACATTAATGAAGTGGGCAGTGGATAAATAAAAATGAGTTGGTGAAATTTGTTTAGACTTTGAAAGACTTTTGATAGCAGCTATTAAAAATTAAGTACACAGTGGTTAAATGTCAAAGAGTTGTTACTGAAAAAGTGGCAAGGAATTTCCTTGACTGATCAGTTGTCATTATTGCAAAATCCTAAGAGCAGAGTCTGAGAAGTTCCCATATTAGGGCCAATGTTTATTGCGTACAGTAATAACTGGGAAATGATGGTGAGCCCAGAGGCAGTAAGTCAGCAGGTGGCCCCCAAATAATTCAGTTTATTCAAGGTGGAAGAAGTAGGTAGGAATACAAAGACTGGGGGAAATTTGGTGAACCATAAGGAATCTAGATAAATGAACTACTTGCAGAAAATTAATTTCAGTATTGCTAAATGCAATTTATAAATGCTGTAATAGTTACTAAAACAACAGCTAAATACAGTGCAAATGTACAGAAGTGCTCTGTACACTGCAGACAGTTCCAAGTTACAGGAATTAAAGAAAAAAAGGGAAAAAATCTCTCTTCAGCATGCAACTACTGAGCTGTTACAAGTATCACATAGAATAGGGAAAGTCCTACCCACATGAGAAACAGAAACTATTCAGATAGTCAAATCACTCCTTTTTAATTTAAGAAGTCCCTGAACCACACAGATTTGAAAGACAAAACATTCATAAAGTGCATAATTTTGAAGATGCTGCCTCCCTTTGCAAAATTATAGTCTTTGTAACTGCTAGAAAAGTGTTCTGACTGGCCAAAACCCACACTTTGACTAAATTAGGTTAATTATCATTGTAAGTTGTTTGAAGATTATAATGATAACTATCTTTTAGTGTACCTGTACTACCAGTAAGTTTGAGAAAGTTCTCACATCATAGGCTTAGTTTATTTAAGACTTGTGGAATGACATCTATTTTGTGTCTGAGCAGCATAGTAATATAAGCCTTCTTCTCATTGAGTGATGGGTTAAAGCACATTTAATTTTTTTTTCCTCAGTCTGCAACCTTGTGTAGTTCTGCCTTCTACAAATGTAACGTTTGAGTTGATAAAACCTGATACCATAAATATCCAGAAAAATAAAATATAAACCAGCAAAAACCAGCTGGGACACATTGACAGGGAACTGCTTGAAAGAATCCAGTGCAAAGCCACAAAGATGATTAAGGGAGTGGAACATCTCCCTTGTGAGGAAAGGCTGAGGGAGCTGGGTCTCTTTAGCTTGGAGAAAAGGAGACTGAGGGGCAACCTCATCAATGTTTACAAATATGTAAAGGGTGAGTGTCAGGACAATGGAGCCAGGCTTTTTTCAGTGATGTCCAGTGATAGGACAAGGGGCAGTGGGTGCAAACTGGAGCATAGGAGGTTCCACATAAACATCAGAAAAAGCTTCTTTCCTGTGAGAGTGACAGAGCACTGGAACAGGCTGCCCAGAGAGGTTGTGGAGTCTCCTTCGCTGGAGACATTCAAAACCTGCCTGGACAGGTTCCTGTGTGATGTGCTCTGGGTGACCCTGCTCTGGCAGGGGGGTTGGACTAGATGATCTTTCGAGGTCCCTTCCAACCCCTAGGATTCTGTGTGATTCTGTGATTTGTTTAGAAAGCTGATAAAATATTTGCAACTTTTGCTCCCCTCCCAGTGTTCACTCTCTTATACAGGCGAAGAGGTAGATTTCTTTATGTTGGCAATACTTTTCAAGCTACTGAATTCCAACTCCTTTTACAAACATCAAGTGACAATAAACTTCAATTAAATATCATGTTGCTGTCATCTGAATCGCACTTGCCCATGGTGTGAAGTAGGCAGGGCATACCAATTTGAAGCAACCTCCTTTAGTTTGGATAGCATGCCAGTGTTGTATCAAAGGGGTAAAACAAGTGGTAGAAATGGAATTTGACTATCAGTCTTAAAACCAACACTTAAATTGCAGTGAAGAACATTCTGGGTCTTTTTATGGCTGCAAATGACAAGGGGCAACATTTCAGCCAAACCCTCAGAGTGATTCACTGGGTCAGGAAGGGGATGGCAAGAAGGTGCAGAGAGCTGCATCATTTACATCAGAAGTTGGTCAGAAGTCCTGCAGTATTGCATGGACCACTTCCAGCTGCTTTTTAATGCAGGAGGAGGTGTGTTAGGCACCAGAGAGGATTCACTGTGATTCGTACATGGGGCATTCACTGAACTGTTGCCTGCCTCTTTCTTCCTTTTCTTTTCTTCTGCTCAGGTAGTTTTGCTGCAGTTTGAATCAAATGAATTCCACTCATCAGTGTTCAAGGCTGATGCAGTATCTTGCCTTACATCTTTGACTTTTCACTCTGTGCTTTTTACTCTGCAGCTGTGCACAATTCATTGCTATAAGTTGTCACAGATGCAGACTTTGACTCACATGCTTGCAAAGTGAATCAGTGGCAACATCTGTTCCCCCAGAGGGATGGGTGCACCAGCCTCAAACCACCCACGGAGGCAGCGCCTATAGAAGTTGGTATTTCCTGGCTTACATTCTGGCAAGCATGTTCATTAAGGTGGAAAAAAGAAAAGAAAAATCAATCCATGCTTCTGTGCTTTTATACATTGGTGTGAAGATCTCCCCTATATTCAAAAAGACAGGCTCAGAGAGAGGGTCGTGCTGTGTTACTACTAACATGCATCTGAAAGTTCCAGGTCATTCTAAGGTTCCCTATATAGTTAGTGATCAAAGTCAGAGATGGCATTTTTTGGGTGGCAGATACTCCAACACCCTGTAAGGAATTATTTGTTATTACAACAAAAATGATTTTGTAGGATGCATTTTCCTCTCTGTTGCTTTAGTTGACCTGCCTGCATATACCTGAAGCTGAACTGTATGGATAGTCCATGCAGAACAAAAAGTGGATCCTGATGGAGTTCTTCCAATCTGTAGTGGCATCTCCAGTCTGACTAAAGAAACACAGTGGAATTCTGGGCAGTTCAGAAGGGGAGATACCAAGAAGGGGAGAGCATATGTGAAGCTGATTAGGCATCAGCTTCAGTTGTACGTCATGACTCGAGTCAATAGTTGTGTGATTAGCTGAGTGTTCTCCTTTAAAGGCTACCCCTGAAAGAAATAATATGATTGAAAATCTCCAACTTCAATGGTAAAAGAGAAGAAAGCCAGAGATGAACAGCCAGAGTCAGGACCAGAAGAATTGATTTATGAGGAAGAATTAAACATGAAGGCAGGTTTACCAAGGTGGCTTAATTTCCCCTATCCATTGTTATTGACACAAGAAACTTTTTGTAAAATGTGGGTGAAGTGATTGCAAAAGAGTCATGACAAGGTCTGATTTCACATGGTCTTTGTGACTGAACTTAGCCCTGCAGCATCCTATGTGGAGGCCCTGGTGGTCAACAGAAATACCCTCTTGATTCTGAGCCATCATGAGCTGTGGATGCAGGCTGGCCAAGGGGGGACTGTGTGGGCATCTTGGCCAACATGTATTTTGAGGGTTTAAACAACTAATTTCTATAGCTTTAGGACAGAGATGAATAATACAAGGACCATTATTCTCCAAGACAAAATTTTGGGTGGAAATATCTTAATTTCTGATGTGAGCAAATACAGTATATGAGCAGGCAGCCTGAGATCTCCATGATTTGCTGGAAGCAGCTGTGCTGGGAGAATCACAAGGGAGTTACCTCCTTACCAGACCCTTAGGACACCACTTTACAAACAAGAGGTCATGGTACTTACAAGGTGGCTTGATGGGAAATTGACTGCAGATTAGGGCTTGCAATCAGAAGTGGGGTCATGAGCCTGGAAATGCACTGGGAAGCGAGGTCATGAGTAGAAACCTTTGAGAAACTGCTCTACGAGCTGTGTTTAGTGTACAGTTGCCCTTGGCCTCTGTTACACACTCAAATCACTGTGTCCTTAATGCTTCTAGAGAGGATTAAAAAACCCCTTCCTGATCCATGATCATATTCACTTGAATCTCATTTCATTGGTACAGTTCAAAACACTTGCCAGCCTGCTAACAACAACCTCCTTTGTCAATGTGAGGAAAAATCTGGGAACTTTGTGATCAAGGACTATATCTCATTTTCATGAAAGCAACAGGAAAGGGTTGAGCCACAGGGGAGGCATTTAGAGTCAAATAATAGAACTTGCCTCAGCAAAGCTAAAATGCATTTACATGCACCAAACAGTGGAGCTTAAAAATCACAAATTCTTGTAGTACCAGACCAGCTTCTCTATGAGAATGATCATGCCTAAGAAATGAGACTTAATAGCTATTTGTAATTTAAAAAAGCTATTTCTTTATGTGTCTTTCTCATGAATCCAGAAGGTGGCTAGTTTTTCTCAATTTAAATAAAAAACAATTCAAATAATGTCTCATATTTTCCTTTGGAATGGTGTTAATAGAGAGAATAATGTAAAGCATATAAAAAACAGTGGTGAGATGTTTTGTTAATATTAAAGCATAGAAAAGGAGATGGTGCATTTTTCTATGCAAGCAATAGAATAGCTATATATGATAGTCAGTCCTTTTACTGCACAATATTTATGGCCATAGAGTTTATATTTTATTAGAAACATTTTCCTGGATGTGCAGTAAGATCTTTATCTCTATCTATTAACAATGTCCCCTTATAAGGGGCTTTAGAGAGGGTTTAATTATCTTCAGGAGAGGCAAGTGAGATGTATGATTTCCTTAGAGCTGCATCTGATCTATAAACAATGCTCCTTTCCATATCTCTGAAGGCTGAAATGCTGCCTCTGAAGCATGAAACAATAGGAGTATCTTGGAGTTTGCCAGATTTTGAATAATGATTGTAGCTGAAGGTGTTGGGTTGTGTTCCTATTCTTTCACGAAAATGTCTTGCAGGCAGAAAGCAGAGGAATTATTTGTGGAATGCAGCATCAGCCAAGTCTCAACACACACACTTGGAGGAACTGGCATAGGCTCACCTGGATTTCTGTGCAGCAGAGTGTTGAAGTGTAGGAGTTTGGACTGGTTTTGCTTTTTAGCAGTTTTCATTAATGTTAAAGAACAGCAGATCCAAATTGCCCCTTATTTGCTTTTTTTTTTTTTCAGTTTTCTGTGAGTCAGTACATCTGTGGCTGTCAATGGCACTTACTTTGTTGCAAATAGCATCGGACAACTTGATTAGATACTGGAATGGACTTCCCAGGGAGGTGGAGAAGGCACCATCCCTGGTTGTGTTCAAGGAAAGGCTGGATGTGACACTTAGTGCCATGGTCTAGCTGATGTGGTGGTGTTAGGTCATAGGCTGGACTTGGTGATCTTAAAGGTCTTTTCCAGCCTTGGTGATTTTGTGATTCTGTGTAATTTTTTCCTCTCCTCTCCTCTCCTCTCCTCTCCTCTCCTCTCCTCTCCTCTCCTCTCCTGTGACACTTAGTGCCATGGTCTAGCTGATGTGGTGGTGTTAGGTCATAGGCTGGACTTGGTGATCTTAAAGGTCTTTTCCAGCCTTGGTGATTTTGTGATTCTGTGTAATTTTTTCCTCTCCTCTCCTCTCTTCACATCTTTTCCTGTTGCAGCAGTTTCTTTCTGTAGTCTGGAGCTCTTACAGCAGCTGAGCAAATGAGATCTCTTAGTTGCGAGTGATTGAATGTATAATTCAGGCTAAATGAAGAATTAATTTTCTTTCTCTGGTATCTCAGTTAAAAAAAAAAAAAGTAAATAAAGATTTTGATTTGGATTAAAATGAATTTAGACTATTTTTTCAATTTTTTTTCTCCCCAAGAAAGAATGAAAACTCCCAAAATTACATTTTATGTTGAATGAAACATTTGGTTCAACCCAAAATGAAGCATTTCCTTTTCCAAGTGTTTGCAAGAAAAGCAAAGGAAATGAAGGGATAGATTCATAAAACTGGAAAATGAAAGGAGGAGTCAGACACTTTTAACCTATTGCCAGAGAACTGTTCTGTTTTGTCACTTTTCAACTTTGTATAAATATTTATTGAAACACAGAAACAAGCCCAGAGGAGTGTTCCAACTTGCAGACTACCTACGCCTTCTCCCGTATCTATTTCCCTTGAAGATTTTTTTTTTTTTAATTTAACAAAAAGTAGAGCTGAAGTCAGCACCTGCACTCCAATCCCTGTTCTGGTAAAGATGAAGGGCGAATTTTTGCATGCCTTCTTTGCATCGTGTAGTGTTTAACTACTTCTAACATATACAGCTCAGTTTTCCCGTGCTACCAAGTCCCTGAATCAGAAGGCAGTGAATTTTCAGTCAGATCCCTGTAGTAAACATCCAAGCCATCAGGTTTTTGGTGGGTCTCTCTCAGTCACTTCTGTTGAAGCTCTTCTACTCTGTATGGGATTTTTAGAAACTGAGACAACTAGAGTGAATGAATGATACTCCCCACCCTGATGGGTAGGATGTTCAGTAAAAAGGTGCAAAACCTGCAGTTTAGTATTTTCTTATGTTCTTTAGTTACTCGTGAAACCAGTTAACAGAAAAAGTTGAGACAGATGCCCTGCCCTGAATATGAAAATGATTGACATTATGGGTGAACTTCTGGGAGGTGAGGGCTATTTGTTACATCTCCTCCAGCAGAGGAAGGAAATTGGTGTTTTCTCACATCAAGCTGAATTCTCAGGCTGCTATAATACTAGTTGAGAGAATACCACAAGTAATGCTTTCCTGAGTCTGGCTTTTTAAACTTTTCTTTAAGCCCAAACGACTTGTTGAATTTGACCAGTTTGCCCTATGCTACATGTATTACATGGCAGATATTTCACCAAATAAAAAATGTCCTTGAACATGTGTGAATTTACAGTATGAGTCCAGAGTAAACAGTGGACTGAATGAAGTCTTTAAGGTGAAATTCAGCTTTTCTTTCAGAAAGCTCTAGAAATTGAGACTATACATGGCATTTCTCTCAACACAAATAGAGCTATAGCAGAGCAGTCTATAGGTAGCAAAGGAGTTTGAATTGTAGATTTTATAGGGTAGATGCCATATCCTCCAGGTATAGTTTTGTATGTGGTCTAGAATCTTGACTGAATAAGCTATGTTGAAGTTGCTTTTGGCATTTGTCTGTCTGTGGAGAGAGGATTAAAGAAAATTAAGAGGAAACAGACAGTTCAAACTACTGATGATGATGAGCTGAGAGGGATCTTGTTTAGGATTGAAACAATTTTCCAGAATTGTACCTCTCTGTGGTGGCATCTTCATGAACATGGAAAATCCCCATGGTTTTTTGATGCAGACAAGAAAAAAGGCTGAGACCCAGCCAATTGCTCTGAATGGAAGTAAGTTACTCATCCTTTAAACTGTGGAGGCTTGCAAGCTATTTCAAATTAAGTTAAAGAGTTCATTCTTGAGAAGAACTCTTATTGCCTTTTTGTAGAAAATGGTAAACATAGATATGTTTTTGTAGATGCAGATGGAGCACTTCTGTTGGCAACCTCAACTTATGCTCAGAAAGTCTAATGTAATCTGAGCAAGCTGCATTAATAACGGTCAAGTACCAGCATTCATAGCTTGAGGGTAAGCAAAGGGAGACAGTGAGAAATGAATATTTTTTTCATTACAGCTTTTTGCTAGAGCTAGAACATGAAAAGTAATTTTGGAAAAAGTAAAAAGCTTCATTTTGCCCTTAAATATTCAGAAAATTTAGGCACAAGTTAAAAGGGAGAAGCAAGCCTACACCCAAGTATCCCATACAAGATCTCCACTGAATTTTTAGTTTGGTAGGTGCATTGAGGACACTAGAATAAACTCTTGCTATAGTGATGACCCAAAGTGAATTGTATTTTTTTCCTATTTTGCAAAGGCACAACATCAGGACTTTCTTGCAGCATAAAAATACCACATTTCAGTGTATTTCAGAATAGGTAAGGAAGGAAATGCTCTTCTCCACATTTTACCACTGTGGCTGACTAAGCAGATACACATGATTTACATGTATGATAAAACTGCGTATGTTTACAAAATATTAATATTCATGCTAAAAGCCACATAGCTGTATGCAATTATGCTATAAAAACAAAAATAATTTAAGATTGATCAAAACCTTTCATTTAACTCAAAGTCAAATATTCAGTTTCCTTTGTGGGAATTTAAACTCTTTAAAAAACTCTTTAAAATAATTGAACACTTTTAAATTAAAAAATACCATTTTGAAAAAGAAAGGGAAAGAATACCAAAAGTGTCAAATGAAGCACTCTCCCCTCTCATTCATCTTTCTGAGATCTGACTACCAAAACTATTAATTAAATCTAACCTATCCTTCCCTTGACCCCTTGCAAAAAGTGTTTTTCAGCAAGGAAAATACTTGCTGAGAATAAATAACCTAATCTGCCCTAGAGTTCTTAAGCTGTACTCCTTTCTCTAGTTCAGACACTCCATTTGTTGTAGTCTGAATGCTCATATAACTGCCCCGATATTCACTTACCCATGAAAGTTGTGCACAGTTGTGCACAGAAATGCACAAGTCATACTTTTCAAAAGTTCAGATAGAAAAAAATCTACGATTAAAATATACTACGACTGCTGCAGCATCTGACAAGCTGTCCTAGTGCATTTTCAAAAATGCAGTGGGCAATGGTAATTTGACTGCTGGTAATTCCATGCTGCCCTGCCTTCAGTGACTTGCCTCCCATGGGTCTTTCTTTTCTGTCTCCTCATGAACAACCATGTGGGTTCTACTGGTCCTACTGAACTTGAAGTTTAGGTCTGTGTGCTTCAGGGGCAATTGGTTTATTTTTTTTTTTCACATTTGAATGCTTGTTTTGTTTTCTTCTGTCAAAAACATTTTTTTAGCTGAGAAAGAAGGAGTTAATAAAAATAGGCTTTTTGCTCTTGAAATGTCAGCCACAGCTTCTCATCACCCCATGAAAAGCTCTCTTGTTTCCTTGCTCAGCTCCTCATGAACTTCAAACAGTCCTATAATCCTTTTGACCTTAGAAGGTCAAAGATATATAAAAAGTATCATTCTTTGTGTAAAAGCACATTAATCATTCTTACCTAGCCCTTTATTCTCTTTTGAGGGCCTTGTGATATTTTAATTCAAGAACCACCTTCTAGCATTAACATATATAATTTTAACTCTCTTCTTAAGCACGTGAAAGAGGAGAAATCCTTTCTGTCCTTGCTTTTACTGACTACCTGAGTACAGGCATCTAGTTTATTTTCATAATTCATTTAATTGCATAATTTAAAATATTAATATTCACTCAAAATACACTTATGTCTGAGCAACTGCACTATAAATATTGTTTAATTAAATACTTTAATGAGTGGAGGTAGATTTTAAAGCATGCTGCTCTCCATTTCTATGAATTTGGCAGGACTTGCAAGTCCTAGGACTAAATTCTGATGTCGATGCAAATCTGGAGCTTAATTTAGGTCAATGAAAAAAAACCTCTGGCCTTTCACCTGAAGACAGAATTTAATCTCCCTTGAAGAGCTGTATCCTGCAGCGAGGGGGGTGTGAGGGGGTGGGGATAGAAAATAGGCAAAATGAGAACCCTGCCAGAAATGAAGCAGTTTACAGCCAAACTTAATTAACTGTGTGGAGCCTGTCAAAGGTCAGGGCAAGATCACGGCAGGAAATGCAAGTGCAAGATTGAAACAACACTGGCAGCAGGAGAGCGAGGCCAAAGGCAGAAATGAGCCTTCCAGGCGGGCACAGCTTCACGCAGCAGAGCCAAGGCAGCCTGCCCACGAGGATAAGATGCCTGCCAGGGAAGAGCTCCTGTATTCTTAGGTCCTGCCTCTGAAAAGCAGCTCCATGTGCATTGGTGCCAAGGGGCAGTAGCCAGGCTTCTCATCTGGCATGAGCCCAGCGCACTGCTGTGTTAGGTGCCAAATGCAGAGCAGGCGGTGGGACGAGCTGCGCTGAGTTGGTGAGAACTGAGCAGAAGCCAAAGTTTTCCTGTGCATTACTCATGCTTTCTCAGCTGCCCATGCTTGACACTTTTGCAGAAAGATTTTTGAGAAGGGAAATGAACTATGATTCTATGATTCTATACTATGAGTCTATGAATTTTAGCAAAGTCTGTAGCGATAGGACAAGGGGCAATGGTTTTAAATTAAAAGAGGGTAGATTAGACAAGCTGTAAGGAAGTGAAGGTGGTGAGACACAGGACCAGGTTGTCCAGTGAAGCTGTAGATGCCCCCTCCCTGGAAGTGTTCAAGGCCAGATTGGGTGGGGCTGTGAGCAGCCTGGTAGTGGGAGGTGTCTGCCAATTGCAGGAGGGTTGGAAATAGGTGATCTTTCATGTCCCTTACAACCTAAACCATCCTGTGATTCTGCAGTTCTGAGAAATACCAGTGTGCTGGTGCTCCTTTTTTTTTTTTTAAAAAAAAAGTATTATTTGATGGCCAGTGGATTGGCAGGACAGATTTTAACTCCAGTTTCATGAACAATGTTGAGACAAGTACACTTGATTGTGTATTTAAAGAACGTATGTGACAAAAGGGAGTGTGTAGCAAACTTGCTGAAGGTGTGCTAATTTGCTGTCCATGTTGCTGACCACCAGTTCCAGTACTGATGCCTGAGGAACACTGTTTGTTACTGATCTCCACTTGGATATTTCCTGGTATCAAACCTTGAAATTTCCATGCCCACTCCCCAAGTACTACAAAGGGGTGTTTCCCTGGGTCATCACAGAGTGCAGCACTGTGTCCCTGAGCTGTCTCTGTGGGTATTCTTATTTTCTATCTTCTGAAACTTCAGCTACTTCTGTCCCCCCAAAATTCAGACATCTCTCTGCCCCCAGGGATGTGATCCATTTTAACCTCCTACCTTCTGCACAAAATCTGGCTTTTACCAACCCCCCTGTTACACACTATATTGGCCAATCAGCCAACTGAGTGT
This sequence comes from Chaetura pelagica, assembly GCF_000747805.2. Lineage (NCBI taxonomy): Eukaryota > Metazoa > Chordata > Aves > Apodiformes > Apodidae > Chaetura > Chaetura pelagica. Next base: position 13,739,219 of record NW_009970725.1, read on the forward strand.
ACAGGAGGGTTTTTCCCCAATCCTTTTCTCATATATGAGGACTCAAAATTGCATCACGGGAACTGTGTTTACTGCTCTTAGTCAACAGCTCTTCCTTTGTCCAAACTGGGTGGATTAGTGTCCTAATCCTACTAGAAGTACCATCTAAGCTGGCCCAGCCATTATGAATCACCACCTGGCTCAGACTTCTGATGTTGGCATGAATTTCTCTAACTTACCTCCCAGAATCTGAGAGAGATGGGTCAACAGTTCAAACCTGATTTGTGATCCCAACCCAGCTTGGAAAACCATTGAAATCAAACTCTCCCTTAAGGGAGAGAGGACAGAACTGTGCTCCAGAGGCTTGTTGATAAAACTATGTCGTTGCCTGAAGGTTTGTTGGAGTGAAAAGAAACAGAAAGCATAAAACTTAACCTAGGGACTGTCAGGCCAGGTACTTTATCTGGTGTTATGGGTTTCAAGGTATTGGCAAGCTCCAATGTTGTTAATGAAGGTCCCAGGTTTCCTGCTGGGACACAGAGAATTGGGGCATTTGTATTTTAGCAAAGAGCATTTCCAGATACATGTGTGAAGGAAAGAATTGAAATTACAAGGGCTTGCATGAAAGTTAAAAGAATCTCTTGTTTGTATCTTTGGGAACAATGCATGTTTTTTCTGGGTACTCTGATGTGCAGGAAGAGTCCTGTCTACGCCCCCTTGCTTCAGTGGAAGTTCTGACATGCTGTTGCCATCTCCTTGCTCAAATTCTTCCCAGATCCAAGTAGCGTGAACACAGCCCGAGACATGTGCCATGTACTGAGCTCTCACCTGTTTCTGGTGAGTATGAGGAGGAGTTCAAGGGAAGGACTTGAGGCACGCTCCTCATTCAACTGCTTTCCTTTCTTTTCACTTCCCTTTTATAGCTGCAGAAAAGATCCTGAGCCCACCGATGAGAAAAGCTTTTCATCTGTTACAAAGAAGGTGGCTGGAGGAGGCTGACAGTTCATCAGTATCCAGGAAGAGGTGGATTTCATTCTTTATAAACATCTCAGAACACGCCTATAGAAGTAATAAAATATTAAAACTTCACCTATTTAGTTTCTTGTGCAGTCTGTCAGCAGAGAAATGAAGGAGAGACTCAAAGAATCATCAGTGTGATGATTACATATTAGATTACTTCCCCAGAAAGAAAAGAAGAAAGTCAGTCTGTGATTATCTTTTACGGGCAGGGAGGAGAAACACACAACTTCTTGCTTCACAAACATCCACCCAGCCCTGCCTCCTTTGCTGCAAAGGCCAACAGTTTTATGGATCACACTGCTTCACAGATATTAGGAGATTATTGAAAGTAAGATCTAGTACAGGCTCTAGAACTTAGTAAAAGCTGCTTGTGACTTTTAGAAGGTATAACTTTGTGCAGCCTGAAAAAGCATCTGTGCATAATAACCTGCCTTGTTCTTATTGAGTTTCCTAATACAATTTTACACCTCTTTTTGAGTACCCTGTATATGTGAAACTCCTTGTGAATAGTCAAGGCTTTACAAACAGCAGATATAACTAATTTTGACTAGCTTTCAGCTGACTGAGATTGATGGTATGGAAGAGGCCAATACTGTTACACCAGTCCAATCCACAGTTTACAGTGTTGTCTAATTAAAGCTGTTAGGGTGTGCTGTAGCACCCAGACTACCAAAGAGCTTGGGCATGAGGATTAAAATATCTCACCTTCTCCATTTGATACCACTGGAAAGAGCCAGCAGATCCAGTCAGGCTTCGGACAGGGGAGCTGCATTTGTCAGTGAGGCTGGAGCTCTCTTGCTCAAGAAGGAGTAGTTCAGGTGAAGAACAGGCATCTTCAGTTCAGGAGGCACAGACAAAAATAAGGGCAATGTTCTCATGGCTGTTTGGGGTCCAGCCACTCTGTGACTTTGCCAAATATTCACAGGCACAATATGCGTTGCAAGATGGAACCAATAACCCCATAAGAATCCTCTCTTGGTCAACACACTTGTTGGACGATGAAGATCAGGATGGAAGTGGTGAGGAGAGATGAGGTAACATAGGAGAGTAGAATAAGGTGCAACTTGAACATTTGAATAGTTAGCACTGTCTTGGGCTGATGCTGTCCCTAGCCAGAGTAGGAAATGCTTTTTGTAACAGAACATGGGAAAAGACATCTTTTACTTGGAGTGTGCAAGTTGGGTTGAGGACACCTACTGATAGTTCAAGGCCTCTACTGGACTCAAAGCTTAAGTACAGGAATATAAAAAGAAATGCAAACAATTTCAACCCAAAAAATCTCAAAAGGGAGGAAGAGATTTTGATACAGAAGAGATGGGATGGCTTCGCAATGAATGTAGGCTGGGTATTGGCAGTCATCACAGACGACCTGGGAGCTGCTCAGTAATGTTCCTGTGCCTGGAAGGTAAAATGCACACAGTAGGATACGGGTCATCAGGGCCCCTGCCAAGAGTCAAACTGTAATCAGGTTTGGAGATGGGATGAAGGTACTGCAGTGAACTAGAATCTGGGAAATAGGCTGCCCTTAGCCAGAAGGTCTGGTCAAGAAGGTCCACAGAGGCTTAACCACAAGATTAGGAACTATGAGCTGCAGAGTATATTCTGGGATAGCAGATGAGATAAGGTTTAAGCAATGTAAGACAAGCAGGTCAGGATTAGGAGGAAGAAAATTAGCAAAGGTCAAATCAGAAGACTGTGAAGAAGGGTCAAGGGCTAAGTCAGGAATTACAAGTGAGGTTCAAAGGCCAAAGCAAAGACTGAGAAGACAAGGAGCTGAAAACATACATATCACCACTTGGCAGAGTCTACCTGTTTACTAGGACCAGAAACTCTGATTTGGACCAAACTTGGAGGCTGCACTTGTCTTTCTTCAAAGAAAGAAGGTTTCTTTCTCCTAGGCAGAATCCTCTGAGATTCTTCTTTTTGTAGACTCTATGAAGATAACTAGCTTTAAAAAGAAAAAAGATCTGAGGTGCGTGATGATAGATCTTTCTTCTTGCTTGAGGCAAATATTAAAAATAATTTCCAGTGTCCAAACCCTACTAATTTAGAACTTCACAATCACCCAAGGGCTCTGGTCCAACTGCAGGAATTGCTGAATGACTTCTGTGGTCTGCATGCAGTAGACCACAATTACGACAGTCCCTCTTCTCACCAAGTGTCGGGATACTTTGGAGAATGTCACACCTTGTGGCACCCTCAAGGGCTCTTTACTCATTGCTGTTGCATATTCTAATTAGTTTTCTTATTAATCTGAGTTTAAAATGGGCAAGCAGTGAAAAGTCACTGCCATTTTTTTTTTTTGTCCTCAACAAGCTATGGACCCATATTACTGACTGCTATAAAACGATCCTGGAAACGCATTTAATATTTTGGTGCAGAGTACTTGAATTAGCTTCAAAATCTTGTGTGTTCCAGCTGAAAGATCAACATAATTTTGGTCTGAAAATGCTGACTGCTCTGGAGGGCTGCTGCTGCTGTTATGACTTCACTAGCATGGCACAGATTCTTGTCTCCCTCGTCCTGGTTTTACTTTGAAGAAGGTCTGTCAGCTCACTGGAGATATATCTGACTAAACTCATTATTGCTGAAAGGTGAATCAGGCCACAAATGTCCCAGGCCTAACTCTTTCAGACAGGAGGGAACTTCTGGTTTGGATCCTTTTTTGGGTTAAGAGGGGAAAAAAAAAGAAAAAAGCTTTTAAAACCTCAAAGCCAACATAACCTTTCTTTTCCCTCAGCAGCAGCTTTGGCTTGTGAAGTGATACTATATGATGTTATTTAGCATGCTGCAGCCGCCCCACAATGATACAGTAAATCTTCTGTTTTCTTTCTGGGACAAAGCTGGGTCCCCCAGCAATGCTGTGTGGACACAGTTCTTTTAGGTGTTGAACCAGGGAGCATTGGGTTTGCAAAGCTGACGGCATAGAAAAAGTTCAACAAAGCAGACATGACCTAGAAGGATGTTTATGCACTAAAGCAATGAAGTATTTGTTTCAGGCAGCTCTGATGACACTGAAATGATATCACTAGAAAAACATCTTTTCCTGTGGCAGTGGCAGCCTACTGCTAACTCTAGATCTTGACAGAATTTTATTAGTCTTACTGCCTACATGACCCAGTGTGGGTGTAGTGCAAAACATCAAGCTAAAGCAGAGAGGATGAGAATGGCAGAGTGTTGACATAGCATGGGAAAGGTTGCACTGCAGAGCAATGTCAGAGCTGGGAGTTTCTTCTGGATTTCCTAAGTCACAGCACCTGAGGTCTCCTTTGTACATGAAACAGTGATTTCAGCATAGAGGTCTGGTGGTTTGCAAGAGGAGGACAGAATATATCAGTTCTTCTCCAGTGCAAACTCTCATTGTGGGTGCAGCTGAAGACGTTGATAGAGATTTTGTGTGTGACAACCTGACAGAAAGACTGAAGTATTTTTGACTCCTGACACAGGTTGGAGGAAGACCTTTTGAACTGCTATTTGTCCTCTGTAGATAAGTGAGATGAGCGGATTATTAGTATCAACAGTGGATTATTAGCATTAATTGATTATGCTCACCTAATGGTGGATCTACTAATTGTAAATCCTAACCAATTATTTTTTAAGGAAAACTTCTGTCTATGTGGCTTTTCATCTGCATTGATCTGGGGGAATTTGAGGCTATTGATCTTTGTGAGATGGTACAAGGCTCAAGTCTCTCCCAGACTTGTGCCTGATGAATGGGAGTTGTTGCCTGGATGTTGGCTGACAGTCTACACACACTTGGTAGTAGAGGCATCTATCTACAAAGAAGTCAGTATCCTTCATGGCACACTGTGCTACAGCTGGTGCAAGACAGCACTTTACTACACAACACAATAGGCTGGATTCATCAAAGTGATAGCTGGGTCAAAAGGGTAGAGTTGCCAAGACATAACTCACTGTAGTTTAGAGGTAATTTTAGTTTTATTTCCTTTTTGATTAATGTTTAAACTTTGATTAAGAGTTTCCAGGGGAGAACAATAGAGCTGTGGGAGAGATGTTTAAGTCCAAAATGATAATCCGAAACAATTAATACTAATCGCCCCCTAAACCTCTCTGCAGAACTTTTTCTAAGAGAAGTCCTTAACGTCAAACTAAACAGGCTGTTCCATGTTGTTATCTGAATAAGGACTATCTGTAAATAAAACTAACATGTTGCCCATCTGTTACACACAGTTAAAAGAAATTTAAAGGCAACTCTACTAGAACCCCCAAATATACCATCTAACCCTGCAAATAATTTATTTTCACAGCTCAGATCAAAGAGCTCATGGATATTGGACTCAGTCTGTCAGTGGCATGTTCTTTGGAAGAAATTGAGAGTCATGTGATTGTCATGCCACTGCCCAATGAGAAAGTCCTCAGTCTCAGAAGTTCCCTTTTCTCCACTTCCTTCTCCTGTCCCCTGGGTTATGTTTCACATCACCCATGCTGTGGCTGTTCACACCATCCTCTCTAGATAAACAGGGGTTTTACGTTTCCTGGATGGTGCTGAGATCCCTGATGCCCCAGGGAAGAGTGTTTGGTCACAGTGTGAGTGGTGGACTGTCAGAAACACCTTGAACTTGAAAAAGGAATTTTTCACCCCAATGCAGTGCTGTTTCTTGCCTTTAGTTTTACAGAACAGCTGCTGATCTGTGCATCACACTGTTTGGACAGCTCCCCAGTAACCTTTTCTTAGGTCTAATGGCTTTGGGAGGCTTTAGGAAAATGCTGGTGTCATTCATACTTCTACATAAAGTGAGGAGGGCTTAGGCTTTCACTTTGGACCATGCTACAGCCCCAGAGATCTGTTCTTCTGTAGTGGATTAGGCGTGGATAGCATGGTGCTATCACACATGGGAGACTTGCACCTGTCTCACCGTTTTTAAAGCCAGCCAGAGCATCCAGGGTTATGTGCTTTGTTGGGTTATATGTCAGGTGCATTAGGCCACAAAAATGTGGAAAACAGGCTGCGTATGGAAGGTCAGACAAGTGTCAGCTCAGACACACTCATGATGGTCTAAGGTCAGTGCAGTGTAAACAAGGAAGAAATTTGCTTTCCAGTGGTAACTGGGAGCTCTGCAGCTGCTCTGTAGAGATGGACAACATAGGGTTGTCCATCCAGATGCAGATTAATGCAAGAGAAGCCACACAAAAGCAGTCTTCTCCTTTCTGGTTCAATGATCACTACTGATTTTCCTCATAAAATGAGGAATATTACTACTTCTTTACAGCAACCATGTTAATGACTGTCATACTGCTCCCAAAGGGTACTTTCTGGAAAATTGTCCTTGAAATTTCACAGAGCAAAACATCTACAGTTTTGACACAGGCGTTTTGTGACCTGATCTTCCTCTCAGCTGGTAAGCTTTCTTAAGTGCTTTCCCCCCCCCTTCTTTTTCTTCAAAGCATTGCTGAGAAAACTTCATGATTTTAGTACACTTCCTGTGATAACTTTGATAAAATTATCTTTGCAGCAGTCTTGAGTCCTCTGAGAAGCAGATTGTGCTCCCATCACAGACAACTTGCAGAGCTCTAACAATAGAAGAGTGTTGCCATGGTCTGAGATGCATGGTAAAGAAGTTGTGTTTCGTGTAGCCTGTTAAAGCAGGAGAGGTTGAGGAGAATGGTCACACTCAGATGTATTTTGGCAGCTACTTCAGTTTCCCTGTTCTTAGCTACTTTCAGTCCCCTGGGGACTGAGGACTTGAATTGCCAAACAATGGATGTATGTCTAAGCAGTGAGATGAACAGTAGGGCTGTTTGTAGTGCAGATCAGCATACTTTACATTGGCTCTCAAAATGCCAGGAATGGGACTACTTATATTTTAAAAAAAGCTCTGCTATGCCCTCATCTACATCCTAATTATTTATGCATATAGAGGAACAGAGCAGTTTCTTAACATTAAATGCTTAAGGCAGTAGCTAAGTATCTAAAGTTCTCATTCCTTTAAAATTCTTATTGCTTTCATTTACCTGCTTTAATTTATTTATTCTGTTGGATTTTAAAAAGGGATTTACTGTGTTGCCTTTTAAAATAGGGCAAAAGGCGTTTTGAGCAATTATAGAGCAGAAACATCTGCATTGAGTGATTCTTCTTGCTTAAAAAGAGCATAAGACTATCATGAGATACTTGAATACAACTGGCACAGCTTTTGGAGTCTATTAATAAACTTAATTTTGTTCATAACAACATAACAGAAAAAGGAAAGTCAGTTGATACTTTTAATTTAATTGCTCATCTTGGTAAAAAACCTCCTTGAAAGGTTTAGATAGTGGGAGCAACAAGGTGATTCGAAAAAACAGGAATGTCATCTCCCCCAACCCACTAAGCCAAACCTCAAGAATATTGCAGCAAAATATTTACAAAAAAGGCAGCTGAATTCATATCCTTGGATGGAATATTACCTTATTTGCTAATAATATGCAAAAAGAGATGAAAAAGGCTATGTAAGAGCACAACATTATTTCAATGAACATGACTGGGGAGAACATCAGATGGACTTACCTGACTTGGGTGAATGACAGATAAAATTCAAGAAAAGCTACAAAATAACATGCTTTTGAAAGAAACATTTTGAACTCTAAATTAACTTTAACATCACAGAAAAAGGTCTTAAACTAAAGCAAATCACCAGTGATAAGGAAGACCTCCAGCCTCATGTGTCTTCCACTGAATCACCCAGCCATTGTTGAAACAAGTCTGTGGACTGAAACCTTGATTTTTACCTTTGAAAAAGTCTGTGGACTGAAACCTTTGATTTTTACAGTAGGGCAGTTTTCACATCCTGGAAATCAGTATTTGGGTGTCATTGGGAAAGCCAGTAGGGCAGTTTTCACATCGGAAATCAGTATTTGGGTGTCATTGGGAAAGCTTTGCCTTCAGCATATAAAAAAAAGAACTCCAAAGCAAACTTACTGGTCAAATGCCTAAGAGATAAGATGTCAAAGATTTAAATGCTCTGATATCTTCACAGTGGTGAGGCCTCATCAGAAAGATTGTGCTCAGGTCATTCATCTGATCTTATTACTAGTTTTAGAGCTTATTCTAAAAAGGAGATAAATTCCTCTGGAGATGCTGATATAGACAGGTCTTGAAGATAAGGCCTTGGACTAGCTGGGGCTATTCCTCTGATTTGGTTCAACAGTGGTGTGTTTCCTTTGACTCTAGCACATTAAATATTTAGGAGATGACTGTTTCATTTCCTGAACTTGTATTCATCTTATTTAAAGATGCACTTAACTGATGTTTAATAAAATATCACGGATAGTCCTCAATTTAATGAGTTGCTATGTCAGATTTCATTTAAATCCTTTGATTTTTGTCTTAGGTTTATAGCCTACAGCTCTGTGTTTCATTTTGACCAGAATTATTGCTCCAGCTATTGGCACTGGATTGCCTGTATTTACATACCTACAATCTAAAGATTGAGCCAAACTAAATTAAAACTTAATAATAATAAAAAACCCTTCAGAAAATGAAAACAACAACTCAGCTCCTTACTTAACCTCCTCAGAAATCCTAAACCACAACACATCAGCAAAAAGTACCTTTTTTTGCTTTATTACTCAAGGCATGTTTATGTATTTTGGGCCTGAAATGAATGGGCCCTTCTTAAATACAACATCTGTGTATTTTAAAGCAAGCTAACCCTTTCTGTGGGGATTATGCTAAATTGACACCCACAGAGATTACAGATTCGTCTTTTCATGTGGAGAGGATGTCACCCCACACATGTTTGTTTTTGTATGTGTATGTAACCCATGCTCTTGCAGTGCCTAAAATAGCTGGTTTGCTAGGGTGGACTGAGGGGTAATGCAGCCTGTCTTGCTGGAGCTGGAAGTTTGCTGGTATTTGCATGCATGCCTTTGCACATAAGCAGTCAGGGACGTATGTGTATGGTACATGCCACGTGTATATTTCATCCTGTGGTCATGATGTGTGGCCGTAAGTGTCCCATACCTATATACACACATGAACTCGAGTGCCATACTTGTACATATAAAAACAAGAGCAGGGCTGTACTACTCCACTAGAAGCCACAAAACCTTTTGAAAAGACAGAGCAAGGGTAATGGAATAAAACATCTCTTTTTCTATGTGACTGCCATTTTATTTTTAAAAACTGCTTCTGTTTGAACAGAACTGTTTCACAACCAAGGAAATGTTTTAAAGGTGCTTGAACTACTACTACTACTAAATTTTATGTGTTTTTTCACAAGAGAAATTATTGGATGTATGGTCATGTTTCAGATTTCTGGGGAGAGAAACTTTCAGCTCTCACCTTTGAATCATGCTTTTATTCTGTTTGATAGCATCCTTACTTTGCAGTTCTGTATTCACAGGGATGTAAATGGAGTGGTCATAAGAACACATACAGAATGGCACAGGTGAGTAGAAACTCCAGAGTTCACAATGTGAAATTCCAGTGCCAAGCCTGCTTTTCATTTTATATTCTACTGCATTGTCTGAGAAACAGAAACAGGCATGTTATTAGATCTAGCTGTGATGAAGATGAGCCATTTATGCAAGACAATCTTGTGAAGACTAAACTTTAGCATTTCAAGTTCTATTATTTGCCCTTGCCCTTAATTAATAAACTTGAATCTTCTCTCAAAATTTCTAAAGAGAAAGGTCTTTACAAGCTTGATGAGGATTTAACACAATGACTCTGTGTGTGTATTTTTGGTCCCCTGTATGAGACCTTTAAAGTATTGTTTGACAGGCAAACAGCAGTTACTGCAACCACATTCTGAAAAAGCAGATGCTCAGGTGTGCTCTGGTCAGACAGCAGCAACCTGTGAAGTTAGTTGGTGCATGTAGCTATTTATGTCATATTAATTGTAAGATGTATTAGCTGCTCTTTTCTTTACCTTTGATACTGTATTGTGATCGAAAAATAAAATAAAATAAAATATAAAAAACCCCAAACCAAACCAAAATAAAATATCTCCTAGAGGGAACGACACTACAAATTCTGGCTAAATCAAGAGCCATGTTAAAGTTGCAATCAAGCTCTTCCCCCCACCCCAGACTCTGTTTAACTAAGTAGCACATGGAAGAAGTTTATTCCCCTTTTATAATGAGTTCAAGTGGGACAAAGGATTTCTGTGGCAAAGGATTAAGAGCAAAAGACTAAGGTAGTCTTTCTAGCATTGTGTCCCTCTCTAAATCTCAAGCCAAAGTAGTATATAACAGACTTCCCTTCTTGCACTTTAGTAAATCATGAAGTTATTTTCCCAGTTTTCCTTTACCTCAGCTTAGGGCATTCTGCTTTCAAAGTAGAAAATGTTATTTTTATGCTTCTCTATTTCTACCCATGATCCTTCCCCCCTCCACCTCATTTAAAGTTTTTCCAGAGATTCCAAAATAAGCAAACACTACAAAAGTCATTTGAGAAAGTGCACTAAATATCCCCTTCTTAATGAAGGAGAGGTGATTGAAATGAAATATAGATGTGTCTGGGGCTTACTCATCCAGAGCTGATAATGAGATTTTAAAAAAAAAAAAAAAAAGAAGATAAATAATGCTCCTTAATTAGGCACCTGTTATGTTCCATAGTGATGAGGGTCTGTATGGGACAAAAATGCCAATGATGTTTTTACATAGTTTTGAAAAGAGACCATTTCTACTCGCTCTTTGCTTAAGAAACTTGAAGTGGCTGGCTTGGCTTTGCTAATACATATTTTTAAATCAGTTTGGGAAAAGTTATTCCGTGAGGTAAAGATCCTGTGTGAAGTCGGAGCAGTTCATCTGAAGAAACATCTGTCACAAGACATGAAAAGAATGATTTCTTTGTGACTGGGAAATCAATGAGACATCTGTTTTAATGTACAGCCCAGAAATAATGCAGCTAGTTCAAAAGAGAATCATGAAGAAGGCTGCTTCTTGTCTCTTCTCTCTGGGGTGTTTAGGATTGGATTCAGCAAGGTATTTTGCATGAGTGTGACTTCTTGAGTTTTTGTCCTTAACTGTGTGGCTGAGGCAGATCTTTTGAGGACTCTGACTTTTAGGGCTAGCTAAGCTGTGGGGATTTGTGTTTATTTATCTCAAAAAAGAATGCCATATGGGACTGGATTTTGCCCCTGTTTTCCAGGCAAAATGGCTCAAACAGCTGATCCTGCCCCATTCTGGGTGGGGAGCTGGAGGCTGTGCAGCCACTGGTGTTGCTCAGCAGGAGGTCAAAACACTGGTTTAACATGGGCTTGCTTTTCCTGGAAATACTGTGCCTGGGCTGTGGGACTCCCACTCAGAGAGGCAGCAAGGCATGTATGGACATCTCTGCATGTGGTATGACTGCATCTTTTTGTTCTGCTTGCTCCTTTTCCTCTGGAGCCCCTAGAAACCTTGCCGGGTCCCTGCCTCTTGTCTTTCAAACACATATGAAATCAATTTGTCTTTTCTCTTGCAGGCTGTTCTTTACAGTCTCTTCAGCTTTCCTGAACAATAATAGTGTGAGAAGCAGCAGAAAGAGGTTTAATAACAGTATACATCTCCTTATACAGGAAGGACCCTCCCTCCCCACAACACCTAGATAACCTTGAATGACACCTAATCCTTTATTTGTAAGGTTTCTTGAGGATGAGAAGAAATTAAACATCGAGGACTCAGTTACCTCAAGGCACATTGGATTGGTAGTGTTTTATAGCTCCCTGGTGCATACACAATGTTGAAGATAGAAGATCAAGAGGAACCCCCAGGCATTCGGTAATGGGCTCCTTAGAGCCCCACTGGTGTGAGTAGTATGGAGTAGTATTTTGCTCCTTACAGCAAAATTGGGCTTGCAGGAGGAGAGAATAGCAAGAGGATACACAGCTCTGGTAATGTTTGAAATCTGAGATCAATGGTCGCCCTGGAAACAGCATGTTAGAAGTCTGAAAAAGCTCCTGGCAGTGTGTGGGTGGACTAAAAACAATCTTTGGGGTTGTGTGTGCAATTCCATCAAGTTGTGCTCAGCAGGAGGGAAGGCAGCTACTGAGGGGACACACGCACGCATTCTCAGGGGAGCCATCTTATCTCTCCTTCACACAGAAAGCTGCTGAAAATGATTTTGTGTAGGACATGCTTTCCCTTGGGAAGTGCAAGCTAAATGAATGCAGTTTTGCTCCTGTCAGCACAGTCCTATGGAAAAAAGTCTGTGGAGAGATGCACAGAACAATAAAACAAATAGTCAAAGGTGGGAGAGCTGTGCCTTACCAGAGGCAGCAAAAAACCCTCACCATTCCCACTAAGATGTTGCCATTGCAAATTCCAGCTTGTCCAGTGGTGACAAGGTCCCAGATTTCCCTTTGCCCTGACATAATATTTACCTGTAGTAGGGAATCTTGCAATCTGACAGTTTGGGTTTGACTGTTGCAGCAGATTCATGGCAGAACATGAGCAGAAGCCTTACAGCCCTTCCTCAGTGGTCTGACCTCAGTGCTGGCTGCAACCCAGCTGACAGCTTGTAGTGATAGTTCCCTGGTACTCTGTTCAAGCTTCAGTGGGATGTAGTTCAGGGGTTTCCTGAGGCAGAGATAGGTGTCTTGACATCTGACAGCTCATGAAAGGTTTTTCGTCCATGAATTGATCTAATTATACCTTTTAACAATGTAAACTTTGGCATCCACGATACTGTCTGACAATGATTCCTTAGTTCAAGCATATGATGCTTTAAAAGATAAACTCCCTTCATCTACTTTGAAGCTACCACCTGATAATTTCTTTTGATGCCTTTACTTCTGTATTATTGGATATAATGAGGTCTTTGCTCATATCCTCCTTTCCACTTGTAACTTCATTTGTCTCTTTTCTGAGATGAACAGTCCTAGTCTTATAAAGCTCTCTTTGTACAGATGTTTCTGCATGCCTGTCATCATCATTATTGGCTTTTTTGTGGGTCTTTTCTAGCTTTGTTATGTCCATTTTGTGATGGTGAGGTGAAAACTATATTCGGTATTCAACGTTTAGGTGCACACAGACTCATACAATTTTGCAACAGTATGTTTTGCTTTGATGTCTACTTCTAACAAATCCTGGCATTTGATTTGTTTTTTTGATGGCTGTGGGGAAATCAGGTGACTGGAATTATCTAGTACAGTCCTAAAATCTTGTCCCCAAGTGGCAATAGTAAAGATTAAGTTAGGATTTTTTTTGCCCCTGTGCAGGTGTTTATACTGAATTTCACTTGCCATTCCATCAGTCAGACAGTTTATGAAGCCCTTGTGCAGCTTCTCACTGCCAGCCTCAACTTCATTCTGAATGTATTTGAAACTGCAGTAGTCTCTTCCTCTTTTACAGGGGCATGAATGCATCGGCAGATGTGCTGAACAGCATAGACAGTCTCAGGAAGGACACCAAGAAAGCAATAGTTTATTCCTACCTTGTGCTTCCTGCCTCTGAATCACTTACTTCTTCATGGCAGCACATATTTTCTTACCTTACTTAGCCAAGTCCAGATACTCAATGGTTTTAAAAGCCTTTGGTGAGAGACTTTTTGGAAATCCAGAACTACTAGATCCACTTGAATTCCCCTGGTCTACGCTTGTTGAGCCTTTCCAGGAGCTACATCAGCATAATGATGTGGCTTCCTTCTACAAAAGCTGCTTGGACTTTTCACCGCATATTGTGTTTATTTCTGTGCCCCCCTGATTACACTATCTAGAATAATTTTTACCAATTTGCATGTGCAGCTGTGCAAAGGAAGTCCCCCAGCATTAAAATTTAGTGACTTCCCTTTCCAGCACTTGTAACAGGAAGTTCTATGGATGACATAGAGGAAATCATATTATTATGCAAAGGAAGCTGGTGTATTTCTATGTGAGTAAAGCAAATTACTTTTTTCCACTTTTTAGTCTTCATTCACATAGATATTAGATTGTGCATGGGTGGATAATACTATGATATTCCTGTTTTGGTTGTATTGATTCTTCAGCAGACTTGGAGTTAAGAGCTAAAGCACTGAAGACTGGAGTTCTGTGTTACTTGTGAACGCATCCCATCAAGTTTTTGTTTTGTTTTGTTTGGGTTTTTTTCTGTTTTTTCTTTCTGTGAAACATGTATAGGTTTCAACAGAAGTGAAGACTGGTAATAAGGCCAGTGCTGCAATATTAGCTGAGAAACGCATGAATTGAGGTAAGATTAAATCTCGCAGAATGAATGTGCAATTTCTAATATTTGCTGGGTTGTTTCCTTCAGGGACTTCCTAAAGAAACAGAAAAAGCTCTAAAAAATTAAAAGCTGTTACTGTTTCTTGTTTCAGTATTTCTGTACTTGGTGACAATTAAAAAATAGCATCTTGTTTTCATTTGCCATTTTCTGGGGAAAAAAAATTAACCAAAGCAAATAGGATTTCTCCAGACTTATGGACTCCCTTAAAACAAAACCCTTATTTTTCTTTGCTTTTGCTGTGGACCTGGGTAAAATATAGACTACACTGAGGGGAGTCTGTTTATTTGATACCTCAGAGACTTCCTTGACGTGTGTGAAAATGGTCTCTGTGCCAAAGATGCACAAGCCTAGGTGGAGATTAAATAAGCAGAAAAAAAAAGAAAGCTGAGTGCTTTAAACTAGTGAGAGAGAATCATGTGCATAGGAACATTAGCTTATATTTCATATATCAACTTGTGTGGTGAACATTACAGAGAGGTGCAATGCAATTTATTTTCCTGTTATTTGTTGTTCATTGCTTGGTGAATCTGTCAGCTGGTAAAGGTAGAATAAATCTGATACTAAATTTACAATGCATGGAAAACACCTTGCTTTCCCACTTTATGGAAATACTTGTATCAAGCCTTTCTTTTATTTATGCATACAACTAATTCCACCGAATTCATAATATTTCATGTGAATACTGCTATAAATACTTATGCACATTTGTAGAATACAGGCCTAAGTAGTGACTTTGCTTTATGGAACCTAAATATTTTTGGATGTGTCCTGTTTGTGGTGTTTTGTGTTTTTTTTTTTTTAACAAATCATAATCTAAGATTTATATTCTGTAAGAGGCTGTAAGGATTCTGTAAGGATATTTGCATTCCCCCACAGCACGTTTTATTGACTGCAGTGATTGTTTTAAGGAAAGCTGGTATGTTCCCTTGTTTTTTAGTGGAATTTGGCTTAGATGGAGCATCTGGTTTTCAGTGAAGTTGTTTTCCTACCTAGTTTTCCAGCTGAGGTGACTGAAGTGTAAGAAAGTTAAAAGTTGGACCCAAAATCATGCAGTGGTTCAGAGGTTTGAAAAGGATTAAAACTGTGGGCCTTTTGACCCTGGAGTCCTTTGTTTGAGCCTTAGTTGGCAAAATGCATATGAAACCCTTCAGACCGAGAGGAATCTGAAGTACAAATTTGAACATAGGTCTGGCTGACTTTGATTAGCTCTCTGTATTAGTCTCTAAGCCAGTAGATTTTGCTCTCTGCTCTGAATGAGGGTGAATTATCTGTATCTAGTTCAAACATACCACTTCTGCAAGCACTGAGTTTTGCTTTGCAACAAAAGCACCCATGGGAAAAAGTAAAGAAAAACTTTAGCTTGACTTTTCTCAGGGCTTCTTGGCAGAGACCTCAGAGGGCAGTTCTTTCTAGAGAACTATTCTCACCCACCTCCATGATTTATAGAGTTAATAGGTTGTACAAACTCTTTGTGAAGAGAACAAGATCTTAGTATTTGTTGATGGGGTGTTTCACTAGGATAATGTTGCTCTCTTTTTACATGGCAGAACTAGAACTCGATTCAATAGGAAAGCTCTAGAGAACAAAATAGCAGTTAAACTAGTAGGATTCTGCTGATTATTTTTTTCCTATTTAAATTCAGAAAAAGTGAAAATAACACCCCAACCCTCTAATTGTAAAAAACAAACAAAGACATAAAAGCAACTTACAGTAAGATTCACTCTGAATTAATTTTCTTAGGCTTTTAGAGTAATTAATCATCCTTTACGTTTTACTAGCAGAAATAAAATTTTCTTATAAAATCTGTGCAATTGTATGGAAATTCTTAGTTTTGAAACCTGAATGTTTTGTTGAACACTTACAGAGTCATAAAATCATAGAATGGTTTGGGTTGGAAAGGACATTAAAGACCACCTAGTCCAACACCCCTGCCATAGACAGAGATATCTCCCACTAAACCAGGTTGCTCAAAGCCCCATTCAACCTGTCCTTGAATGCTGGCATGCAGGGGGCATCTACAGCTTCTCTGGGAAACCTATTCCTGTGTCTCACTATCCTTGTAGTAAAGAATTTCTTCCTACAATCTAATCTAAATCTACCCTCTTTAAGTTCAAAACCATTATCCCTTGTCCTATCATTACAGGCCCTGGTAAAATGACCTTCTCCATCTTTCTTGTAAACCCCTTTAAGTATTGAAAGTCTGCAATGGCTGCTTCTTCTCTAGTCATATCCAAACTTCCCACAGGAATTTAAAATCTTTGCCTCTGTGGTAGTAGCTGTTTTCCCTGCTGCAGACTTTGCTGTCACAAATGTATTATAAGCAATGAGGTGCCATGTGCTCCATGAAGACAACAAAAGCAATAAGGCACTTTGCCCTTCACTGGTTGCCATCTCTTGTTGGATGCCAGCACGTGCACATAACATGACAGTATTTTCCAAGTTCCCAGATGAACCCTTGTATATGGGTTCATTTCCAGCCCATGTGTTTTATTTGTAGGAGTGGGGCCTCCTAGGGTGCTTGCTAGTAATTCCTTTTGGCCTTTGTTGGGTAGAAAAACATTTGCAACCAATGAACTTTTATTCTTGGAAAACATATATTTTGCCATCTCCAGTCTGTCCTATTCTTGCATTGTATGCTCCTCTGACTCTACAGGAAAGATGCCTTTTGGGTTGGTCGAAAAGAATATTAATAAATGAATGATCTATAAATAAACAAATAGAGAACACTGAAAGAGGAGTGAAGTAGTTTAAATGAATAGAACACCAGAGTAGGATAATTGTTTCCGGGAATGATCCCCTATTACAAAACTCTTAAAAACTCTTAACTTTTTCCACATTTTAACTTCTGGATACAATTGTCTTTTAACACAAATTTTAGTTCAGAATACAGCATGAACTCATGTGGCTTCATCTAAAGTGCTGTGGAATTCAATTGCTCCATGATTTTTCTCTTTTGCAAATTGTTATTTATTACCATGTGGACACTATAGAAATGCATTTTAAATTTATTTATTCAAACTGAAATTAAAAAGTGGAAAATTCCTCCTTGCACAGCCTAGCACTGTGCCTTCACAGAAAGAGTCTTGATCATGTTGAATCAATGTCTTGTGGATTTAAAAAAAAATTAATTCAGGTGGCTGACCTAGTACTTGTCTAATTCTGAGTGAAGTTAGTCACTTTGAAAGATTAGTGATCATATAGTAGAGCCTGAAAGTCTTAAGTCAAGAAAAATTCTTGGCAAGAAACAGAAAACCGGCTTTATAGATTATGTGTCTTCCTTGCACATACTGTACCACATAAGAAAAAAATCAATTCTGTCCATAATAGTTTTGCCTGAGGTAGGCCTCACTTTGGCAGCTTACTAGATCTAATTTGCCAACTTTATAACATACTGGGTTTACTTATCTTTTTCTCAGCATGTAGAAGGCTAGGGTGCCTATTTATTAAGAAGAATACAAAAGTGCTGGACTAGAATCGACTTCCTGAGTTCCTGAGTAGATCTTGCAAGCAATTAGTATAGTTTTGATGTTAGGGCCAGACTACCGTTTCTCTGCTTTTTTTTGAAAAGTACTTTTAATCTACAGCTTAGATGTATTCATGATTATTTTATACCTTTGCTCTTATGCCAATCTTGTCTTGCAGCTTAAGGAATGTCTACCTTTGTCTGCATTTGATGTTCCCTGCTTTTTTTTTTTGTTTTTTTTCAGATGACATTTACAGCTGCATTCAGCCTCCTTATCATAGGGTGTGTAAATCAAATTGTATTAGTTTCACTCAGCCTAGCAATCCACACCTGTTCCAGTATGTGTTCCCATGCTCGACTGGGAATGTGTATTACTGAGGTGGTTTCAGAAAAGTGTTGTATAATGAAATCTGTATTTCTGCTGGATAGGGAAAAAAATTGCTGCCATACATATCGGGACCACATACTTCTTTCATATTCACATCACAGGTGTGGTACTTTCTCCTGTTGCTGATTGACTCATTCGTTTTTTGTTGCTCTTTATCAAACTAAAGAAATTCCAGTCTATGACAAAAACTTTTAGGGACTTCTAACTGCCCATATGCCAAGCCTTAGGGTTGGCATTGCTGAATGCTAACTAATTTCCAGAGCTCCATGCCTCAAAGTAATCTGTTTCTTCTCAATGTCCAGATAAAGGAAACAGGAATTGCCTTCTCCCTATCCCCTGCCACCAAAAAGTGCCAGTAGCTTCAGCAGCAGTCATGGGTATCCAGCAGACGTATCATTACAGCCACTGGCAGCCTCTACTGGCAAGCCCAGCTACCCATTATCTACTGAAATATGTGTATCACAGGTGGTGCAGAACACACACTTTTTAGATACCATCCACTTTGACACCCTGGCTGTCCTCTTGATTAACAGGTCCACCCTTCTGACATTGCTTTTAAAGCCGGAGTCATGAACGAAAATATATATATATTTTTTAAGAACTCCAAGACAACCTCCTCCCTGCCCCCAATTGTTTTGCTGTCAGCACATCCTTTCCTGTAGTTAGTTTCTTACCATCTTACAGTTGTTGAATTCAATTCCCATTTTCTACAGCATAGTCGCTTCCCATATGACACTGCAGAAAGAACTTTAATGAAGTCCAGATATATGAAAACTGGTTAATTTCTCTCATTTGAAAGTCTGCTATTCTGAAAAGTTCAACTTTTGGTAAACCCATTTTATTTTATAACCCAAATTCTCCACTTTCTTCCATGTCTTTAATTGCTTTGAATTCTTCAAAGTGTGTGCTAAAACTATATGAAGTTTTGCAGTTCAAAGTCCAAATATTTTCCTCTCTTTTCTTACAAACAAGATTTTCTGTCTGGTATTTGAAGAAAAAAAAAAAAAGTAGACTCAGTGTCTTATTTTGAATTAGATGTCAATAGAATAAAAAAGCAAAATAACCACAGAATCACAAAGCAGTATAATGTCCCAGTCCATGAACTAGGAATAGACAAGCAACTTCTGGTCTGAAGAGTGGACTTAGAGAGGCTCACATAATAAATAACTCCTATTACCAATATGTACACATATCTTTATTAAATGGAGGCCCAACAATTATCTAAATCTGTGCAAACCTCATATGATAAAGAAAGCAAAGACTGAGTAGGAAGGCATTGATTGTGGTTCCCAGGAGGTGACATCCTTCAGCAAGTTTCTGGCTGATATCAATGCAGTTGAGGTTGCCACAGCTCAGAAAATATCCATCAAACCAAACTAATTGTTAGCTGCATAGTCTGGAGATCTGTATGTCCTCTGGTATGTTACCTGCATAGTTCCACCTTCTTTTGAGCCAGTCAAATGGTTTCAACCAGACTTGAAAAGTCAGTAATAATCAGAAAGCTTTTACATCTCTGGATGTTTGGACAGATGGAGAGGAGGGAAACGTTGGCATTGACACTTAGGGAGAGGCAAGACTACAAGCACTGGCATCGTCAGTAAAGATATCTTGAAATCCCCAATTAAGAGGAGAGTGTCAAATGGACCTTGCGTCTGTATCAGATAATGAGGACTCAAAAGATGAGTTAATGTCTCTCTAGTCTTTCTACCTGTGAAGCAACTAGTTTAAAACTGCTGATGGGGCCTGACTTTGCTCTTAGTTTTGGCCATTCCTTATACTTCACTACTGCACAGATACCTCCTGTCGAGTGGCCACGTTTGAGAAAGGCCCTATTCAGAGTCTCAGAGATATGGGATTGCAGGCTTTTGCTCAGTAACTGTCTCAAGGTTTTCTGACATGGCTGATGGTACCACAAAATTTTCCAGATGGTACCTGAGCTATTAAAAAAAAAAAAAAAAAGAGGTCCTCTTACAGCTTGCAAATCTTAAGTTCCTCTGTCTTTTTTTGACATTATCCGGAACACTCAGCAGGATAATTTAATTCTGCTGTTCCTCCATGCAATAGAGCAGTTGCTTCAGAAAGGAAGTTGTCTATATCAGCTGCCACGTTATTCCTCCATGCTTGCATGGTCATATCGACAACAGGTTATGGGGTTAAATTGTCTGTTTTTTATTGCCTCATGCTTAGAATATGCATGGCATTTAGAGAAAAAACCCTTTTTCTTCATTGTAATCTGGAGATGGGATTTTTCTCTTCTTATTCTTGCTGGAGAGGAATAGTTTTTCCATCCCTATTGTCTCTGCCTATTACATTTACTCTCAAGCATTTAATACTTTGTTTCCTTACCTTAGCACGCCATGTTCCATGTTATTAGACATTTGGCAGAAGTAAGGGTCTGTGAAAAATGGCAGCTACCTGTAAGTTTCTTGTCTTCCTTCTCATTAATTTTTCTTCCTTTGTGTCTGGATTATGTTTTTCCTTTTTGTAGTCTAAAGTTCCATAAATACTATAAATTGTGGCTCAGAGATCTCTGCCATTACTTTTGAATAAGTAATCCTGTAGAGCTGTTTTTCTGATTGAAGGTAAGAGCATAAAGGAGTGATTGGGTTAACCAAGGAGATGCTTGGAGAATGGGCGCAGAGAAATGGCCTGAGGGAATGGGGTTGAATTAATTAACTTTAAATTCAGTAGTATAGTAGTGGTTGCTATTATAAATCCAAGGTAGTCTAGTAGAGCAAGAGCTGCACAAACAAGATAAGAACAACTGGTTAGATACCAGTTCTTGCAGAAAAGTATCTAAGAATGGTTTTGTGTCACATTTGGAATAGAAACTCATGATTGGCATGGGGTTTTTGTTGCTGTTGTTTTTTTTATTTTTTTATTTTTTATTTTTTTTTTTAATGGACTTTGTACTTTGATTGGTAAACCAGTTTTTGCCTGGAAGAGTGTGTGAAGAAACTTCCTGCTTTGTTCCAAATGGTTAAGATTCAAGCTGAAATACTGTGTTTGGTTTTGAGCATGTCACCTAAACAAAAATGACAGGGGTTCAGAGATAGAGGAAAAAACCCCATACAGCTGGCTGAAAAAAATTACAGTCGTGTAGGAACTACAAAAAATGTTCAAATGCTGAGGTTACTTAGCTTAAAGAAGTGGAGAATGAGAGGAGATAGTATTGCAGTTTTGAAGCAACTAGCACAAAAGAGAAAGGAAAAACTTTTTCTCCAAGTCTCTGCTGAATAAGGGTGAACTGCAGCAACAAAAGTGCAGGTTAGATATCAGAAAAACTTTCTAACAGAAAGGGCAGTGAAGTACTACAATTAATTGCCTGGGGAGCACTTGAATAAAGTCTGCAGCAAGACTACCTCACAAATGTCGGCCAGGAGTGACACTGAAAGGAACTCAGGGACAGCAGGTGAACCTGGTTATCTTCTGTGATCTTTTTTGGGATTGTTTTCTCAGTCATTGTAGCTGTGCTTTTATAAATCACTACTAGCTTTTAACATAGCCCTCTATTACTGCACTGAAATACCTACTGCTGGGGTTAAGTAAGTGTTTTAAAAACGCTGTTGGTTTGGTTAAATATGCATCAATTCCAGCTTAAAAGTTGTTGGAGTTCAGAGAAAGAGTATAATCTTGAAAAGCATGATATGAGCCGAGTACAAAATGCATTTTACTGCTGAAGCACACATAAGAGTTCTGTGGCACCTTCTGACTGATCTGCACATGACATACAGTATTTTTGATTTGGGTACAGATGAAGGCATTACTTTTTGCCCCTTTGAGCAGCAGAAGAGAGCCCTGGTGAATACCACTGCTGGTTCCCCTGAGACCACAAGCAGGGTTTGGGGACTAGCAGTTCTTTGATTGCAGATCCATGTGTTAAACAATAGTTTTCAGAAGAATCCTCTAGTATTTGCCTTTTATTCAGGGGCGCTCCAGAAAATATTTTTGTTCCTTCTCCAGATAGGGGGGATACTGCAGAAGAAAAAACCAGCAGATTCTAGCTTAGACCTTGAGATTCAAATAAAGTTTCCCTCTGTTATATTTTTGTTCTGTCCCAAATAGATTTGTGTTTAGAGAAACACTGCTATATTTGTCTTCCTTATTTTAAGAGTAATCAGGCATAATTGCTTATATTGCTTCTGTCTGATGAGTACGTGGCTCCAAATCTACATTTATTAACAGAATCCATAAATACTGCAGAACAGCTACACGAACATAGTACTGTTCCTCTCTGGCAGAAAGATCAGCCTTCAGTAGCTTAGAAAGCCCTGCATTTGCTGTGTTAGATTTCCAGTGTCAGTAAAATTTTCTCCCTATTGTGAGGATTTGTATTGTCCTGTTTGTGAACAAAAGTCTCTGGGCTTGGGTCTGCTCTGACTTGCCCTGGGGTAGGGTAAACATAGTTCACAAAATGAAGTTGAAAGAGGATAGGCAAAGCAGCACTGCTCGCTTCTGAATCTGAGTAACTTTTGGGAGCTTACATGTCATTTGACAGCGTACAATTGTTGGAAGGGAGAGTGTGTGAGAAGTGTGAGAGTGTGTGTTATTTAGATGGGTTTTGTTGGAAAAGCATTTGTTTACGGCAGCCTCGCTATAAACTTGGGAGGAACTTTGGCAACCCAACAGTGAGTTGCCAGGTTGTGGTAGAAAGAACAACTTCACAAAGCTGGCTAGTAGGAGAATGACCCTTTCCATCCTTCCGTTCCCCACCTATGCACAGAATATATATATATGTGTGTGTGTGTGTTTATCACAACTTCGTATATATTTGTTTCACATTGTCTAGGTTATTTCTGTGCCAAGGGGCATCGCAGGTACTGCCAGCACTTCTGTGAGTTTTTTGCCTTCTGCTGTGCTCTGTTGTCACCATCTCATGACACATTCATCCAGTAAATCCCTTGAAACCCTTTCACTCTCCCTTTATAGTGATGTATCTATTAAGACTTTCTAAGGTGTTTTTTTTTTCCCTTGTGAAAAAGGACCATAACCCCTTTTCTAATGGAGTCAGCAGCTTTATTTCCATAGGGTTGAAAGAGTTTGCATGCGGTGCAGGCGCATGTGGAGGAACATATTGTGAACTGCTCAAAGCCATCAGGTGAGACTCCAGAGAAACACTGGTGATTTGGGCTGGTGGGGTCCACAATGGGAGAAAAGTCCAATACACATACACCCTAACACATAGACAGAGATACAAATGTGCCAAGGGGCAGACAAGTACCAGTGGGAGTTTACTTGTCATGATATTATATCCTATTGTATATTTCAACACAAAGGGAAAAACTATAAGAACATTGTGACATAAGAAGGACATGGAGCTGTTGGAGCAAGTTGAGAGAAGGGCCATGAAGATGGTCAGAGGGCTGAAGCACCTCTCCCATGAAGACAGGCTGAGAGAATTGGGGATGTTCAGCCTGGAGAAGAGAAGGCTTCAGGGAGACCTTATAGAGGCCTTCCAGTACTTGAAAGGGGCCTACAGGAAAGCTGGGGAGGGACTTTTTACCAGCCCTTGTAGTGATAGGAAAAGGGGTAGTTGTGTCAGACTCAAAGAGCAGATTTAGGTTAGACATTAGGAAGAAATCATTCACTGTGAGGGTGGTGAGACACTGGAGAAGTTGCCCAGGGAAACTGTGGATGCCCTGTCCCTGGAAGTGTTCAAGGACAGGTTGGATGGAGCTTTGAGCAACTGGGATTAGTGGGAGGTGTCCCTGCCCATGCAGGGGTGTTGGAACTAGGTGATCTTTAAGGTCCCTTCCAACCTAAACCATTCTATGATTCATTGTCTGCATTACCCAGTACATTGCTTTCTGGTACGTTTGTCAAGGAC
This sequence comes from Chaetura pelagica, assembly GCF_000747805.2. NCBI lineage: Eukaryota > Metazoa > Chordata > Aves > Apodiformes > Apodidae > Chaetura > Chaetura pelagica. The sequence goes on from NW_009970725.1 coordinate 13,763,042, forward strand.
TTAGTTGGGCTTGAGTGGGGATGTTCTCTCTTATCTTTCTTCATGGGCCAGAGAGGTCTTAAACTCACTGTTGATTAGCTGAGTTACATACAGGATGGAAGTGGTTGTGGGGTGGACTTATTTCCTTGTAAGTGGAAATTTCCTACTAGTTTTCCCAAATTTTCCGATAAAAAATGGGTACTAGAAGGAAAGGATTAGAGATGTTCTGAGCTGGGGTTTGGGGATGCAGGTAGGAGCAGCATGGAGATTTAGGGTTTGGGGAGAACAGGAAGTGTGCTCTTGATGAAACAGCAAAGTTATGAGCAAAATGAAGCCTTTTTGTTAAAGTCTTCAGAGAGAAATGCGAGCAAACTGGTACAGGTGTTTTTAATAATACTTTACCAAACCTGTTAACTTCAGTACAAACTACCAGCTGAAATTCTTTGTAAGCAGATGTTTGCAATTAGATAGAGAGTCATTGGGCTAAAGGGTGGGGTAAGCTTGTGCACACCATTAGGTTGTAGTAAGATGGAAAGTAGCTTTGGAGCCTTAGGGAAACCATGATGGGTCATGGGGTGGGTGACTCCCTGCTGTGGGGTTTATTATTTTCTCAAAGAAGGCACATCTCATTTTTGAGTTATGATGTGAATAGAAGCCTAAAGCTGGCTTAGACTTTAGATATAATATGGTCTGGGAGATGCAAAGAAGGCAGAGTCTGACAAATCTGTGTGAAAGGTGCTTATCTGTCTGTGAAATGGGTAGGTTGCTTGTTACTGCAGCCTGATTTTAAGAAAAAAAAAAAAAAGTTGCTTTCCCATTATTCTTTTGAAATCTACTGCTGCACCCTCACCCCTCATGCTGACCTTCTTGCCCATGAGAATCACTGTATGACCTTCTCCACACAGTAAGCACGTGCTCATGGCCATTATCTCGGGGCCCCTTGTGACTTATCAGTGTTCTGCCTGTCACTGCCATGTGTTTAGCTCTTCAGACTCCCAAGAAAGAACTAAAACCCCATCTTAGCTCTGCCAGAGGATCAGCCTCAATTTTCTGTACTTCCTTACACATCAAATGTACCTTGCCCATTATGCAGTTCTGTCATCTGCAGCTCTTCCACTACCTTGAATAAACCTGGAATATGTAGTGCTGGGGAAGGCTGAATGGTGCTTGAAGGAAACCCCTGTCACAGGCTCATCAGCTTTGAGTTAATTTCATTGTTAACTTGAACGCTGCCACTCTCCCCTTTGAGTCCTGCTCTCCACCAGCAGCTGGGTCTCAGCAGGGCACTGTGGGACCTGCAATGTTTTCCTGTAGCCTGTTTGGGTCAAATATGTCAGGAAGCAGAATTCAGGGAGCACACCTACTCACAGGGTAAGCCCAGCTGTTGCATCCTGAGTGACATCATCTAGAAGGGTCTAGGTCATTGGAAAGTGAAAATCTGTCTGTCTTATGGTGCTTTAAAAATGTTTCTGCCCTTAAACTCCACTTCTTCTGTGTTTATATTCTCTTTTTATACTTGGAACATGAGTTTTCTTATCTGGTGGTTGGAAGTGCATTTCCCTGCTCATTTTATACTTCCGTGGGATTGTCATTTTTGTACAAAGGTGATACTGAAGCAGCACTGGTTAAAGAGAGGAGAATTTGCTCTCAAGAAAGTAAAAGATGAGCCAGGTTAATTTATTTACAGCTTGCTGTTGTGATCCTTGGATATCAGTCTGTTCTCATGTCCTGACACAACTGTGGAGATATTTGTGATTCCCCTCTCCCTGATAGGAACTAGACTGTCAATATGTAAGAAATCAAGACTTCTATATATTTTCCAGTGTCACAGTGGGAGAAACTGCATCATAAATGTCCTTGAAAATCTCATCCTGTTCAAAGACTGCATTGCAAGACAAGTTAAATGGCATTTCTCATGTGATTGACCTTTTGTGGACAAGGACACTTTTAAGCAATGGGCATGTTCCCATCAACTGGCAAACCTGCCTTTTGCTATGCAATGCCATAAAAACATTTATTTCCATGATCCTAATTCTATACGTAGGGTTTCCTCAGAAATGGTCTCATACACTTATGCAGAGGAAGAAGAGCTTGTCTCTGTGAGTGAGTAACCTCCCTTTGCTGGCTTCCTTGACAAATTTGCACCCAGTTCAGGTTCTTAAGCCCTTCATCATCATCAGCTCCCAGATCCTCTGCCTCTGCAGGAAGAGACAGGGCATGCATTCAGTGATCATTCTGAAGATGAATGTGTGGGACAGTTTTGGTTACTAATTTGCTATTTTAAGTCTGCATTGTGCTTTGATGGTTCTTATGGGAGTTTTCTCTCACAGTAAAGGACAAAGATCTAAGGGGTGCCTGTTTAGTTTTTCCTCATCCTGTAACAATGCAAAATGTCATCTTGGCCTAAGTAGATACATATGTCACACCCCCACCCCCTACCCCCCTGCAGCAGTGTATTGAACAAAAACATTACCCTTTATGCAAAATACTTATATATTTAACTGGAATTAAGGGAGGAGAAGCAATAAATGAAATCCTTCTAGAATATGGAAGTGGTCTACTCATGCAGACTCATGCTCAGTTTAAAAGTAAAATCCTCTTAAAATGTCTCCTTTCAATTTTTTAATGCTTATTTTTAAGCTCAGAACAATTAAGAGATTCCCATTTCTAGATGGGTATATCTGACAGGTTTATAACAAAAGACCAATTATATGTCATCTTAAATCAAAGTATTTTTCCCACTAATTTCTTTAGTTTTTCATTAGATGTCTTAATCTAAATATAATATCTACTTCTGAATTCACTTATTTTAACTATCTCCTCCTCCCTCTGTAAGGTATTCTTGGTTTATTACTTCTGTCTGCTCTTGTCTAGACCATAGGCTTGTAGACATGGGAACTATTAATTGTTCTGTATTTAAGGTATTACCATGCTATTAAACATAATACCCTTTTGCTTCTTTCTTATTAAAATTGAATCATATAATCATTTTGGTTAGAAAAGACACTTGAGATTATCAAATCCAACTGTTAGCTGCCAAGTCCAGCACTAAACCCTGTCCCAAAGCACCACATCTACACATCTTTTAAATACCTCCAGGGATGGTGACTCTACCACTTCCCTGTGCAGCCTGTTCTGGTGCTTGACAACCCTTTCAGTAAATACATTTTTCCTAATATCTAATCTAAATCTCCCCTGGCACAACTTGGGGCCATTTCCTCTTGTTCTTTTTCTTATTAAATGGGAGAAGAGATCAACTCCCACCTCCCTACAACCTTCTTTCCGGTAGTTGTAGAGACTGAGAAGGTCTCCCCTCAGCCTCCTTTTCTCCGCAATAAACAACTTCAGTTCCCTCAGATGCTCCTCACAAGGCTCGTGCTCCAGACCCTTCCACACCTTGGTTGGCCTTCTTTGGACTCACTCCAGCACCTCAATGTCTTTCTTGTAGTGAGGGGTGCAGAGCTGAACACAGTATTTGAGGTGTGGCCTCACCCGTGCCAAGTACAGGGGGACAATTACTTCCCTAGTCTTGCTGACCACACTATTCTTGACACAAACCAGGATGCCATTTGGCCTCTCAATCACCTGGGCACACTGCTGGCTCATATTCATCTGGCTGTCAATCAACACCCCCAGGTCACTTAACTCTGGGCAGCTTTCCAGCCAATCTTCTTCAAGCCTGTAGCATTGCCTGGGGTTGTTATGGCCGAAAGGCAGGACCTGGCACTTGTCCTTGTTGAACTTCGTGCAGCTGTCCTTGGCCCATCAATCTAGCCTATCTCGATGCCACTGCAGAGCCTTCCTACACACAGGGAGATCAACACTCCCATCCAGCTTGGTGTCACCTACAAATGTACTGAGGCTGCACTCAATCCCCTCAAGGAGATCATTGATAAAGATACTAAACAGAACTGGCTCCAATACTGAGACAAAATGATCTGTATTAAAAATGTTGATTTGTAATAATGCCTTGTGTTTACATGTCAAATACTTGCTAGGTCCTACCATTCACAAATTGAGAAGTACTTTATATAGTCTCCGTGCAATACTTGTTCACTAAAAACCTTGTCTGGTGTGAAAAATTAAGCCTGTCGATTGCTTTAGTGAAATCAAGACCATCTGAAGTCTGGAAGTTATGCATGCACTTACATGCCTGCTGAGTGAGTGTCAAAGACACTACTTGGTAATCTTGCATCTTAGCTCTAAGGGTACCCAGTCCTAAACTCAGGTCTCATACTGCAGTTGCCTTGTGCCTGCGGTCCGTCCTACAACTCTGAGTAGTCTAGCTGAAGCTAGAGAATTACTTAGGTTGTCAGTACTTGGAGGATGACTTTCTGATGGCCCCAATCCTTTCAACACTTCAGCATGTGCTTAATTTGGGATTACTGATGAGTTTACAATCAAGTGCATATGTAAGAGCTGGCAGGATTTGATGTTCCTAATTTGTTGCAAAGAGAGATTACTTAATATACCTATTGTATTTTAATTTAAGATTTATTATTTTTTTTCCAGTGATCAAGAGATATTTACTACAATCAGCAAATATTTGCTTGGACCAGAGCACTCCACATTAGCAGAAACCAATATGCCCACAAGAGCCGATACTATTTATTTTCTTACAACTGATGTAAGTTTCAAGAATCCCCACCATCCTGAAGGTTTCAACTCAAGCTAGTGCACCAGCAGCCTGATCTACTGGGGGGTGTCCCTGCCCGTGCAGGGGAGTTGGAACTCAATGATCTTTAAGGTCCCTTCCAACTCTATCCATTCTATGATTCTGTATGATTCTGTATGATTCTCACCAGAATGAACCTCAGATGCATAATTTAAGAGGCAAAGCAAGTGTATATCCCATCAGCTTTACTCTATTATCCCACTTTAATGTGAATCATTCCTGAAAACAGCTCTTTGACCGTGCAGTTTGATTAGTGTGGTGTCTGTTGTTATTTACCTAATACTTAGAACCATAGAATTGATTTGGTGGGAAAAGAACTTTAAAATGATACAGCCCAATTACTAACTCAGGAAGCTGCCAAGTCCAGCAATTCCTAACTGCTGACTGAAACAGAGAAACAACCTGGTGTATTTTCGTTTCTGATGAAGTTTAAATTTTGACAAAAGTAGCCTCATACTTTTTCCCCAACTGTCTACTTTGCGAAGCTGTTGCCTTTACCAGTAAAGGCCTGTACCTTTACATGGTACCCACTCTGCAGAACAATGAGAAACACATAGCTGCAAAGTCTCTTAAATTCACATTTTGTTTAAAAACAGCCCCTTAACTTTTACAGATGGTGATGTTGGGCAGAATTCTCCCTTATTGTGTTTCTTCTGTAGTTGCTGCCATGAGTTCTGAGTAATTCAACCTCTTGTCATGTGTTGTGTCCTGCACTGCCAGAATGAATGGTGATGACACGATGATTGTGGTACATGGCTAAATGGAGTGTGTGGTGATCATCATGATTTATAAAAAATAATAAAACAGAAGAGGGACAAAAAGCATGACTGGCTTAGATGGAGGATGCTAATGTGTCATGTTGGGAGATCTGAGCCCTCTTGGTTGGGGGCTTTAATTTCTGAAAAAGGCATAGATTTTGTGGGCTTTTCTTCTTTTTTTTCATTCCTTTTAAGTTTTGCTTTTGCTATGTGGTCCCGTGCACATCCCACCATCAAGTCCTGCAGTTCCTTCCCTGGTGGATCAGCTTCACAGGGGAGCTGGTGTCTGACAGTTTGGCTCTTACTGCCATCTGCTCTGTACCCTTGGAGGGGTAGGAGGGATGGGAGCACTGAGGTGCTTGTGTCTATGGCCCCTCTCCTGTAGCCCTGCCAGGCCAGCTCACTGGTGCTCTGCTGAGGGCTGTAGGTTCCACCTGCCAGGGAGATGATTGTACTGAGCTAATAGAGACCAAGGTGTTTTTATAAGCTGGAGCTACAGAGAGCCTTGTGTGTCTTAGTAAAAGTCTTTCCTGTACTTCATGCCCCCACAGTTTTCAATAAAATAATTCCTTTTTTAATCTACAAACATTTCAGTTACAAAGTTGTTTTTTTTAATATGTTCAACCATCTCAGTGAGAACTTGTTTTTACTTCACTGCCTTTTTTCCACCCCCTCAAATGGACCTAATGAAAAATGCTGGATTGTCTAGCTGGAGAAAAAAGTTCAAAGGAAAAAAAAATGTCAGGAAAAAAGCTGTAATCTCCATATAGTTTGCTTTGACACTGCCCTGAGGTTCCAAACCCCCTTCATTCCTTACACAGCTCCTTAGGGGTGTTTAGAAAAGATACCACTGCATGTCTCCTCACAAATGACTTGAAAGTGTTGGAGGGAATTAGCTATAGTTTCTTCAAAGCAGATCCACGTGTTCATCCACGCTGCATCATTCTTTCATGCATCCTTAGTTTTGCTCAAAAGTTTGCATTGTGGATGGAGAATCTTTTGGTTATTTCAAAGGTCATCTGATATTTCTGTTTATAAAATCTACCTACTGAATCACTGCAATTGGTTGTTTGCTTCAGGCTGATCCGATCTAGGCATTGCTACCTTATAAATATGATCAAGAGATGTTTCATTGTGGCTTCTGGCCTTTGGGTTTGGTGTATGCTTGTCCTACTCCTTCTGGAAGAGCTAGAGGCAACCTATTTCTTGCTTTTCAGTGTGCTTTTGTATTTGTTTACAGGTGATGCAATGGGTAGAATTTATAATCATAGAATAAATAAACCAAGGTAAACTTCAGTGAAAGGAGAGATTGAAAAAACACATGCAAAAAGAATTATTTGATTATTTCTTTCTGGATACTTCAAGGCAGATGTTGGTGAAGAGTATGTCCAGCTGCAAGAATGCCTTTTTAATTGCTTGCCTGTGTATTAAAGGTCTTAAAAGTTATCGTAGGATTATGGAATGGTTTTTGCTGGAAGGGATCTTACAGATCATCTAGTTGCAACCCCCTACCATGGACAAGTCTTACATATATGACTTAGTAATATCTCTACTATGTAGTGAAAACTCTACCCTTCGTTTTCAAAAGGATAGAGATGACCCTGAAATAATTGCTCTAGAATGAGCTGTGATCTAGTTTTTCCACACTGAAACTTCATCTTTCACAATAAAAACCTGTGTGGCCACCAAATTTTCCAAGGACCACTGGGCACTTTACACACACTATCTGGACTTATCCTAGTTCCTTAAACCAGTGCTGCTATCTGCATCCTCTGCCAGTGGATCTGCCAGTGTTACCATGAGCAGTTTCTCAATGGCTGGGAGGCGATGGTAGGAAGGAGATGGGGAGAAGGCCTCCACCTCAGCCTCCCCATCCAGCCTCGTGTTGTTGGGCTGCTGAGCCAAAAGTGCTCATGGTGGTCTGTGCGCTGCATTGCGTGTGCTCTGTTCGTTTTCTAAAGGCACAGAATTAAATATTTACTGCAATGCTCAGTACATAAGCCCTGGCTATGTGCTCTCTGTTCCTTTTTCCATCACTGGTTTGTGATGTGTCATCATCTCTGGTAAACATGTTACATCCAAAAAGAGGGGCACATCTTTTCACTTTGCTATGAGTAGACACATTTTCTACAACAATGAAGGCATTTCTTTATTCTTCATTATTTATTTCCAGTGTGTTCTTGTGGCCATGTTATGGAATTTATTTTTAAAATAATACAGAAAATAAATCCTTTTTGATAAAAGTTAGTCCTGGTGACTTTGTTGCAGTGCTAACTCATGCTGCTGCACTGTTAAACCTGGGAAAAAAAACATGAGTGAACCCTTTCAAGAAGGAGATGACTTGGTCAAATATACTGTATTGATAAGAAAAAGCAACATTTGAAGTTAAAAGTTGAAGTTAAAATGAGAAAATAGCATATGATTCAAGGATTTTTAATTTTTTTCTGGGCCAGATTTTAGTAATATAATAACTAGAAGGACGCTTAGAGGAAAACCAGTAAAGTATGAAGACTTTTTGACTGCATCAGGGTGGAATACAGTATCCAACAGGAAGGCATTTGTCTGAAACCACCACCATGAACAAGAAGACAAAGTAAGAGTTGTGGTGTATGTGTTTACACAGCCAGCTTGGAGAAGGGCTCTGCTGATCCTGCAGAAGACAAGCTGGTATGGCTGAGCTGGAGGAATTAGCTGGAGTTTCCATCTTCTGCTGAAGTCTGCATTTTCATTGTTTAAGTTTTACATGTGAAGTTTTTTATTTCAGTGTAATCATAATTCTTTGCTTATTATGTGTTTGCCTCTTTCCTCTGCCACGCTTAGCAGAGCAATAGCCTGAAAGGGAGCAAGTTTTCTCTGCAGGGCACAAGACCAAACTGGTAATAAAGTCCTAGTTAATTTTTGTTTATTTTTTGGCAATTAAGAGGGAAATCTTGTTTTACTCATGTTTTGCTGGGGTGTCCACAAAGTCCAGCCACGGTAGGTACTGAATGAAATGCAAGCACCAAAAAAACATTTGTTGTATTTCAAAGTAGTTCCTCTATATTCTGGAGCAAATATTCTGCTCTCTTTTCTAAACCGCATTACAAAAAAAATAATAAAAATCCCTTCAACCCTCCCCAAAACAAAAGAAGTTTCCCTTCTCAGAAGAGCATCTGTTATTTAGCAACATCTGAATTTCCTTAAATAATCCCAGATTTCCCCTGCACAAAGATATAAACAATTGTTCCACGCTCAAGCCTCTCCCTGTTTTGCTGCCTCCCTGCATGAGGAGAGCAGGAGAGGAGGCGGCAGTGGGGGGGTCTGCAATGGGACTCATGTTGGGGCAGAGGTAGGACAGGGCAGAGGTGGCTGGTGGGCTCCTGTGTGGTGGTAAAACACTTCGGCTCTGGGAAAGGCCTCTACCAGAGGGGACTTTTGTGGCTGTTGGGTGTTTTGAGAAGCCAGCCTGCTGTGTGGACGGGTGATCCTGTCTGATGTGGCCATGGGTTGGAGAGGTAATGCTGGGATGAGACGGGGGATGTCACCCTCCTCTGACCTGAGATGTAAGACTGATGTCTTCAGTGGGGGGCCACCACAAAGCTACTCAGTGCTGGAGGCTTCCCACCAGTCTCAGCTCTGGGTTTCTTTAACACAATATTTCTGCAGGAGGCGGCAGAGGGGGAACATCTGAAAATTCTTCCCTTTATCCATACACTAGGAGGTTTGTTTGTTTTCCGTTTTGTTTTTTTAAGCAGTCAGTTACCAGGTAACTAAAAAGAGTAGTAATTGAGCAACAAAGGAAAATGGCACAAAGAGAAATGAATGGTTCTCGATACAACAGCTGCTTCATCAACTCATGAAATTAATGAAATTCTGCTTTTGGCTCCCTGCTGTAATGATACTGTATCCTTAACACATGAATATACAACTTGAGAAACAAAGTCCTTTAAGAGGTTTGCTTTTTTGCCACTTGTCAGAATGAATTTTGTTTTCTTCTCCTGGGCTAAAGTTGCTGACAAATTAAAAGATGCCTTCAGCTGGGTTAATTTTCCTCCCAAAATTATTATTATATTTTAATTGCAAAATGTCAGGATGCTTAAATTTCTTTAGTGATTCAGTAAATGAGGACATTACTTTCTCCAGTAAGGTATTGGGATGGCTCTTCGGTATATTTTATATGTACACAAAAAAAAAATCAGTTTATCTGGGCTAAGGTGCCATTTAACAAAGAAGTTCATTCTTCCTTACATTGACCTTGCCCTATAATTATTTCTCTTCCATTCCATCACAGCCTATTGCTCCAGACATCTTTTCTATGCTTTGGAAATCTTGCAATAAATAAGTAAATAAATAAATAAATAAATAAATAATTACTCTCAATATTACTCCCTGACTCATTAGCAGATCCCTCATTCAGTGAGGGCTCTGGTGGGTCTTTTTTGGGCTGCTATACTGATCTTCCAATTCACTTCTATTTGCACCAATTTTCTTCTAAGTGTGAGCTATTGTGTGCTGAATGCAGCCTT
>NW_009970725.1:13773004-13783488 GCF_000747805.2 Chaetura pelagica
GAAGTTAAGAGCCAGATGGAAGGGCTGGTGGAGACTTCATTTATGTGTATGAAAATCTTGCTGTTGGAGTCCAGGGCCTGTAAGGGAAATGTGTATGGAGAATACTATTCACTTTTCATCCTAACATGGCAGAGTGATGTCGTCCCACTATCAGCTGCTGAAGTTGATTTGATTTGAAGTCAACAGAACCTTAAAAATGCTTTTATACTGCTGCTTGAATATTGTGTGTAATCTTAAAAAAAACTCCATATACTCACTCTTGGTTGTTTTCTTTACTTTAGAGTTTCATGACAATGAAATAATTGGCCCTAATATGCAAAAATGAAAGCAAGAATATCTCAGAGTAGTTTAGCCCCTTTGAATATTCTCTAACTGCTTTTAGAACTTCTGTATTCACACAGAGATTAAGGAAAAAATATAAATTTGTGTAAACTGAAGTTACCCAAGCTCAGCAAGGAAGTTTTGACTTTCTATGCTAGCCTTTGTTCTTGCCAATGTGACTGACTGCTCAGAAAAACTAATTATTTTGCACTGGTACCTGCAATGCATCTGTGAATAGGACCCCTAGACTTCCATTAGCCAGTCCAGCTTTTTATCTCTTGGGTCCTGCTGCTTCTCTAAATATTTCTCTTTAATCTGAAGAGCTTGTTTTTCTAGAAGAAGAGGTTTCTGGGGAGGGATCCAGCAGTTACCAATGCTCAGCTGGACTCGGAGCTCTTGCAGTGTACAGGATCAGCAGCATTGGGTGAGGAGCTCTCTGATGCTGTCAGTTAAGATGGGAGGAAAAGATTATGAAGCCTTGCTTTACCCCGGGCCTTGAATAACAATACTTCTCATTCTGTACCATCCCAGAGGGTGGTGGGTTGAGGTCCAGTGGCTCTCCTTCCGCTCCTGTTGTTAAAGCTCACCAAGAAGCAGTTTGCTAAGAAAAGCATTGTTTCTCTGAAAAACTCAACATACTGTTAGAAATAATATTATTTTGAAGCATAGGCCACCTTGGTTGTTGCTTAGCTGTTTCCTTTCTCCTCTGCTCTAACCCTAAAAAGTGAATTTGATCTTAAAGACAAGCTCTGTTTTTCTTCAGCAGCACCTGTGTCTTCAATCTGCTTATTTGAATTTTTGCATGACATCAGTTGCTGAGGTTTTGGTGTTCCTTATCAATGGATTAAATGAAATTCAAGGTTTTGGCTTAGACATGTGAATGGGCTGAGATATAATTACCAGAAAGACTGCTCTTTTCCCCTCCCTGCTGCTGCTGCTGTGGGAACTGGCAGAGATGACCAAAGAAGTGCCCTTTCCAGAGACAGGAAGTCTTCTGGCTGTTTGTCATCTTCCCCACTGAGTTTTATAACCTTCCCTGTGAGCTTCAAAGTCTTATCCTTTCTCAGAGCTTTGCAGAGGGGGATGGATGGGTATTAGCTTCACTGGGCTCCAGATCAGGAGCTGTACCCATAGTTTGCTTCCTAAAGGAAGCCATAAAATTTTGTCGTGATACAAAAGGTGGACTGATGGAGCCTGCATCAAATGTCTCATGTACAGTGTCTAATGCAGTAAAGAGGTAGAGGTGGTTAATGTGTGCACCTGGATGTAGGAGGTGTACACGTATACACTTGGGGGAAAGATTTTTCCATGCCCACCCCAGCCCTGCAGGCTCTTCCGGACAGCCAAGCTTTGGTGAGTCATGGGGGCTGACATGTTCCCTGAAAGGTAAATCCTGGCACACATGTGGGTACAGGGTGAATGCTCTTTTGTCTGCCGAAGTATTGCAGCCAGCACCTTGTGCACTCTAGCAACTCAAGCTCTGATCCAGCTCCACTGCCAGCAGTGCTGGGCTTCTCATATGGTGATTTCCAGTTGCATTGTCAGGGCACCAATCATGGAGTACCTCATGAATGGACTGGCATCAGTGGGCAAGGGGCTTGAGACAGAAAAATGTCCATGAACACTCACTTGGCAGCAGTGCCAGAAACTGTCCTTCTTTGGGCACAGGCATGTGAGTAAAAACCTAGTGAGCTGGAGGACACTAAGGGACCGCTGTAGGGAGGCTGGAATACTGCGCAGCTGGAAGGGAGGAATCTGTAATGCAGAGGTGGATTGGAAGGGATGGAGGTGGATTATGGCACTAAACCACACAGAACTCAAATCTTCAAGCGCAGGCTTGGCTGTAGCAAAGATGTATCTTAATCTTTGTCCAATACTTGAGCCCACCCAGAACAGACTCTTTCATGAGGTTTGAAAATGTTCCACTGCTTTATTTTGAATAATAAAAAAATGCTGTTCTGCTCAAACACACCCTCTTCTTGCAGGACATATATGCTATTAATTTATGCTGATGGGGCAAAATATTTGTATATTTTACTTTAAAAAAAATGCTGAGATTGTGTGATAGAGGTCCTTTTTGTAGCTGTGGCCTCCCCACTGAAATTTTACTAAACTTTTTGGGAGAATCTTCTCTGAAAATCCTCCCATCTATATTTTATTTTCCATACCCTCCACAAAGTGAAGTCGCACAGACTCGGTTTGCTTGGCTAGGATTCAGCTCAACTTTTGATTTTGTTGTGGATTTAACATGAATTCTGCACTTGTGTGTTTTGTTCATGCCACTGAAGAGCCCTGAGAAGGGGAGGAAAGGTATGTCCATCCAGTGTTCAGCTATTGAATGCATGAACAGCCCCTCACTATCTAGCATGTAGGTTGGAAAACATTAAGATCCTCATGCAATCTACCAGGCTTTGTATAGCTAAATCTACCCTGCTTTGTAGCTGAACATTTCTCTGATTATGCTCCTTGAATTTATAAGACAGCCTGCTCCTGAGAAGAAAATTTATGTCAGAGGAAAGGGCAATGGGGTAGGAGAGCATCCTGCCACAGCTGCTCAGCTTGCACAGCAGAAAGCCAGGAGACAGTGTCAGCTGCAGGTCTGCAAAGTGTCCGGTACAGCCAAGCCCCGTTAAAAGCCTGTCAGAGTCTGTGACGTGGCTGCTAGGGAGAGTAAGAAGCAATCCTGAGGTGTAAAACCCAGGAACTGGCTATGTTAAAGTGCAAGTGATGCAAAGGAGGGAAACATTCTCTCTCTGGTTTCTCAAGATGAAGCTTGCTGCCATGGCTCTGTCCCTCACAGATAACCACAGCTCTTCCTCCAGCACTGCATTTGCATTGTGTGCCTCCTCCTGAGCTACATCAAGGAGTAAAACTGGTGCAAACTAACTTTCCCTCCTGCTGTATCCCCCCAGAAGTGCTGGTACTGCTCTGCTGTCTTCCTCTGATGGAGCCAGGGCAGCCTATGGCCAGAGGGACTGAGCACCAGAGCAAGGGGAACAGGGAGCACAAGGAGACTGAGAAAAGGGTGGTTTTCTGAGAATCTCAAGTTCAGCTGCTGGGGCAATATTCTACCTATTTTTTTATCGTCCCATGGTTGTCTTCTGATTTTGCTGTCTTGGAAATCACTTGGTCTCACGGTTTCTTTTATGTAACAGTACTGGTATATCTCTTTCAATTGTGCTTATTTTCCAAGATTATCAGACAAAAACTGCATGAAAAAAGGACTGGGTTTTGGAGGTTTACACAGACACAATAAGCACCATGTGCTGACTGTAGGACTTGCAAGATTAGCTTTTTCTGACAGGTAGAGTTATCTCTGCTCTGCTGATCTGTTGTAGTTGGTGTTTTCTACTGCAGAGGAGATAAAGATAAACAGGACATCTAGATCAATAAAATGCCCTGACAGGAATTCTTCCATTGCTGCCTGTGACTGAAGTGGCTCTGACAAAAATCACAGCCAGATTGGGATACATGTCTGGGATTGTGTCAGCCTGGGTTGGATCCACCTTGCCCTGTTCTGAGTTGATGCAAATACTGTAGCAGCTTCACTGAGTTTGGTGAAGCAAGTATTTAGAAAGAGTTGCTTTAAGCTCTCTGAGGTGCTACTAAATCTTGTGTTGGAGAAGTTTGCTGTTTACCAGAATCTTGAATGACTTTAAAGCTCCCAGGAGTTCTCTCGCCTCTTCTGCAACGAAGATCTTTGCAGGCAGAGATGGCCTCTGAATTTCTGCCAAAAACAACTTTCCTACTTCCAGTACGTGTGCAGCAGGGAGGAGAGGGTACCTGGAACACTGGTGCTCCTGCCTCTGGCTGAGGCACCGGCAGGGTTGTGCTCATTTGTCTCTGACTTAGCACACGTGAGAACAATGAAGGGAAATATCTCAGAGTCTTATATCTGGCCCCTGTTTGCCTTCTAGGCAAACACCCTGTTCCAGGGGATGTAAACCCTCCTTTTGTCTTAGGCAGCGCTCCATTTCCCACATAAGCACCTTCCTACACATCCCCTGTTGGGGCTCATTATTCCAGTCTTTGCTCAGCAGAGGCCAGTCCCTCATGGTGGGTCAGGCAGGGCTCAGCAGTTCATGTTACCGAACCTGGTTGAAGTCTCTGGAGTCTCTGATGGCTGTGGCTGTGACACAGGGAAACTCCACATTTTTTCACCATTACTCTTTTGGAAGGATGCTACATGTGGAGTGTCCTAGGCTCTGTAAAGCTCAAAGGGTCAGTTTACTTTTCTTTCTACTTATGTGTAGTTCATTTTCCAGAAGAAGTTTGTGCTTCTCTCCCACAACACTGGGGTAGTTACTAAGACCCAGGGTCTTGACTGCTCTAATTCCATGGTCCCAAAGGCTTAGCATTCTGCAGTTGGGTGTTTCAGTGCTCAGCAGCAAACACAGAAGCTACGAGTGAAGGAAAGCCAGAGGATGAGCTTTTTTACCTGCCACAAATCTGAGTGATTACTGAGCAATGAACTGGTACTGAAGCAATAAGATTTGGGGATTTTCAGAGCTAAAAAAAGGAAGAGCCTTTGATAGATGTAATGGCCACATTTAAACAAATACAATGTTTTTTTCACCTTCTGTGCAAAAAGATGTGGCTGTGCCTAATTATTACAATGCCATTTCTAAATGTTAGGGATGCTTCAATTCTGGAAAACACACAAGTTAGTGATTGTAACTCTCCTTCAAAATAATGTGCAAGAAAATAAAGAACAATAGACAATTTGCTATCTTTCATGCAGAGGTTGTGGGAGAGCAGCTGAATATGTTATCCTGCTTGTCCACATGATCTAGCTCAGAGCTGAGACATGTTGCTTCCACGAGAGAGGAAAACATCAGATGTGAGAGATTTCTGTTTCTGTATGTGTGGTGCAGCACAGATGCCTTTCGGGACTGGGGGGGTCTGAACCAGGGCAGCACAGATGTCCCTGTCTGTGCCAGTCAGGGCAGCATCCACTCTCAACATGTACTAAAAGCCACTGTGATTGCATGTGATTGCACCTTGGCTGTGTGATATGGGAGTGAACCATGTGCTCCAGGCAGTGCTAAAATATGGGTTACAGCCTTCCTACAAAATTTATCCCTACTTCTATCTCCAAGTAAATTTTTGCTTGATCCCTCATGTAGGAACACCGTGGTCAGTCTGATGTCTGTTTGCTGTGTCCCCAGGTTTTATTGCAACATCATAACCCAATGGCCTGAGATACTAGAAACAGTTCATAACTGTTTTGTGCCTTGTTTTGCTTGCACCTGTGCAGACTGGATTTAAAAGGCTGGCAGCATCTGTGCACCCTCTGTCTCTTCATGACTGCACAGTGTGAATAACACTGGTAGAGAATTGGCCCTGGTTTGGATTTGATGCTGTTACCACAAATTCCATGAATTATCAGATCACAAGAGAAGACAAGGACCTGCACATGGATCAGGAAAATCTCAAACATATTACAGGTAGAGTGGAGAATGGATTGAGAATAGCCCTCAGGAGAAAGGCTTGGGGGTGTTGGTTGATGAGAAACTCAACATGAGCCAGCAATGTGTGCTTGCAGCCCAGAAAGCCAACTGTGTCCTGGGCTGCATCAAAAGAAGTACTGCCAGCAGGTCAAGGGGATGATTCTCCCCCTCTGCTCTGCTCTCATGAGCCTCCACCTCAAGTACTGTGTCCAGTTCTGGAGCCCTCAACACAAGAAGGACATGGAGCTCTTGGAGTGAGTCCAGAGGAGGGTCCTGAAGATGATCAGAGGGCTGGAGCACCTCTCCTGTGAAGACAGGCTCAGAGAGTTGTGGTTGTTCAGCCTGGAGAAGAGAAGGCTCCAGGGAGATTTTATAGTGGCCTTCCAGTACCTGAAGAGGCAACAGGAAAGTTGGGGAGGGTCTTTTTATAAGTTAATATTCTGACAGGATGAGGGGTAATAGTCTTAAATTGGAAGAAGGCAGATTTGGATTAGATATTAGGAAGAAATTCTTTAGCGTGAGGGTGGTGAGACACTTGAACAGGTTGCCCAGGGAAGTTGTAGATGTCACCTACTTGACAATGTTCAAAGCCAGGTTGGATGGATCCGTAAGCAACCTGGTCTAGTGGGAGATGGCAGGGGCATTGGAACTAGATGATCTTTAAGGTCCCTTCCAACCCAAACCATTCTGCAATTCTATTATATGGAATTATGCCTAGATTTGGCTGGATTTAGCTGCTAGATTTAGAGATGAATTAAGAGCTTTCAAAACCCTTACAATCTATCCCAGCCCTTTATACCCCCCATGGTAAGTAAATGTGTTGATTCTGTATGCTGATAAAGCTTCTTCAAATCTGGGATAGATCTTTGGCTGCAACAGGGCAAGCAGCCATTTCCTTGTCTGAGCATCTCTTGTCTGAGGCTCCATCCAGATGCTTTGGGAGAGAAGCCTGATCAAAGCAGACAGTGCTGCAATTCAGCCTGTTTGCAGGGGACTGTGAAATGGTCCTGTACTCCCTGGAAAACTCAGTAGCTCTGTGTTTGTCTGCTTTGATGAGGCCGGGCCAAGCTGCCCAGACAACCTCAGCAAAGATGTGGTTGTTCCCCTCATCCAGGATGGCACAAAGGACAGAAAGAGATAAACAAAATCATTTGGTTGGCAATGTGGATGGTGGAAAAGGATTTAATTTCACTGTGGCAAGGCTGATTTCTGAATCCTTTCTGTGATATTATTTACCCTTCCCTCTTTTCTCCTTTTATAACTACAGCAAGTTGATGACCTCACTCAGCATTTCATTGGCTAAATACTACATATAATATGATGATGAATCCAGCAACAATAGTAATTATGAACTCTACCAAAGGAGTTGCATTTACAATGGAAAATTCTGCCAGCTTGTGATTAGTAAAGGTTATATTTACCGTGAAACACCACAGTGTATATCACAGCCTATAAACTCTTGAACATTTTGAACCATTACCTGCATGCAGTGCTGTCAGTTTTCTGAAAGGCTTAATGTAAAACTCTTCTGCCAGCTGAAGTGAGATGCACTTGTCCTCACTATACACCATACATATGGCATTTAGAGTCTTACTTTTCTTTCTGCAATATATCTTATCATCTACAATCACTGCTACACTCAATTTCATTTCAGATGTCTTTAATGGTGCATGTGAAGTGAGTCTGACAGAAAGCTTACAAGCAGCTCTCCATCCCCAAAACAACATTATAACAAGTAGCTTAGAATGCTTAAATCCTTGGCAGGATGATCAGAGACAACCTAGACAGCTTGAAGCTCAATTGCAGGACTATTCAAGCTGCTGGAGCCAGGCCTGGTGGCCAATGCTGTTTAGGATGGACATGGGCATTTTGCTGCTTGGGTAGTCCCTGCTCAACCAGGAAGCTGTTGTTAGGCGGCTCTACTGCCTTATTACTGTTCTGGATAGATAGAAGGCTTCATGCTCTGGCACTGCAGACCTGGCTACCTGCATAAACTGCTGGATTAACACCCATGTGCCCAATCATTGACGGTGACAGGTTTTTTTATGGGAATCCAAAATTACAGATGTTTTCTGAGAGCATGCTAAGCTGTTTCTCCACCTAACAAACAAGTACTGATAGTCCCATTTCAGCATCTCTGACCTACAGGAGTGCAGTGGACAAGCAGATAAAATCCCAGGTTCTTACCACAACCCCACATGTGTTACATGACTCTTCTGGGCCTGCTAAGTGTGATGGGAAATTGGATGCACATGCTCTATCAGGAGAGTTCAACATAGACAAAAAAAGTGACACAATCATAAATAATACAATGGTGGGGGTTGGAAGGGACCTTAAAGACCTTCTAGTTCCAAACCCCCTGCCATGGACAGGGACACCTCCTACTAGACCAGGTTGCTCAAGGCCTCATCCAACCTGGCCTTGAACACATCCAGGGAGGGGTATCCACAACTTCCCAGGGCAGCCTGTTCCAGTGTTTCACAAACATGTAAATCTTCATTTTTCTTAATGACTTGGTAAAAATGTATGTTAGTTCCTCTTTTATCTCAGCAAATTTACTCATTCCTCCTAATCTGGATTGCAGATGTTCCAGATAAGATGTTTGTGTGTCCTACTTACCTGGTCATGATTGTTCCCCATATCA
This sequence comes from Chaetura pelagica, assembly GCF_000747805.2. Lineage (NCBI taxonomy): Eukaryota > Metazoa > Chordata > Aves > Apodiformes > Apodidae > Chaetura > Chaetura pelagica. The sequence goes on from NW_009970725.1 coordinate 13,781,420, forward strand.
TATTGATGACCCAAAGGTGGAGTTGCTGTAAAACATGAAGTGTTTTTCCTCATAATTTAGAAAAAAAAAGGTTGGAAAAATAATTTTGAATTTTTCATAAAAAACAAAAAAGAAATTCAAGATCCAACTGCAATTATTTTCCTTCCCTTCCAGCTTTCTGTTATGAAACACATTCACTATCTGTGAACTGCTCTGGTAAAGGGCAACTCATGTAATTCCTGGAGAAAGATGATCTCAGGATATGAAAGATTCTAAAGTGAATCTGGATGAAAAATGAGGATTTGGGGGATTTGCTTTTATATTCCTCTCTAACTAGTCAGTGTTTGTACAATATGCCTAGGTGCTGCATGTGCCTGTGTGTTTCCTGAACTGACAGAAGTAGCAAACGTGCAGCAGAAATCTTGCCTAAAAGTATAATGGAATCACACAGAATCATAGAATCTTAGGGGTTGGAAGGGACCTTGAAAGACCATCAAGTTCAACCTCCCTGCCAGAGCAGGATCACCCAGAGCACATCACACAGGAAAGTGTCCAGGTGGGTTTTGAATGTCTCCAGAGAAGGAGACTCCACAACCTCTTTGGCAGCCTCTTCCAGTGCTCTGTCACCCTCACAGTGAAAAAGCTTTTCCTTATGTTTATGTGGAACCTTCTATGCTCCGGTCTGCACCCATTGCCTCTTGTCCTATCACGGGACATCACTGAGAAGAGCCTGGCTCCATTGTCCTGACACTCGCCCTTTACATATTTGTAAACATTAGTGAGGTTGCCCCTCAGTCTCCTCTTCTCCAAGCTAAAGGGACCCAGCTCCCTCAGGCTTTCCTCCTCAGGGAGATGTTTCACTCCATTAATCCAGCTCTGTACTGGACTCTTTCAAGAAGTTCCCCGCCCTTCTTGAACAGAGGGGCCCAGAACTGGCAATTACATGACATGGTAGAAATTTGTCGGCAGATTTTGAGTCTTATGTCCCATGCTCACTTTTCTTTCTCTGTGCTTTTTAAAATATTACCACAACTCTGATGAAAAATAGCAGGGTCACAAATGATGGTTTGCTAGTTGTACCTCCAACTGATCTCATTTCTGCTCACTTTACATTTCAATAAGTATTGGGAATTGCACTGCTCCTCCTCTGAGTGAGGGGCTTTGCTGATATATTGGAATGTTTTGTGTGCATATGAGATGGGTATTGCTGAATGCAACTTATGGGATACATACCATAGCAGTTATCCTGTCTCCAGGTAACTTTGAAGAACCAATGGGCTACACTGCAGTGCCTGTTGTTGCTGGGTCTTCAGAAATTTGGAACATTCCTACATTCCCCAAATCGACACAGTTCTATTCTTTCATGTAATTTCACGTGGAAGTCACTAGCTTGTAGATGACAAAGTAATTAGGAATTTTAATATAATTTCCTTCACATTGTCTGTGGTTGTCTATTGTTCTGTCCGCTGCAAAATATGTGCAAGGTGCTACTCCTTTTTACCCCAAGACCATCTCCTGGCAACGTGCACCTCAATAACCCCACAGGTCAGTTATGTTGTTTCTTTTACAGTTCTGCTTCCACAGATCTCTGTCAGAGGCCAGCAGGGCAGTTTGCTCTCCAGCTTTAAGCTGCCACTCTCAAATTACACTCACTCTATGTGCTCTGTATTGCATCCCTATAAAGGGACAGTTTGATTTTAAAATAGTGGTGTTAATTTTAGATTTTGGCTGAATTGGGTGTTTTCTCCTTTGGCTGTTGCCTTTACAAATATAACAGGAAAATAGTTTTCAATATCTTGTTTTGACTCAAGGGGTGACAGGACCTTTGCTGCTAGATGAAATGTACTCTCTCTTGCAAGATTCTCCCTTATATATATATACATATGTTTTGGGTTGGGGAGTTTTGGGTTTTTTTGGGGAAACATTCCAGACCTGTTTAGTTTGACAGGTGTTGGACTTCGTATTTGTTTTACCCTTTTTTCCCTCACCTGTTTTTTGTGGTCTTTTCCCTTTCATATAATTATGTTCCCACTCAGGAAAGCATCAAAGCCCATGCGCACATCACTTTCTGCTCAGGAAATTCTTTAGTA
>NW_009970725.1:13783553-13825136 GCF_000747805.2 Chaetura pelagica
TCTGAAACAGCATCTTCTATTTTATTTTTCTGAGAGAACTTCCCTTTCATTAATACATTGTTTTATTTAGTAGATGAAACCACATAACCCTTGGTGGATGATGAAGTAATATTATAAATGAATGGTAAGATCTGAAACTTCTTCGTCTACTTCACTGCTTTCATCAGTAATAAATGCAATAATCAGGCTTGGCCTCCCAGTCAGGTGCCTGGCATGGAGGGGAACAGGCAGAGCACAGTGAAAATCTGTGTAACTCATCCCTTCTCCACCAAGGCAGGACAATCCTGTCCCTACTGCTCAGTGTTGGTCATCCCTGGCTCACTGTGATTTGCAGAATGTTGCTGGAAAATTGCCTCTGAGAGGGCTGGCTGGTTTGGGTCCTGTTATTACATCCACACTAGAGAAATAGATTGCAAGGGTGATGTATGGCCCTTTGGGTAGGAATATTTAGTAGAGAAAAGTTTGGATTATGGATCCTGAGGCATGTAGTTCTACATTAAGTACAAGACATTTGTGGTTTTAAAAGACTTTTTAAAAATCTGGCTCTGAATTGTGTAGTTCTTGGTTAACTTCATTAAAGTATAATTACATGAGTAAAATAATGAACTCACACTGAGCAAAATTGAATTAAAAGCATTAGAAAATTTTGTATAAACATTACAAGAAAGAGATCACTGAGGATTAATTTACAATTACTGTGTTCCAATGCTAGTTTCACAGTCCCATTCATCCTGCTTTTGCTGCCTTAGACAGTATTTCAGCACAGCTAAAAGCCTCCACAGCTTGACTAAACTTACTTGGCCCACCCTGTGCAAGGCATGAGTACAGCAGGGAGAAAGATGCAGACATGCTCCCACATGCCTGCAGAGAGATGAGGCTTCTGTTGTGCAAAAGGAACCAAACAACAGCTTGCTTCCAGAGTGTAAACTGGAGCAGCTGTGGACTGCAGCAGCCACCCAACCAGTTTAACTGGTTATGTACAGTGGGTCCATGTACTCAGCATGAAATGTCTGACTTTCTTAGCTGGCTTTTGGAGGTAGTGCTTCAGAGCTGGGGGGAAGATGAGGTAGGATCCAGAATCAAAGCTTTGATTCTGTGAGAAGGAGATTAGCTTTCACCTTTTGAGCTCTATTTCACATCAGAGTTGAAGAAAGCAGTTGGTGCCGTGTTTTGAGTGACTGACCTGGCTGCTTTACCCCATTTGAGTGCGAGGGTGGCACTCTGCACACCGGGGCTCTGCAGGAGCAAGGGCCCTGGCAGCAGTGGGCTCCAGCTGCTGGAACTGCAGGGGGGAGCTGGGGAAGGTCTGCGTGGGAGGGAGAGAGGGAGAGAGAGGGGCTCAGCTGTGCTGTCGCTGCCAGTGTCCGACTCTCTCTGGGCTTCATCCAAAAATCTTCTTTATCTGAAGATATGGATGTTGTCCAAGTGGTGCAAATGGTTAGCTTTCAGCACATTAATAATGTGGAGCAGACTGCTTTGGAGCAAGAGAAATGCCGGGCTTGGAGGTGGCTGTGGGGAGTGTGGAGTTGCAGAGAGACACTGGCCTTTCCCTCTCCCCTAACACAGGCACTGGGAGTTGTGAATGGGGGGTGACAGGCACTTGCTCTTCTCTGCCTGACACCTGCAACTCAGGAGGCTGCCAAATGGTAGCTTTGGATGGTCCTTTTCTCAGTAAGAAACCAGGATGCTCATCATGTGGTAGGTATACTAATCCTGGTGTGATTTGGGTGTTCATATTCACACCACTGGCCAATGGGGAAAAAATTGAAAGAAAACCCATAGATTTTATTTTAAATCTGTGAGCCACTAAGTGACATCTGATGTTCTGGGCTATTCGTCCAGGAGGATGCAAAAGATACCTGGAGAAAGATTGGGAGGCTTGATGAGTGCTCCTCCCCCACCATGGCATGGTAGCAGCATCTCTGCTGAGCATGAGGAGCTGTTCTGGACCACGTTGTGTCAGGAGCAGAGAGCTAACAGACATGGTCTTCAGGTCAGCAGTGTAAGAACTTGAGTGTCCTCTCAACTGCAACTTCTGCTTAGCATCTCACTCTGCAGAAAGACTCACCCTGAAGTGTCTTGCTGTGGGAAGGCAGGACTTCGCTGCAGACACTTCCCTGGTGTTAGCAAATCGGTGCTACTTGCAGGGAGTGACTTTTGAAAGCTGCTTCTCCCCCAGCCCTGTTGATCCAGATTGCCTCCCCTAGCCAGTGAGGAGGATCAAGAAACATAGCAGGAACACAAGGGGCAAATGCAGGCACTTTTTCCTGTGAGCAGCAATTTAAAGCATGAAAAACCAGCTGACAAACCTTTTCCTGTGCCACCTGGGAAAGCTTCTCTCCTGGCCCTCCCACCAACCCCTTGAAAGTAAAAACTTTTCTTTTTCCTGCACTACATTAAACAATGTGTATTTAGCCAATCCCCTCTAATATCTGAGCCGGAACTAGAGTAGGGAGTTTTCCAGAAAAAATGGGAAACCTTTTCTAATGTGATTATTGCTCGTGTGAAGTGTGAGCTGTCACGGGGAAGGGGGAGGCAGGAGGGCGTAAACAACAGCAAGATGGTCTTTAGCAGGTGTTGGAGAGAGCAAAATCTAATGAGAATCATAGAAGCACTTGAAAGCTTTTTAACTCCATACAGGATTTGCAGGAGCTGTTGATAGGAAGCAGTAGTGACCCAACTGACCGTTAAAGAGATGAAAAGAAGCCCTTTGGATTAAATAAGATTTAGGAAATAAAAGGATTAGTGCTAGACAAAAGCTAGATTTAGGGGTTTATTTAACCAGTGCAGTGTGGCATGATGGGATGTGGGGCATCAGAAAGGAGATGAAAGACAAAATAGAAAGACGAATGCGGGAGGTAGTAGGGAGGCAAGGAATCAGCACAACATCTCCGAAAACCCTTCACAAATCTTCTTATAATTGAAAATGGCACAAAAAAGTAGTTTTCATTACCAAGCCCAGCTTCTTTACATAGTAACAAGAAGTGTTACAATGACAAGAAATCTCCTGTGATGGGGTTGTCAGCTCTGCCACAGGAGGGACTATGTTGTCAGCCCACTTACACTTATAAATTAGATGTCTGATGAGGCAAAATGAGATTTATGTAAAACTATCACTCTATTAGGTTCATAATTCATTGTGCTTTCAAGTAAGGGCTGCTGAAGGACCATTCTTGTTTGAGAGATCTCCATTTAGAGGTGTCTAGTGAAGTTGAAGATAGTCACAGGAATTCGGGATGCACACAGGTTGGTGGAGTAGAACTCCTCCAGGCAGCATATGTTGAAGGAACATTTAATCTCATAGCTAAAAAGACAGGACTGCTGAGTTTCCAGAGCTCAAGTTCTCTACTTCTGGCTGAATCATCTATAGGTGACAAATTGTGCTATTATGGAGGTATATAAAAAAGGATACAACAAAGAATTTGACTCAGTTACTCACTTAGTGACTACACTAAAATCCACTGAAGGCGGTAGCAGAGATACCAGCAGGTTTGGCTCAGATTTTAAGGCAGTGTAGTCAGGTCATTTTGGATACTTTTGGTGTATAGCAAATGCTATGTGTAGAAAACATCACTTTCTTTGTTCCAAGATGCTGCTACTCCAAATCTCCTGGATGTTTACGAACTTCTGTAGTGTGACAGAGGCTACCAGAAGAAGAAAAAAATGCAAACTTTTTTTGTTGCTTCAAGTCTCCAAAGTGAGATTGGATTATTTTCTTGTCTAGGTGCAAAAGAAAACATATTTCATGGATTCGTTTTACCAATAAGAAGATTTTTTTATGCCAGACTGGGATATGACTTTTTTATGACTGGACTAGGAAAGTTTATAATACTCGGTGGTTATTCAAATTCAAGTAATCCGGATTTCTTCTGCCAGGGTTTCTGGAACGACATTAGCAGAAAAATTGTTGTTCAGACAGTATTTTCTTTTCACCTGTTTTGTTATCGTACAGCAATCCTAATAGGGTAAACAAACAGCTAGTAGGCTTAACAAAGAAATAAAAAAAGTTAGGAAATGCCTTTACTGAAGTTTCTTGGGAATCTTCTACATGGTGCTTCATGTTTTGGTCCCTAGGATGGATCAAAGCAGTTTTGTCACTGAAATGAGACCTGAATGAGAAATCTAGACATAAATAATAGATTTAATTTTTTTTTTTTTTTTTTGTGGCTTTGTATCTTTTATACTGCTTTCTGTAGAGACACGTGTGTTCCAGTTAGCTGGCTTTGAATGGAAATGGAAGCTTGACCAGAAATTTAAAAAGAGAACCTAAAAGACATTTTGTTTGTTCAGTGAAATTCTCTTCAATGTGTTGACTAAATAAAACAATTTTTTTTTTCCATCTAAATTATCCCTTTTATTTATTTTGCAATTAGTTTTGTCCAGTTGAATTAAAAATTTTTCTTCTTCATAAGATGGTCAACATATTATTAATACAAAAGTCATATGATCTCCATGCAGACATGATTTTCAAAGGTGCTTAAGTCTGCTTGGAGTTTACAAAACACTTAGCTGGATGAAGTGTCTAGTAACTCATGATGTCAGGGAGTGCAAGCCAGCATTTGCAAGTGCGTAAGTACCCTTGAAATTGGGGGTTTTGAGTTTGCTTTAAATCACTTTCCTGCAGATCTGTATTCCTTAACTGTATCTTCCCACTTTGTCTTCCCACTTCCAAGCAAATGCAGTCAAGTCCAAGGGGCAGAAGTCTCACTCTTTGGATCACCCTGCGGCACAAATGCTTCCTGGCCTCCGAGTTCTGTAGCCTTGATTGTGCCATGTCCTTGCTTTTAATGGCTGGAATTTACAGCCCAAACAAATGTCTTATAGCAGTAGGCTTTGTTCATAGGCACTTCAGGAGATGGGTGGGTTTTCTGGTTGGGTTGATTTATTTTTATTTTAAAAATCACAATGTATACCCACAAAATCCTGTTGCAAGGGCACTCAGTGGCACCCAGGAGACATTTGTGGACTTCCTTGTGCCCCCAGTCTTTCCTTTTCTAGAGTGGATAACTTGGGTAAGTTTAAGTAGGTTTTCAAGAGCACAGTAAATGCCAGGAAATTCTGGCACAGGTTATTTCAACCCCTTTCAGAGTTTCACATTATTCTTCCAGGGCATGAGGATGAAGGTATCTGTCTGTCTGGTAGAGATCACAGAAACTAACTTCACAATGGCTAATTTTTCAGTGGTTACAGTGGTTGCCCTTGGGGTTTTTGTTTGGTTTTGAATCTGAAATAAATTATCTGTCCTGGGAAATGTTTCCTTGGATGAGTAACATTTGGAAAATATGCTCTAAAAAGAGAAAATGGGGGTATTAATAAAGGGAAGTTTATGGCATCATATTAGAAGTGCCCCTATACTGCGTATAGGTAGTACATCAATGAATTGCATTATTTCAGAACATTCTGGAAAACTAATTTTTATATAAATGCTTATTTATGGCAGTTTATTCCAAACTTTTTAAAGGTTCCATCATTATTGTATTTTAAAATTACTCCTAGCTTGAGTGTGTTTCTGCAATGCTGTCTTCTTGAATTTTTGTCTCCCTTTCAATTAGAGTGGAAGAAATGCTGAAATATTGTTGTGGTGGATTTGAAACTCCTCAACCAGAACATACCAGAGCTTTCAGGAGAACAGAAACCCCTTTTGTTCTGAGCCACCACAGAATACTTTTCTGGTGTCCAAATGTCTCCCTGGGGATGGCCTTCACATGTAAACATTTTTTGCTCTGTAATAACTGGGGCTTACCTGGCAATTCCTGCTCTCTGTGTCCTACTACCAGCTCCCCTGCTGCTAATGTAAGCTCGACACCCCTCTCAGACACTATTCAAGATCTTTCTTTCAGCCCCAAAATGGAATTGGCAGAGCAACAGACTGTTCCATGCTAATCATGTATTTGAAATAGCCACAAAATAAGATGGCTAAGGAAAATGCATGTGTTTTTTCTTGCCTCTGTTTTACTCATTCGCCAAAAACACTTTTTCTCCAGGTGATAAATGTGGTTTAAGCCTAGAAAAAATTTGATGTCAGCTTGGGAAACTATAGGGCATATGCTATATGACTTTAAATTCCATTATCTGAAAGGTCTTTCCAACCTAAATGATTCTATGATTCTGTTCCTGCCTGTTTTTCTTAGTAGGCCTTATATATGAAAATTAATATATTTTTGTTGTGTTTCTGCTGTGGTAAGTAGCAGTGAGGAAAAATGCAGAAATCACAGCTCAGTTGGGCTGTAGAGGCATCAGATGAAGCTTGTTGAACCCTCTTTTTGTATGAGGTCATTGTGTTGATTGTCTCAGGCCTCTGGTCAGCTTTGATGTGAGCTGCAATATTTCGATGATCTCAGCCTAGGGGATAAGCTGGTGACCTTGGACTCAGCAGTGGTTAAACATGAATATAAACAAAGTGGAGATTTGCTTTGTGCCAGACGAGGTCACTTTCAAGTGTACCCACAAACTCACAGAAAATTGGTATCTTTGGTTTATTGCAAATATGTAATAGTTCCAAAAAGAAACATTATTCCAGGAAAAATAATACTTAATACTTACCCACTCACATACCTTGACTCTGTGATTTCAGCCTGTGGAGCAGATCAGACAGTAACTCTGTAAGTACTGGTGGAAGGTTTTGAATATATTGTCAGCTTCACTTCTTACAGTTTAAAGGGTTTCTGCACTACCTATTTCATCCCTTCATTTTCATTTTTTTCCCCTGAGTATGTCACTGAAGTCAGCTTCATGGGGCATTGGATCATGTATCAAATGTGTGTACATAACTGGATAGACACATTTATTATTTTTTTTGTCCTTGTGGGTATTTATTTTGAAAGAAGTTATGTATAAACTATCAGCAGTTCTTAAATGACTGAAGCATTCAACTGCTGTGTTTTGGTGAGCAGATGGTTTGTCTGCAACTACTGAAGGATGGCATCCTAAGTTTTATATTTTCAAGCCAAGGGAAAGGGAAAAATGTAAGCTTATATAAAAGATGGTGGCATGGAAAGGATTGCTTAAACATTCCTAAGTACTGTCATAAGTAAATTATACCAAGTTGGGCACATTAGAAAGAGTATGGGAGGCTTCTGTGGTGGTTCAGAGGAAGGATTTTTGTGAAGACACAGGGACATATAAACTGCTTTAGTACACATCTTGAACAGTCAACCCTATTCCTTGACCTAAGTCTAAGCTGTAACATTTGGAGAGACTTGGTTTACATCTCTGTGTCTCTGTGCTCTTTGAGGAGCTGAGCAGCATGTTCCGATACTGCTTTGATGTTTAGCAATTTGGTTTAATTTTTAGCATTTTGGTTAAGCTTCACAAAGTTTTGAAGATTCCCTTTGTGAATGCAGTTGTTGAAGAATAAACTTAAAATGTGGGTTCAGGCTGAAACCTGCTGAAGCTGCTTCCCTGTGCATTGAGAAAAGACCTTTTGGGGAGCAATTCTTCGAAATTATAATGAAAAGCTATGAACTTGCCAGTGCAACCCCTGAAAATGAAGGCAATTTTGAAATGATAATGTGCTCACAGGTAATAGTAACATTACATCTGGTCTTCTTCAGGATCAGTCACATGCTTTTCTTCTTTTCTAATTCTGCAGAGACTTGGCACCTTGGTGTGATGAAGTCCATATACTGGCTGTGGTTACAGGGCTGAGCAAAACACAGAGCAGATGAAGAGATACAGGTCGGTATGTGCATCTATAGCTGTTTGCCAAGATGACACGGATCCAGAAGAATGTTTGAATATCATCCAGAAATTGTCATTCCTGAATATACATCCACCGAGATGACCCCAGAGAATACACACTTGGTTTTTACTTAACCAATTGCAGAAGAGATACCAGCTGAATAGTCCTGAAACACTGGGAAATTTTGAGACAGGTCAGTATTGTTGCTAAAATATCAAAGGATTTGGGGTACAATGGGCTGTATTTTTAATGAAAAAAAGAAGAAAAAAAGAAAAAGACTCTGCCCAAAGAAAGGGCAGAAAATGTGCAAAATTACTTCAGCTTAAGCATTTTGATGAACAGGCCACCTCTTGTTTTTTTTTTCACTTACTTTTTTTTGGTTTTTATCTATCTTAAGCAATAGATATTTTTTACTAGTGATTTCTGCAATGAGTGATACTCCCTGTAACCAGCAGGCCCTTAATCTGGAAAATGACGTTTATGGAGAGAAACTTCCTCTGGTTTCTGAGATTAGCAGTGCAAGACTGTGTCCTCCATACTGAGTGAGTGCAAGTGGGGGGGGATAAAACTCTGTTTACTAAGAAACAAAAATTCTACTCAAGTCTCTGGGAATATTCCACTTCCTAGGACCAAGGCCAGGTTGGATAGGCCTCTGAGCAACTTGATCTAATGGGAGGTGTCCCTGCCTATGCAAGGGGGTTGGAACTAGAGGATGTTTAAGGTCCATTCTAACCCAAACCATTCTATGATTCTATGATGACCTGTTACGGTAAAGAAATGTTTGATGTTTAGTCTAAATTTTGCCCTTCTTAGTTTTGTCATTATTTCTAGCTGTTGCTCTTTTACTATCCTAACTTGTTACTCTTCTGCTAGCTGTTTAACAGATGCTTGTAGCCAGTTAACATATGTCTCCTCAGTCATTGCTCAGCTAAACTGTACACACAGCAGTTACTCCTTTCAATTTTTTTTCCCTAGCTGAACCTCCTCTTCAGCTACTTAACATTTTCTTTGGTTTCTCATGACTTCAAGTTTGTCTACATTTTTCAGGGCAGTCTGAAGTAATCTGGGAGTGGTTTTTTTCTTTTTAAAATAAATATAAAAATAAATAAATAACACTTAAAAAAAATAAATTAAAGCTATTTATTAGTTTCAATGGTGTAGCTCATGAAGCCTCATTGTTCTGGAAGGCTGCATAACAAAACAAGAGGCCATGATCTACAGAGCTGTTGCTTCTGGGAGGAACTTCTTCACAAAGGAAGAAAACTAAACATAACAAAACAAAAGCAGCAACTTACTCTGCAGACAGAGTAGCCACTGCCAGAATTGTCTTGGTACCTGGTAGCATTCAACAAGTGCAATACCTCTTTCTTTGCTCAGTTGTTTTTCCCATCTCCTCTGCAATCTTTGCTAAATAAGTTTTCTGTGAATTTATCAAGTAACTGTAGGTATACCTGGGCTTCACTCACAGTCTGGCTGTGTCTTCGTTTCATGTCAGGGGCCTCCACTTGTTTTAAAGGTCACAGTAGCTGGCAGCTTCTTGTTAAAAGCAGTTGATGATGGACACTGTTGCACTTGAGGTGCTGCATGTGCTGAGGTGAACAGGCCATTTCTGGACCCAATGTGCTCGCAGCAATACAAAGCAAGCTCTGGTCTTGTGCCTGGAAACTTTTCTGGAATGTCCAAGGAAGATTCCAGGCATGGTACAACTGTGGGAAGAGCAGCCTCCTTGTTCCGGTGAGACCTGGAGCACCATGGGGATGGGAATGGTGCCTGCACTGTTGGGGTGGCAACAATACCAGCATGAGCTGCTTCCCTAAGCGGCTGGTGTCCATCATGTGGCACTTTTATCAGCCACCCTGGTCTGTTGAGATGAAGCAGGTGGTGGGGCTGCAGTTCTGTGTGCAGCCTTAGACACGCTACAGGCTTGCATGGCTGGGTGAGCCTAACTGATGACTGTGAAGGGTGCCTGTGCAAAGGGTGCTGAAGCCTTGTGGGACCAACTCCAGCTTCTTCCTCTTGTGGCTGTGCTCACAGGTGAGAATGGCAACATGGGGATTTGAGGAAGAACACACCACAGAGGGAAGTGACAATTTGTCTTAAAGGATCTCTGCAAGAAAGTAAAAGAAAGTATCCAGTGTAGTGGAAAACACTTACCTAGGCAAGACATTTTCCAAGAACAAATGAGGGATGATTCCTTGTATCACTGACATCAGTTACACGTGTGGTTAAGCATCAGAGTCAGCAGCAGCCCTGCTGCTTTCCACAGGGTCACTGGAGGAAGAAAACTCTTGGGTGACACTTCCAGTCAGTCAGTTCAGTTTTGCTCTCCAAATGTACCAAGATGAAGGATCTGTGATCCGCCAAATGTATCAATTGTGCAGTCCCCATGTATATCATACTTTCTGAAGAGTTTAAAGGTTGCTATTGGGCAGTTCCTGTTACCTGTAATTATTTCCTTCAGTGGGAAGAACGAGGTGGGCATTTGCACCCAAGTAGCGCTGCTGTTTCAGCATTAAGTGGGGAAAGGCACTTTATTGCATGTCTGGGAGAAGTAAACAAGATCTGATGCGTTTATATTGGAAACAGTTTTGTCCAAGTTGGAGTGTGTCAACTGCAGATGCTGGAGGTAGACATTATGCTTCATGTTTCTGGTTTACTGCATACACAAGGCTCTATCTGCCTTCAGTCCCAGCACTGCTTTGGCCCTCAGATCATTCAGTTCATTTTGTTCAGCCTTCAGCAATGTGGCTCCCAGATGTGTTTTCCGGTATTTCGTTTATAACTGTGAGGAATCTACAGCATCCAGTTATCCCTGTGTCTGTTTTGTTTGTTTTGGGTTTTTTTTCTTTCATTTTTATTTTTTTTCCTGGCATTGAAGTTCTTAGAACAGGACATTCCTATTAAGATCAACAGTGAAAAAATGAAATAAAACCAAAAAAACGTGTCAGGTTTTCATTCTCATCAGGAAGGTCCTTAAGGCAGAATTTCAATACACACTTTTGTAGAAGTATTTGCTGGTAAAGCTTTGGGGGTTTTTTTTGTTTGCCACTGCTCTGAAACAGTTTTCAGCTGACACCTCACATTCATATGCAGTGTGCCTTTTCAGTCTTCAGCTTTGTGAGAATCAGTATCAGTGGTGTACCTGTAACAGTTTTGGGATGTAAATGGTTTGTTTTGTTATACCGATTTATGGAGTCAAGACAAAAAATGAGCTAGAGGAAGGCTTGTATGCCTAACAGCCTTCTCTAGCTATGTGGACTTCAAAGATATTATCTGTCATACAAATATTGCCTTCCTTTATAAACATGGGGTTGGATAATTATATCAAACTACTGCTTGGATAAATAGTTTCTAAAGAATTTTGGTGCACAAAGTAGCTTTTGCTAAATTGTCTAAAGATGATTTCTTAAAAGAAGTGATTTTGTGTATTTCTAGGCCACTTTTTTAAAGCTCTTATACATTATTGCATACATAGCAAAAAGGTGCAGACGCTTGTTATTGTCCAATTCATTTTGAAAAGGTGTCACTATGTCTTGACTTCAAAGTGCCTGGTAAATCTAGATCAGAAAGGCAATGTATTTGAAACATTAAATTATACAACTCAGAGCACTGGAGAAAATTAAAAAGGGATGCTGACTAAAAGATCAGAAAAACATAACTCAAACAGCACTGTGGGAATTTGAGTTACTTTTTTTTTTTTTTTCTTAAATTGATTTTGCTTCACAGTGTCTTCCTATACTTCTTGCTGCAATGAGAAAATAGCTTCACCACACACTGCTTTTACAGGTTTTGCATTTTCAGACTTAACAGCTGGATCCTGAAAGAGGTTCATGAACTTCACAGCAAGCAACTAGTCTGATTTTGCCTGAACATAGTAATAATTGCAGTAACTAATAATTGAGTTTTAGTCTAAAGAGTGGTTATACCATCTCTTCTGAGATTATCTATACACTTCCATCAAATCCCAGACTATCCATCATCTTTCTAATGTTATGATTCCAGGCTTTAAAACATGCTTGACAGAGGTAGGATTAGCCAAAAGGTTGCTACTCTGCAATGCCTTCACTGAGGTGGTTTATTCCTCCCTTTCTGTATGAAGCTCAACATTTCCTTTCCTCTTGGCTGCTATTGAATGAGAGGCTTTCTGAAAGGTCTCTGCCATGTCTCACACTCTCACTTCTTGAGCTGAAAGGTTGTGTGGACCCTGTCAAGTATAAGGCCTGGATATATTTAATTTTTTGCATTCAAAAGGGTGCTTTTTCTGTTTTATATCTACTTTTACCATTGTGCTTCTGGTTTTCTTGACTTCATAATCTGCTCTGGCCTGGATTAACCCCTAAATAACCACATCATCCGTCAGTGCTGACTTTCTTCTCCATCTTATTATAGATATTAGAACATATTTATTAAGCAATGCACAGTCTCAAAGTTCTGGGCTGATGACTGCTGCATAGAGAATACATTACTTGATCCTGTCTTTTGTTTTCTAGCCTGTTTCTGATCTAGCAGCAATTCTCTGCCTTTCTCTCCATATGTACATTACTTTTGTACAGCTCCTTGAAAATACATTTCAGACTATGTCTCCCCTGCATGTCAGGCAGGACCCTAATCACCTTCAGGAGAGTAACTATTTAGGCCCACCAGTATAAGAACTGATATGAGGTGCTGTCTTCAAAAAGGCTGGAAATGCAACAGTTGTAGGTTTCAGACTTGCCCAGCAGTCAGCTGGAAAACACGTACAAAAGCTTGTTAAAGAAAAAGCCAACCCATAAAAAATTCACTTTACAATAAAAAACAATGCTGCTTGAAGTATTGCATCTCCTTAGGAAATACTGAACTCCAATTCTGAAGAATTTAATGATTTAAAAGACTGGGATATGCCATGGCAGAGCCTCATGATGTTTTCAGTTCTGTAGCCTCAAGTCATTGTTCTGCCATATGGGTAACATTAACCAGGCTGACTTAATCTTCTTTGAGACAACATAACAACCACTCTGGATCTAAGTGTTTTCATTCTTACACTACTATGTTTTTTGTTTGGTTTGTTGTTGTCAGGTTGTTTGTTTGTTTGTTTTTTTTAAATATTGTTTGTTTGTTTATTTTTTTGTTTGTTTGTTTTTTCTGTCTGTGGGTCTAAAGACTGAACAATCTGTAGTGGGGAAGGGAAAGGGTTCTGTGTTTGGTTTTCTTTGACCACCTTCTAGTTAAGATTTCAAGCACTTTTAAAATCTAATGTACTCTCCAAGGCCTTGTTCTGTTTATTATAATCTCTAATAATCTGTGCTACAGTTCTCACAGAAGTGCTAAAACCATTTTACCACCACTTCCCTGGCAAGAATATTCAGATAATTTTTCAAAGAATGAATCTGTTCATGAACTACAAATCCAAGACATTTGTGAGGCCTTTACAAAAACTTGGCATTTAAGTGACTGTGTGAAGTCCAAGAGTAATTTTCAGATCTGCAGTATATAAAATCAACCCTCTAGCTCCTTGTAAATATCAGCACAGAAAAAGGACTGTGAAAAGTCAATTGTCTGTATCACAATTAGTAGAAGTAAATGGACACTAAGGGCCGAAAAACAGGTTTTCAGAAGAGAAAATGTCTCCATGCTTCTGTTTTTTCTTCCAGAATTGTATACAAAATTGAAAATTGGTCTCTCCTACTACAGTTTTATATTTTATGAATACTACTGTTTTAATAAATGTATTCACTCTACAATAAAAAAGACTTTAATTCAGGACAAATGTGATTCCATTTAGAACAAAGCAATGTTATTTTACCCATTTGATACACAAAATTTTTAAAGTTCACAGTTTGTAAAGAAGAAAACTGGAGCAAAGAGAGGAACAGACTTGTCCAATGTGAACAGTGTAAAATGGAAATTTCACAGATTATTTTCACCATTTCCTTGAGAGGAAGACCAGTACAATCAGACCTTAAAGAAGAAATACAAAGCTATAGGGTTTCTTTTTTACCTTTTTAGAACTGCTCTAAATTTTCAGGATGATCCTGATCAGGAGTTTTTAAATTCTGTTTTCAATTCACTCTCTTATCTCCATCCTTCTTTGAAATATAAAAAATAGAGATGGAATCCATTTTGATTTTACTTGACTGTGACAGAAGTTTTGAATAGTACAACTCTACCAGGTGAAAATGAGTGCATATGAGAGTGGAGCTAAACCCTAACTGTTTTAATTGGACAGGTAGATGGCGTGGGAAGAATGCATGCAAACAAAGTTCAGCACATTGCTGTCACTCCAGTTTTGGGTGCAGCAAACACGTTCTACCTTAGTTAACTTAGAAAAATATCAATAAAGCCTTTGCTTTTCAAATCCCATGAATATTTCTCAGCCTATGGGACTGTGTAAATGCCATATAAATCTCACTCTTGACATTTGATTGATGCTGAATAAAACATCTGAGCCCCTTCTTTACCATGGCTTTTGTGAGAATCAGTTGAGTTGAACTCAGTCTTACTTCTGCAGGTAGTGAAGTCAATGTTAAAATTACAAGAAGACCGCAGGGGAAGAGGGAAGTTACTGAATGCTGGTCTGGACTTGGCAGGTGTAAAGAGTTTGCCAGTTAATGGCTTCAGGAATTTGTTCTGAAATTGTTTCTGAATCTTGTGCTATCTTCATACACTGTGACAGCAAATCATTACATAAATACCTAACACCTTCAGGTGTGCACATAATTATTATTCTTGGAGTTCTTTTCACTTCCAGGTATGAGGAACACTTGTGTTGTTATGTTCTTCATTTTCCTAAGGGGATAAGAAGAGCTCAGTGAATTTCCCCTGGCACAGGAGTCTGTGGCAGAGTAGGAGGCTGAGCCCAGTCCCTAATTTGGTGGTGCAGTCACACTACCAGTGCACTTCTTTTGTAGTTGTTTTCCATGTCTTGCACCTACAGTGGAAATTAGTCTGAAACTTTAAATGTTGTAGTTATCCAAGGTAAGGTCATTGAAGAAGAAATGTTTTTTTACCTGCAACTTTTTTGATGGAGGTAGCTTCATGACTCAGACTGCCATGTAGATGTCAAGAGACATTTGATGTAGACCAGTTTGGAGACAAGCACACCTGGTTACTCGACAACCACCTCAGAGATTCAGTGAGTCTTGTCAGTTTTACTTTGCTATTCTTCAATAGCTGTGAAGTGTGAGAGATGCCTTCATACAGTAAAGAATGAAGCAATCTTTTTCCTCAGCCATGAAATGTGAGCTGTCGTGATAATTTACAGAAATTTTAATCCCTTGTTGTTGAATTTGTTTTGGAACAACAGGGTGAATGATCTTGTGTTTTCTAGAGGCCACAAGCCAGGTCACCAAAGAGGGAAGTCATACACAGCAGAAAATAATAATAATAATTTAGATATTGATACTGACTTTTATCTGTCTTGTGCTTTGCAAGCTTCTATTTTAAAAAGTTTCTGACACTTAACAAGAGCAGTAGCAATTTAAATTGTGGTGCTGTACCATGACGGCCCTGGAGACTGCTCATACGCCTATGGAAAACACAGAAAGATGTGAATCATTCTTTCAAATTAGAGCTGAGCATTTTGTACCAATGGCATTAACCTCCAGAGGGTGAATGTTGACAGGTGTTTTCTCAGTTCCTATTCCTCATCTCCACTGCAGCCATCTCTTACCTATTGCATCCATATTAGATAAGTCGACCTGTAAGCCTGCAATGAGGACATTGCAACAGCACATTGCACGTAACATTTCAGAACATGAGCACATCTCAACGTGCCATGCAAGGATCTCATGAGACAGCACTAGCAGCTTTTCCATGCTAGTTTATCTTATCTCTGTGGATTTTTTCGTCAGCCTGAAGAAGAATATGTCTGGAATCTTTTGTATTTTTCTTAACCCCACATCTTTTTCTGGCTGCAGCACTTGCAGTTTTCTACCAGGACACATTTCCATGGGATGAAGCACCTGTTTGGTCCAGGGGGTGAACCAGGAATGAGAGTAGCCCACTGATGGGGCAGAGCTTAGCACATTTGCCTGCAAGGGAAAAGTAATTTCTGGCTACTGTATGTCCACAAACCTGAAGACTTAGAGCTCCTATGTTAGGTTTTTGTATTTATCTAAAGTAATAGCTACGTGATCTTTCACAAGGAGATGTGAGCTTGCTCTGTCTTTGCTTTGAGCTGACTGGAAGCCATATAGCAAACTAGCATGGCACCAGGCCTAAACTAATAAGCCCTGCTTCTCAGCTGGACTTCATTAGCTTGGGCTTGGTGCCCTGCTAACCACAGCTGTGAGTTTCTTGTCAGCTTGGGAGTACTAGCAGAACAGGCTCAAGTCTCTCTACAGGTAGTGCTATAGGGTTTTAATGCTTATGAACAGTGCCAGCTTTAGAAATGTGAATGTTTCTTCTTTCTGTCCTCAAAACAAACCACAAGCTGAGATGTGTGTCCTGGCATTTGCTGGCCCTCCATCAGTAAGCCCAAAGTATTTTTTAGTCCTGGCAATCTTTATTTCACTTCCAGAAAGTCCTTCTTTGTCCCATTAGCAGACTTTTCCTTTACACTCCTCTTGTAGTTGAAGAGATAATTATTTTTCTAGCTCCTTAAAAAAAAAAAAAAAGCAACCAAACAAGAAAACTGTAGAACATTAACAAAGAGTAGCTGAGGGAAGACTTGGAAATTTGTGTGGAAGAAACAGATGTTTCTTGGAAATGTCTTCAAATTATTTAATCTAGATCTCTGATCTGGAAATTGGCTTGCTTCTAAGAACAGCTTGTTGGAAGTTTTGCTTATGAAAAGATATTGCTGGAAAATGCCTATTTGTCAAAACCAAACAGAGCACTTAGTGAAAGTTAAAGTGCCTTGGGGATGATGGTCCTTCTCTGTCCTCTGGTTCCATCCAATCTGAATGACGTTGGGTGGAAAATCTCAGCAAAGGTGAGTGTTGGCATTCTGTGAGGAGAATATCACACCTTCTGGAGCAGGCCTCCTTTCTTTATAATCTTCATGCTGTTTGATTTTATAATTACAGAGTCTGTAATTCATAGATTCATGGTACTCAGGAGCAAAGGACACTGCTGCCTGCTGCAATAGCTTAAGTGGGTTCTCTTCTCCCCTTTTTCACTTTCCACTTCTTCTTTTCACAGAATTACAGAATCGCATAATTATTGAGGTTGGAAAAGACCTCTGAGATCATGAAGTCCAACCTATGACTTCACACATCCAAACTTCACCCCCAAACACCCGCTACTGTTGAAATGGGTGCTTACCTCTTGCTGATAAATTTGATTTTGACCAACTGGGGTTTTTTCACAGCAAAACCTGGATGAGAGTTTAGCAGTTCTTCCTTCCTCTTAAAAATTGCTCATGAATCTGGACTAGGCTTCCTAGCTTTGAACGAAGTATTGAAAGAATAACCAGTTATACTGTTTTTTCAGACTTTAGATAAAACTAAGTAGAAGAATAGCATGTTAAAATAGAAATCTGTTGACAAAAATGTTTCCACATTGAAAGCTGTGCTTTAATTTATTTATTTTTTTATTTATTTTACCAGAGATTGTTTAATATGCAACTTTGTCATTTTTATGTAAACTTCTTTAGTTTACAGACACCTTTGCAATTGCAAAAAAATAGTCTCCATAATGCACTGACCTTTTCACTAAGGGGATATTCAGATTTTTGCTCACAAAAAAAGCAGACAGAAATTAATGTTCTCCACCTCCACACTTCTCTACGAAGTCCTGGAATCCCATGGGTTTGCTTGTGGTGGAATCCAGCCCTGAATCAAGAGATACAGTAGTAGTTGTAAGGCAGTTGGACATCATTGTGCACCAGACCAGTGAGAGAGAGGAAATAAGAATTTTGAATACAGTCTGGTCTCTGTGTTTGTACCCTCCAAATTGTTTTGGAGGATATATCCCTATGGTGTAAGCGGGGGGTCATGCAACCAGCCTTCCTTCTGCTTAGATGTACAGTGGTAGTTATTCTCCAGAATGAGATGAGATGCCCTTTGAGTTGTTGACTACTGGCAGTGCCATTTTATTTGTCTTGCATGTCGTTCATTTTTGTGCTGGTAGCCAGGGTTTCATGCCACTGGAATAGGATGACATCTGGAAGATCATGTTTTCTGCTCATAGAGGTAGTATAAGGATTTTGCAATGCATGCCCCTGGAATTCCTAACACCTGTTTTTTATAATCTATAGAGAAAAGGATGAATGTATTTTATTGTTCATCCTTCACAGGAAGAAAGATGGGAGCCCATGTACCAGAGGGAAAAAGTTTATCTCAAGAGATGGGAAAATTTTTCCTTTATCTATGAAATGACGAAAATATGTCATTTAACGACACAAAGTTATACTTTCAAGGAAAATCAACACTTACCAAGCAATATGTTTCTACTTTTCTGTTTCTTCTGGACAGATATCTTGTATTTTGAATGTGCTTCATTAAAGCTGATGGAAAAGTTAAGTTGAAAATAATTTATTTTTATTTTATTTCATTTTATTTTTAATTTAGAGGCAGTTTTCTAAATTCTCTGGTTTCTACATGATTTGTACACTACTCAACCATGGGAAATAATTTGAGGGATGTGGATGGAGGGGGAGAAAAGAAAGCTTTTCCTCATTTTTCTTTCTGTGTTTTTTGTTGTTATTGTTTTGTTGCTGTTGTCATGGGCCACATAAGCAGGCCACCCATGTGTCTCCTTTCAAGGAATTTACCAAGCTTCTGTAATTTGCTCAATTCACATAACCCTCTGTTACACCATAGTTGACTGCATGGAAGCAGAAGATGATAATCACAAACGATTTATTATTTCAAATGAACGAAGGAAGTAAAGTAGCTTTTTTGGTTCATCATCTGTTATTTTCTTCTGATTCAGTAAAATGTTAGTGGAAACATGTCATGGGTATTAGACAGCAGAAGGAAGCATCAACATGTACCTGAGATTAAATGATATCCAGGTTCTTCACAGTCTGTTCAGAGGCGATTACACCTTCTACAACATTTCCTCCCCTTTCCTACCAAGAGCATGCTCCCTGGAAAGATAGAGAACTGAGTTTCAAAAAAAAGAATGAAGTCCTAAGATGTCTAAAAATCCATGAGCCTTAAAGGAAGCACTCATTAAAGAGTGATGCCAGCAGTCTTGTCCCTGCTTGCACTGCTGAGAGAGTTGCAGGGCTGGGGTTGTGGCCCTTAGCTTTGTCTTGTAATCTTTACAATCCCATCATCTATCAATGCTCTGATGATGCAAGTGAAGTTAATTAAAAGTGGCTGGGTGAGAAAATTTCCATCTCTGTGGAAAAACTGCAGGGCTCAAAGTTTGGTTTTCTTTGTTCCCTACTAGAACGAAACAGACACTTAAAACTACTCCTGGGGAAAAATCCTGTATTAGCCTAATCTGGGTCTTGAAAACCCTCAATGAGTTTAAACCAGGTCTTATATCTGGAATTTCTACCCTCTCAAGAGGATCCTGATAACTCAGTTGGTTTTTGTAGAAGGAGGTGGTCTTATATTGTCTTGAAGAAGATAACTTCTGGGTTTTGCCTCGGTTAATATTTGTATGAAGGAGGCAATACTCCTTCATACAGGGGGGGATATTATTTTTTCTCTTTTTATTAAGAGATATTTGACCTCTCTCAAGTCATTACTTGAGACAGTGTAAATTAATAAGGAATGAAGTGCATGCCAGACTTGCTCAATAGTTTCTTTGTTCTGGAAATAACTGTAAAATGTCTAATTACTGACCAAACCTATATGAAGCACTGTGTTACAAGGTCAGGTTAATGGATGTACTACGTACATGAACTTGTGAGATGTTTTTTTCCATCTACCTTCCCCTTTGATCACAGGTGTGTTCTGTCATTCCACTTCAGTAACCAAACAGATTAGCTCCTAAAATTAAAAATGGCTTGAAATTTGATATAAAAGACCTAGTGTCCAGGCCAAAATGGAAGGAGGAGGGAGAAAAGTAGTTATAAATTACACTGTCTTTGTACTGTGACACTGGAGGCATAATTTTCTACAAAGGAGATCATCTTTCCTCATTACTCTGCTGGCCAATGAGGTGCACTATTTTTGCCAGAAGCAGGAAAAGTCACTACAAAGAATGTGTCAAGTTATAGTTTGCCAAAATAAGCATCAGCAAAAAGAAAAATATCTGCTACCTTGATATCTGCAGTGTAAGGACAGCTGGATCACCTCTGTAGGCAAAGAATCTAGATTTACTGATAATAAATGCCTTGAATAGGTTGGAGAAATGACCGCGAGAAGGGATGTTGTTCTGAAATACCTGCTTGAAAGCTTTAGCTGGTTGCAGGCTTGTGTTTTATCACATGCAGAGAAAGAAATATTACAGTATTCTTCTTAAATGTGCAGGAGCAGTGGATAGGGAGGACACTGAACAATTTATACCATAAATTCCGGTATTTTCCTATTTTATTTTTTCTTTCCCACTGGTGTTGAGATACCTATGTTTAGCCTGCATCTTCTGGGTTTCAGAAATCCTCTGGAACTTATGCTAACTGCTGTGCCTCTTTTAATTTAGCTGTGACTTGTATTAAAGTAAGTAAACATTGTTGGAAAGTTTAAAGGAAACTTCTTGAAACCCAAGAGTTGCTTGAAGAGCTAGAATGTACCAGTTGAGATTGCTGTCAAACTAAATTTGAAAACATTTCTAGATGTCATGGGTAATGCTTTTCAAAGTGGATTTTGTTAGGTAGAGTGACTTTGAAAGAATGGAGAAATGAAAGAAGTTTGAATGTATGAAAAGATCACAAAACACTTTCCTGTTTGGCTGTATTTTGTGGGTCAGCACTGGGGCCTCAATTACAGTGTGCATTGTAAATCTGAAGGCAAACACTGGGATCAGTGTGATTTACTTAGCTGCAAACTGTCAAACTCTCCCATCTTTATGTACAGTACAGGCTTTGCATGTTCAGAGAAACCAGCTAGCTGCAATTCACTGTTTGCAGAAAGCAATGGTAAATCAACTTTTCAGCAAGACTAATATATAAATCAACGAACAGTATATTCCTTTGAGACTCTCAAACGTGCACAGGAAAGCCACTCTAAAACCAGCTTAACAGGGATGCTGATTTATGGTTGAATCAAACAGCCAAAGTCTATTTTCAGAGATTTGAAATACTAGGTTTATGCAACTTATCTAGGTGGCAATCTTATGGCTTTCTGCTGGTGCTGTTTATTCATTTTTTTGGAAGGTATATGGGAGCTCAAATTATGCATTGCTACGTGTATGCCTACATATGTTCTACACTTGCAGGGGGTTACTGCTTTTCAACAGAAATGTGTAATACTGTATCTGCTCCTGTAGATCTTCTGCATGGGTGCTCTTTTCCTTCCCTTCATCCTTTCACTGCTCCTGGTATCTCTGTTAGCTACTGTAGTCCATGCTTGAACACTGAACCTGGAATAGTACAAAGAAGCAGGTGACCTGGGTCTTCAGCTGGACCAAGGAAGCTGTACCATTGCAGACAGAAAATTTTATTTCCCTTCACTGGTGTGTTCAATGTGTATTGCTGAGTGATCTGCCTGTCTCTCTGTCATGTCTGTGCTTCCTGCTAAGCAGTCAGAGGAGAGCTGCACTGGGACTAAGAACAATGTAAACAGTGTGGAGGGAACTAAAAAAGCCCCAACTTCTTGAACGTACCTCATTAATTAAAATTCACTGCATGGAACTGGCTGTCTGTGGGCAAAGATGTGGAGCTGGTTGTAGAGTCTCAGATTGGGTAAAAATACTTTTACAACCACAACATGGATCGGAATTAGATTTTTAAAGAGAGAAGGGGTGAAGGGGAAGGGGAGGAAGTTATTCTGCCCATAGCTGGACAACAGTAGTGAACTCCCTCACTTTCCAGGGACTGAATCACAGAAAAGCTGACTTCATGATACCATGTGCCAGATATTCCTAATTCCTATGTTAAATGTTTTTGTTTATGACTTCTTCAGTGCTTTTCTCTAGAAAACTACCAACTTTGAGCCTCAGAGGTGGGGGATGAGCATGGATTGTGTGAGTAGGAGGTGAGTGGGCACCCACCTTTGCTCAGCAGTGGAAGTTGTGTGCAGTGCAAGTGCCCTGCAGTACCCTGGTCCTAGGCATCTACTCTGCAGATGATTTATAGACCAGTGGCCTCACTGGTAATGTTTTTAAAGACAGGAGTATCAACAGGTGATGCTTATCAAGTCTTGCAGAGCAGGAACTGGCTATATACAACCAAAAGCATCTCTGTTTAAAAAAAAACAACAACAAATCAGAAATATCTAAATGTCAAAGCAAATATTTTTTCTTGGTACATGAAGTTACCAATATCTAATACAAACACTGAAGCAAAAGGACAGTATGATGGTTTGTCCTTGATGCAAATAATTAAGCTGTTCGAGTTACGCATAAAATGAACCAACAAGTTAAGGAATTATCAGCAGTAGCGTATCTTCAAAACTTAAGATACCTTTTGCCAAGATTGCATAGATAAAGTTAGCCATAATTTTCAGTGCAAGTAGACTGTAACATAATAAATATGAGAAAGTTATTAACTTCTAAATTCAAAGACTTTTTTTTCCTTCCACAGCAGGCAGATCAAGAGGCTGTAAAACTTCTGAGAGCAGAAGAAAAAGTACATAAGTTTTTTTCTACCTATTGTTTTTCTACCATGTTTTTCTAGCCAAACTTGGAGGTAACTTGTCTTTTAGTATACTCCAGCACATTTTTTACTACTATTTAGCAAAAAATGCTTGTTTATATTTGACCTGAAGCTGCTATGTGACTGCTTTATTGGCTAAAAATTTTAATTTGGGTCTTTGCCACTTTAATATCCACTTAAATAGACGTAGACTACAGGTTGTGCCTAGACCTGTAGTCTCCATCTCCCAGAGGCTGCTTTTTGAGGTAGCCTCTATACCTGGCATGTTTCTTCCTTTCTTGATCTTCAGAAGCCTAAATTTAGCTCATCTTTCTGTTCTATCACAGTTTCTCGTTTCCCCAGATTTTTATTTATTTTTAGCTGCCAGGGTTTTGCTTTTCCTCAAGAAGGGAAGAAGAAAGGTTTCTGAGCCTGCTTTTTAATAGATATGGCCACAATTTTTTTTCTGAGAAGGGTGCAAGCTGGTAAATCCAACTTACTTAGGTGCATCATTGCAAGACATGCTGTAATAGGATGACTACTTTCATCAGGACCAGACCCTGGTTGTATAGGTTGACTGGAGGTAGGCGGAAGTAAAATTTCTGCCACTTCTCAAGGGTGGCAGAGTCTCCAGGGAGTATAAATATAAATGTCTTGCTGTCACTTTGATTTTTTGGCTTGGGATGCTGGATCAGGGTAGGAGCGCATGCAGATATATGCCATGTTTATTTTTAACCATCTAATGAGGGTTCAAAATACAGGTCTCTGATATAAGCCAGACATAGATAGGGAAATGTGAGCATAGAGGGTATTTTTTATTTTTGCTCTGGATGATACAACCCGGCATCTAATACCTGCCTAGGATCTGAAATTGCACTTTTCTGTGGCCTTGTTCTAACATATCTAAAATCCTACACCTTGCATGCAAAATACTTACATTATGTATATTGGAGGGTGAACTGTTTGCAAAACAAATGCTAGATCCTTGTCATACAAGAATGGACACCAACACTGTATGCATGAGTCAAAGTCATAGTTTGCTCAGATGTAGTATGGAAGAAATAAGTGTGCTTAGGCAAACTTGTGCTTTTCAAACTGTTGAGTTGATGGCTGTCAAACAACATTAGGAAGCTCATTGCATAGTTTGTGATAGCCTTTGAAAATCCTGGCCAGCCTTAGATGCTGGCAAGTGTGCCTAGATTATTTACGGTGCTCGGTTTTTAACTACATCTGGGAGAAAAGAGGAAGGAAGCAGTCTGAATAAATGTGACACTCCCTTATTACTGTAACATGGAAATTAATTTATGGGTTACTGTAAAATCTTCTCTTGTCCCCACTACAGAACGTCAAAATCTTCAAAGGACAGCCTAGTAAGGTCATAGTGGTTTTAAAGAGCTTTAATTATATGACATCCAGTTAAACTCTCAGCAGGATTTCCAAGAAACTTGGGTACCAAGTTCCCAGTGGAGTGCACTGGGGGAGGAGGGATCTGGACTAATTTTAGAATTTATTATTTGACTATTAGATTCTATGGTATTAGTAAGAGGAGAACTTAGTGCCTCATGGTGCTGAACTTGATGCAAACCAAGAGGAAGGAGGTTTCCGCTGCTATTACAGTAGTCAAGAGATGCAGGGAATGGGTGAAGGAAGGCACAAATAAGGAAGCAGGTTGCCCAGGTAGTGGCTGATGCTCTAATAGAGCCTGATTCAGTTCTCCACTGCCATGACATTGGCCACCAGCTGGTCCTGAGGCTCTGCAGACATTCTGCAACCCAGCTCATAGGTGCTATGAAGAAACAATGCCTTTTGAAGTAGTTTACTGTGGTTACTTAAGGAAAAAACTTGGGCTGTAAAGTACTTTTTCCTCTTCAGTGCTTCAGTGCTTAGTAGTTCAGCCAGGCTGATAAAAAAGCCATGTTGCTCTGCTTTCTTGGTCTGCATCAGGCAGACAGAAACTGATGACCTGCAGCCACCATGCTTGTCTTCCTGCCCTCCATGACCCTTGCCCAGCAGAGGAGCTGCCTGTCACAGGAACTGGGGCTCACAGCAAACCTCCACCACCCTTTCCAAGCATGGAGGAGCCATGTTTGGTACATTGTCTTGGACACAGCATGCCCATGCCACACAGATGACTACAGCTGTTGCCTCTTGTCTTTCTATTTCAAAGCCTCTAGCTCTCCTGGAAAGAGCAGTCCCTCTTGCTCTGGGGGGTTAGTGAACTCCACCGCTCCCCGGGAGCTCTGAAGGTCAGGCTTTCATCCGGATGCTTTGATGGATCAGGCTGCCTCCCCCACCTTTCTTTTCCTGGGGATTGTAGAAGGCCATAAAATGCTTTGATAATTAAGCAGGGGAAATTTCTACATCCCATAAAACATAAAAGGTAATGCTAAGCCCAATTTAGCTTTCAAATGCTTTTCAAATAACCTGTATTTAACACATGGTAAAGGTGCTTGGTTGGTGCTCTTGAACAAACAAATCTTTGAGCCTGGTTTTTACTCTTGAGTGTCCAGACTGGCTGTAGCTGTTCTGAGAGCATTCCTTGGTTCAGGTTTCCATTGTAAACTGCAACATGGGAAACAGTGGAGGTAAAATAAAGAGCTGACCTGAAACTTCACCCAAACCATGGACTGGACAAAAATTGTTCTTTTGAAATTTGAAATTATTTTTTTTTTCCTTATAGAATCTTTCTCAGCCAAGACTAGGAGAAATTTGGTAAAGGCTGGCACTTTCAGCAGACTTGGAGAGAAATTTGCAAGTCTGGAAGAGTTTGGAAAGTAGCCTGAACTGTGCCTGGACGTGGCAGGCAGCTTTAGGTAGAAACTGTGTCAGATTGATTTGCTTAGAAATTAGAAGAAAACATTAAAAAAAAAAAAAAAAAAAAAAGTCATTGTACTTGCTGGGCTCTTCTTCAAAGCTCTGAATGTAGGACAAATTCAGAGAAACTGAGCATGGACTCCTTAAAATTGAGCCCCCCGTTATGGGTGGAAATGGGTAAGCTGAGATACTGATTCATGACTGGCCTATAACTGAATTGCAAGCTGCTCTTAATTTTTTTTGGCCTGTCACATTTTATAGGTCGGGTAACATATTTGGGCAGTTCAACTTTTATGTTGGCCCATGGTTGGCACGTGGTCCTGTACCTGCAGAGCAAGGAGCTACCATGGGCAGCTGTGGTCCCTGGGTTGATGTACGGAGAGGCCCAGCAGAAACCAGTGAAGCCCTCGAAAGGCAGAAGTAGTTCCAGGGATTTTGACATCTCTGTCAATATGTTGAGCAGCAGCAAAAACCCAGCATGGTTAAAACCTCCTTTTTGCAGCTCCAGACACAGTTTTCATGGTTAGGAGAAAAACTGCTTTGCAATGGGAATATCAGTGCCAGGCTGGGACATTGTGGGCAGAGGGGATCAGCTAGTGACTTCAATCTTTATTTTACAAGAGGCAGGCACCATATTTCTATGAAGTAGCAATCACCAGCCTTAGGCTGGGAAACTTGGGGCTAGGGTAAGAAGATGAAAGCAATGGAGGAGCAGAGGTCTGAGGCAGGAGAGCCAGATTAGGAAGATTAAGGAAAAGGTGGTATAGGGCCAGGAATTCTGGATATTGAGATGGGGGAAAGACCTTGATGTTGACAAACTGCAAGTCTTCAGCAGTCTATGTTCAATATAGTTGCAGGGCCCTGCAATTTTTTTTTTAGCAAAATCAAGAAATACTGGAAATTTTGCAACTTTCCAAAACAGATTTTTTCTCTTATGATAATCTTAATTAGATCTCTCCCCCAACAGCCCTTGTGGGAATTGATTCCTATGCTGTCTAGTTAGATGTTCACAAGGGCAAATTCAGGTACAAATGTTAATCTCTTAAGGGTTAAGTAGTTTGAGATATGGTATTGTAGGAGTCTTTTTACGGTGCTTCTGATGCTAACTTGCTACACATCTCCTGGTTGCAGAGCTGGCAGCAGGCGTTCTCAGTGGAGGCCAACGTTGTTTGCAAAGGTAGTTTGGCTCTGCTTGAGGCTGACTACTCTGCCTACAATAATCATCCATGGTAAAAGAGCCTGGCCTGATAATTCAAAGGCAAAGTGCAATTGCCTCTGCCTTTAAAGTTAATTTTGTTATTTTAGGAAAGGTTATAGTGCTGTCAGGATCAAGTCTTGCAACTTAGTGAGTTAACATTTTGTAAATTCCAGAAAGAGTGCACTTAATGGAAAGCCTAATTAACTTGGCTTTTAGTTAGACGATAATGAATGGACAAGATTGATATTTAAGTTGGACATTAATTTCCTGAATTACTCCCAACATTCCTATTCTGAGTAACCAACTTATGCTATTTCCCTGAAATCAACCAAAATGGTTTCTGGCAAGAGCTAAATAATTACTATAGTAGCTGCACCCATTTCTTTCTTCTTTCTTTTTTAAGAGGCACGTGTCACTTTTCTATGAACCAGCAGCTGCCAAACAAATCCCTACCTGTGCTTCAGCAAACTGTCAGACATTTTTAGCAGTGAATTTCAAGTGAGATGAAGAGCTGGAAGGTTTCATGCTAGGGGAAGTTTGTGTGTGTGACACTGATCACTTTTCATTTTTTTATTTTTAATGTAAAAGATTAACAGAAATAAAGATTGTGCTTCAGAAACATATTGAATGAATGTAATGCAAAGGGAACCTAATACCCCAAGCAACTAGCAAAACCAGCCAGCCAAGCCGGGTGATGCATCTTACATGTAGGCCTGTGCATGGCCATTTAGCCAAGGAG
Source organism: Chaetura pelagica (assembly GCF_000747805.2). Taxonomy (NCBI): domain Eukaryota; kingdom Metazoa; phylum Chordata; class Aves; order Apodiformes; family Apodidae; genus Chaetura; species Chaetura pelagica. The sequence goes on from NW_009970725.1 coordinate 13,810,597, forward strand.
ACTTTTGGTTTAAAGACTGTTAAGTGACTTCAGGGGAAAAAATGCATTGCAGATGTTTTTTTTTAATTAAAAAAAAAAGAGGAGCTTTTTGTTGTAGTATTTTGAGGGACTGGAGGTTAAGACCTTTTACATCCTCTAATATAAGTTACTGCTTCATCTTAAAATGAACTTCATATGCTTCCAATGATCCTAGGTCATTCCCTCTAGACAGAAACCAGCATGGTGTCTAATATTCTAAGGGCAGGTAACTAAATGTAGGGCCAAGCATAACAGTGAAAATTCAGTCCTAGTTAATTTTAGGGAGCAAGATGGTAAAAAATTTAATTGAACATAATATATTTCAAAAGGTTTGGAAATGAGTGTTGGATAAAAAAGGAAATTGCAGTAAAATTGTGTAAATTTTCTTTAAAATGTTGTTAATAATCCCCTACAGGTATAGTAGCTTAAATATACTTGTGTCCTTCTGTGGTTTATTTTGAGGTTTCACCCTCATCTGGGAAATAACCTAAGTTACATTGTCACTGTCTTTCTCCTTGCACTGAAGGCACTGCCCAGATTTCCCTGCATTTGTACAGTATTAAAATAAGAGTATCTTCCTATATAGCAGAAAATATTGAGTCATTTAGTGCTAAGTTCAACAGAAAGGGTAGCTCTGTTGAGCTATCATCTGCGTAACTACCTTGATGGATGCTTACAGAATACAAAGCTTTGGCCCAGGGAGGGAAATCTGTGGCTTTTCCTGTTCTTGGTGGAAAATGAAATTGTCCAAGAATTTGATTTTAAATGTCCAAAATAAACCTGTGTTATTAATCTCACCTTCTGAAGATGTATCTCTCTATTAGGCATAGGAGTTTAATTTCAATTTCCTTGCATCTCAGCCCCTGTTCCTGATCTCTCTCCTTGAGCAGTGTAGACAGCAGAAGGGGAAGCTGCCAACAAATCAGCTGTCACTTAGGAAAGGTAGGTATAATTGGCAATACATAGTTTTCTAACACTATGAACACTCATGAAGCGTCACAAACGTGTTTATTTTGTTAATTGGTTAGAAACTTTATATATCTGTTTCACTGATACAAAGAAAAAAAGATATATAGCTCAGATGTCACTTTACACTTGAGTGTTTTCATCTGCTGAAAGCATAAACAGAGAAGGTCATTTGACAGAATTTCAGTATCACTCAGCTTTGATTAAAATCTTTGCTTACATTCTTTTTTTTTTAAACAGACTTTTTTATCTATGGAAAATCTTATGGAACTTTACAAATTATATACAAGAGTACTGTATTACAAGGTACATTAAAATGTCACTGTCTCTCTAATTACCATGCAATCAGGGATATTTCCCTAATTCACTAATAGAGCAATAAATTTGAAGATATTTTTTAACATAACATTTAAATTATAGGAACAGTTTGAAAAGATTAGAGAAAGATGTTGTTAATTAAGCTTCCTTGTGATCCTTACAAACATATTCTTTAAAAGAGGGATCATTAATGTCTGTGCTGTAACAAACTTTTAATTTCATAAGCTCTTGAGTTAGAGATTTACCAGAGTGAAAATGTTGAGTAGCTGATAAATGGAGCATAAGGAATTGGCTCTGATCTCAGCTCGGCTCTGCTCCATGGCTTGAGAGAGATTCCACGTTTATGGCATGCTTGAGACATGGTAACATTACAAGCTGTGCTCTGAGCAAGAGAAACATTGAGAAATCCTTCTTCTGCCTAAGCATAAAACATGTTTGATTTGTCAGGGAAACCAAAGTCAAGATGCGTGTGATAATGGAGATGAATTGACGAAATGGCATGCCAATAAGGATAAACAGTTACAGGTTTGAAGCTGAGCTGCTGTTGCTCCAAGAGCACTCTAAAGCTGAGATTACTGCATTGCAGAAGCTTATTACCGCAATAGTGTAGAAAGAAAACATATCATTATCAGTTCAAACAAATCCTCTGGGTGGAGGAATAATTTTCTGGCATTTTTCAAGTGATGTTATCTCCCAGGCTCTCTCATCTCTTCTGGGAAAATGCACTGAAGTGTTGAGATATGTAGCCTGGGAGGTACATATCTCAGACCACAGTTTTGATATGTTGATAGTCGTGCTGTCTGTCCACTCAGAGCAGAGGGGCTGCTTGATGGACAGAATTCACAGATTCTTCTTTGGTCCAGGTGTGAATAAACCTCCTTTTTAAGACACCATGTTTTGTACAAGGAAGAGCACCCAGAACTTTGAGGTTTGGTCGAGTGACATTCGAGTGCTTTGGAAATGTTATCTGTTTTATAGAGTCCTGAGATATTTCAGGGAAGGGCAATAAAAACAAAAAGCTTAGATTTAATCCATAGAGAGCAAAAAGATTTAAGCCTTGAAGACATTTAGAGAATAATTTTATATTTGGAGTTGGGCTTTGAAAAGCTGAAGATATTTGGGCTCATTTTAAATCACCAGCAGGGTTTCTTCCCCCCCTCCCCCCCCCCCCCCCCCTTTTTTTTTTTTAATATATATTTGTTTCTTTTTCTTTTACTTTGCAATATCCCAGATTTGGTGATGGATGGCTAGAAATAATGCAAGAGATAATGGCAATACGGTAACATAACAAACTAGTAAAACTGATTTTCTTTTTTAAAGTGTTCCTTGAGTTTCACCTCAGAAACACAGATCTCTGTGTGGCTTTTCTGGTTTTCTTTTGTATGGACAGAAATAATTATTAATGCTACAAACAGGTTAGGCAGCCCAAAACAGCTGGAAAGTGTCTCACAGACAATTCTGGTCAGCCTACAATTACAGGAGAAAAATGCCCAGCTCACCAGCTTAATTAAAATACAAGCTACTCTTTCATTTCCTTCATGTCTCTTACTTTGTTGGCTGAACTGAAGTGGTGAGACCTTGAAGTGCAGGTGCACACCCAGCTCACATCCTTATTTGCTTCAGCCAAAACCTATATCCTTATCAGTAGCATCCAGGTCACTTATCCTCCTACCCAATCCCCACTGGAAGAGATTTGATGGTATATGAGACTAGGAACCAAACCAAAACAAAGCCATGTTGAGGAAATACTTGATGGTGTGTTGTCTCTTTTTGCAAGCTCTCATGCACAGCTAGGTCCTTTCATACTGAGGCTTTACCCTGTTTTTCACATATATATTTTCTTCATTGATGTCAATGCATATTTTAGAACACTGGAAAACTAAGGTTAACATCCTTCTCCAGCTGTGTTCACCTGGTTTGATAACCCTGCACTGAGGATGGCTAACACTGCTGAGGTATCTTTTTTCTTGAAAAAGTTACATGAAACAGTGTAGTCAACAGCAAATGATCAGTCAGTCTTATGTACATAGAACATCCAAGTTTGTAAGAACTGGTGTTGGTTTATACCCCAAAAAGCTGAGTTTTAGATGAAATATCCTGTTTAACATACATTTTGAATGTACTCTTTCTGGCTGTTTGCAAGTATGATGCATCGTGCTTATTCCGTCTGGGTTTTTTTGTTTGTTTCTTTGTTGTGTTTTTTTTTTTGTTTGTTTGTTTCATTTTGTTGTTTTTTTTTTGTTTTTTAGTGTTTGTTTTTAGTTTTTAACATTTTAAGGAATTTCACTGAGTTCATAGTCTCATGCAAAACAGGCATAACTGTTTATTTTTGTTAGCTGTAGCTATATTCCTCTCAATTCTATTGAAAGGTTTCACAGTTGTATTTGATGAAAATCTGTGGAACCATATGGCTTGCTATCTGTTGCACACATTTTTTTTTCCTCTAGGACTCTGTCCATTTTGTTTCAGTTCCAGTAATCTCAGCCATTCTGATCTTTCTGTGAGCAAGGATCACAAAATTGGGTGCTCATTAATAGAGATCACACAAATAACACAACAGATTTTAACCTTTCCTAATGTTTTGGGAAAAACTGGATGTGAGTTTTGATTCAGGCCTGTGTATTGAGAGAGAGAGAGACCGTACACTGGTGTGGGATAACTGGGGCTCTCACCAGCTCTGTGCTGAAAGTATTCCAAGTGTTTGCGGGCTTCGCATCTATCCAGTTTCATCCCCAAAGAATGAGTTTTGAATTCTGAGGTCTAAACTGAAAACATAATGGAAAGCTTATGAGAATCTTGTATGTAAAAGAGAAATTCTTCTTCAGTTTTTCTCCTGGGGGGTGGGGAAGAGGAAGAAGGAACTAAAGCCTGAAAAAAGATCAGGCAACATATCAGAGGACAATTGAAATCCTGGCTTCACCAGAATCCTTAAAAAAAAAAAAAAATAAAAAAATCATTCTGGCTTCAGGGAATCTCTTCTCATATTTCTAGGAAACTGGAAACTTAATGTAGACTTTAATTGATCCTGGTAATATTCATCTGAAGGTGCCTGGATAATCCTACACAATTACTTCAAATTTCAGGTATTAATCTGCAGTAGTTTACTTCAAAAAGAGGTGAACAATGCTGAACTGCCAGCCTCCTTCATTAACAAAACTGAAGGTTGCCTGATGGAAGTTTTTGTAAGGCTCCTCTTAGTTTTTACTTTATATAAGTCATTAAAACTAATTATAGAAACTGTCTGCAGTTAACCCTAAGGTCAAATGATAATTCAGGTTGGTCTCAGCTCCAACCTCCTGCTTGAAACTAGGTCAACTCTGCTATCAGCCCAGACTACTCAGGGATATGGTTTTGAAAACCTGCAAGGATGGAGATTTCATGATATAGTGTTGGTTTTTTTGGATGGTGGTATTTTACCTGTTGAACAAGCATATTTCCTTCAAGTGGACCTAAAAGAACTGATAAGTGTGATATATAAACAACTGGAAATTATTCTGATTCCCAGCTCCTGATGTGGAGGGAAGGGGCCAACTGTAGCTTTTGAGTATCTAAGGCTCCATAATTGCAGCCTTGGGACTCTCTACCAGCCTGGGCCACCCTCTTGAGCAATGCAGCTCCTTTAAACCAGTGGAGTGGTGCGCAGCAGCATGGCTGTTTTAGGATTATTGTTATTATTCTTTATTTACCTCTGGTCAGGCCTGTATTTTGTGTAATGCACTTGAGAGAAAACTGCTAAGGAAATGAAGGATGGAAATGTTCCCTTAAAATTATATGGTGAGTGTGGGGTGAGAAAGGTATCAATGAGTGCAGACATGTCTGAACCACTCACTGCTGCTTCTGCTTGGGAGGGATGCTGCAGGTCAGGGGTAGCATGTAAGGAGAGGGACCAGACCCAGGGGCTGTGGTATCTCAGCATGGAACATACGTTTTCCTTTCAGTGTGGATTGAGCACATCTTACTACTGTTCCTGTAGGTGTTTGCTGTCTTCCTTGATCAAAGCTGGATTCATATGTTGGTAACGGCTGTGAAGCCCAGATCAAGTGATCACTTAAATAAAAATAAAAGTATCTTTCTTGAAAAGCATGATAACATATTCCCAGGGTGACTTAATCTATCCCCCCTTTATTTAAGACTAAATATAAAATGCTTTCAGGCTCAAATGCCAATGTGAATGCCTTGTCTCTTTCAATAAACCACATTTTGCTTTTGTTTTTTTCTTTAAAAAATTATTTCTATTTATGCCACTTCAGGTATATGTGTTCTATGGAGCTGACAAAATGCTAAGGTGGCAGCTGGAGTTTTTAGGCTAATATTTAAACAGGGTGATGAATAATCTGAAAAGCAAGATAGGTTTCTTAGATATTCTGCTTTTGGCATAATTTGAATTTTTGTGGTCTCCTATTGCCTGCCTGAACTGAATCATAGGAGATTTGCCTGATATTTTTCTGGCAGATATGCATCTGAAAATTTGTCATCGTTTTGATTTTTCTCTTGACATTTTGTTAGTTGTCAGTATCAGATTTTTACAGAGGAGGAATCTTGCTCCATAACAAGGTGAGGTAGCACTTAGTTTAAGTGAGAGTGGTGAGATACTGCTCTTGTGTTATACCTACAGCATCCATTATGAACGTACTCCACTCCATACAGTTTTGAGACTAGCCCAGAACACAAGCTCCAGGTCAATCTGATTCTACTTTCCACAAAATGCTCCACAGGAAAGCTGAAAACAGCCCACCTGGTGTGTTCAGCCATGTATTGAGCTGCCAAAGAGGATATTAGCAACACACTGGCTTTCTAGATGTCCTCCAGCACATGGTTTCTTCACAGTTTCAGAAAAAACCTTCTGATAAGGCATTTCATTTTGCTCCCACATCTGTTGCCTGGTCTGAAAATATTCCCGTCCCCAGATGTAGCTCCTGCAGTCCACCCAAAAAACCCCAACCAAATGTCCAGATAGTTATTTAAAAAAATTACTGGAAATTAATTCGTACACTGAATAAATGTATTGACAACATCGTAGTTTCTGCCCAATAACAGACACAGCTGTGGCTTTCATTCAGCAGTTTCTGGCAGATGCTGGAGTATGTCATAAATCGTTATTCAATAAAGAAGAACTTGGCATATGAATTAAGGTGAGCAATTTTATAGCATTATCCAGAATAGATTTCCTAGTTCATGACATACTCCCTTAGGAATGTTTCCAAAAAGGCGGCTGCAAATTTTCCCTTAGTAGAATTTATCTGCGATGGGGTCTGTTCATTTTCAGAGATCTCTATCTTCACAAGAAACTTTAAAACCCTGTAAAAATACAGTTGTTTACATAGATAAGACTCTGGAACAATCCAAAGTGTACTATCAGATTAATTTGCATTTAGATTGTGCCTTTCCAATGGCTCTGAAGGACATTACAAATACAAATTAGATCTTGCACTAGGGCTGTAGAAACCTCTATTGCAACCCTTTTGGGGCTGGCAAAATGAGAGATGCCATGAGCTGCAAGCCCTTACTTCCAAGCCAAGATACCCTGCAACTCAAGCAGTAGAAATTCTTCTCTGTCTGAAACAAAAGTTATTGCTGTGGATTAAAATTATTTTTTTTTTTCTTTCCCCCGAAATATGTTGCTCTGGTGGATATTTTTGAAAAGCTGACATCATTTGTGGTGCCAGTGTATATAAATCTACTGTAACTGTCTGTCAGCCTTTCCTGTGTTTGTAATTTAACTTGAAGAGTTGATGTTTAAGTGAGAACTTGTGGCTAGTATTTTCCACACTGGTATTCACTTTATTGCTAAACCAGTGTCAAGGAATTGCCTGTAGTAATACTCTAGTATTTCTTGTAGCTTTTTTTTTTTTAAAAATATAGTATGTGCAACACAATACATTGACATGAGAAACTGTTACTACTGTGTTCTCTTTTGGGAAATTCCATTTGTCAAGCTGTGAGAAGGAGATGAAGAACAACTTACCTGAAAATTAGTGCAACAACTGAGATTTAAAAAAAAAGAAAAAAGAAGAAAAAAACTATAGAAGCAGTGAAGAAAATGGGTTTATTCATACTTAGCTGGAAGTGGAAGTATGCAATATTTGCAGAGTCTGTATACAATTAATGAGAACATCTGTAATTTCATGTGCATATTGGACTTAACCTAGGCTTGGTGTTTTCCCAGTGCCTGCTTGATATCGTCTAAGCCATGTGAAATGCTGTCAGACAAATATGAGAACTGGAGGGTTTGGTTGCTGTTTGATTATACCTTATTTTAATGTCTTCTCAGCCTTTCTCATCTCAGTAGCTCCTTCAAGGGATACTTTCTGTGGTCCTGTTCACTCCATGTGATCCTTTTGAAAAGGACTTTCACTTGTACCTGACAGGAATCATTGAACAGAGAGGTGAAGATGTGCCATGTCCCTGCACTGACCAGCTATGCATCTAGTCTGGGTCACATGCAGGGACTACAGTTATGGAAGAAAAGTTGTGCCACACAACTGTTACTGAAAAACAATTCTTCAGCTTAAATACTATTACATTGGGTCGCTGGGAAGATTTAGTGTCCTCTCCCTCATGATGGCCAGTGTCAGATGCCCAGGAAAGGTTATACTGGTAGGAGAATTAACTAACAACACTTTCCTATATTTTATTTTTATAGTTTCTGGAAATCTGTGGCTAAAATTCCTCTTGTGCTGAAGGCTTCCTTATTGGCGTATTTTACGGACTTCTCAGTATGTTGGTCTGATGGCTCTTGGGACCCTTTTGCATTTAGTCCCCTTAAGACTATATGGCAAAGAGTTCCACAGTTCTGTCATCTGCTGTGTGAAGAAGGACTTCAGCAGCCTGAGTTAAATCTTCTTGATGGCATCATGTGAAATTTAACATTTCTCTGTTCACTTTCTCTTTGCCTTTCAGAAATTGCAGATCCTTCATATCTGTCACTTACCATCTCTTTTCCACACTGAAGAGTGTGAGGCTTACTGTATTTTTCCCTCATGGAGAAATTATTCTGTACTTCCTCCTCTCCTATTGCTTTTTTCAGTACCTTTTTCTGTTCTAATATAACTTCTTTCAGTGACCAACTCTGTCCTCATCAATCAAGCCACAAAATTAACACAAGTTTCTACCACTATAAACACATTGGTAACGATTTTTTTTGTATTTCTAATTTCTCTGTTCTTTTACTATGAATTTTGCACCTTCTAATTAGCTAATATTCTTGAAAGTCTACTTTTGTCACATATTTCAAATTTCTTTCCTAGATTTTTCTTGAATGTGTAGAGCAGTCAGTCTGTCTGTACAGTTGTACTCTTCTTGCTGACATGTGCTACCTTAAGTTTCATGGTGTGGACTACTACCTGACATCTTATTGTTCTGTAATGTTGTGATCTTTCTGTAACTCTGTGCAGTACATTTTAATTTATGTGATGCTGAGACATTTTATATTATTAATAACTTTTACTCTTTATTTAGCTTTTGCTACATATCTGTTATGGATAGGTTGAGAAGTAGAGATCACAGCCCGGATCTTTCTCGTTTGAGGGCTGCTGTTCATTTCAGCTTTTCTTTCTTTAAAATTAAAATGTTACTAATTATATATTAACTTCTGAGAGAATCTCTCTCCCTTTTCCATGACAACTTAACTTCTTTATATGTCTCTCCATCTCTTAAAGGCTTTTTGGGAATCCAATTATAATGTATCAAATGAATCATCCTATTCAGATGTTTATTGGTGTCTTCAAAGAACTGCAATGCATCTAGGAGGTATGACAACCCTCTATAAAGAAAAACTACCTTTTTTCTCTGTTATGAGATATTTATGGGTATATCTACTATTAAAGTTCCAACCAATCTGCCTGACATAGAAACCTAACTAATGGTCTCCAGTACCCTGTATTTCCTTGCTCCTGAGGCCTGTTTAATAAGTTTTGTCATCTGCGCAGCCTTCAATTTTTCTGGGCTGGGAGCCCTTTGAAGCCATTGAAGTGATAAATCACATACTTAGGATTTTGTATATTAGTTCCTCTAGGATGGCTGGGTGAATGGCATCTGGTTTGAGAGATTTGCTACTGTTTTATTGACCTACTCTAATCCCCTGCCACTGGCACTTCAGTTGGAAATTTCAAACTTGCTTCACACATAAAACCTCTCTGAGCTTTTCCTTTATAAACATCAACTCAGACAATTAATTTAGCTCTTCTTATACAGCTTTGAACTCTCCTTTTACACCTCTGTCATGTAGACAAAGCTCTGGCTGCTTCTGTGTTTGCAAGACTTTTGTGATTAATTGGGCTGCCTGCAGCAAGTTGTTAAAATATTTTCTGATTTATTATATTTTTGCATTTAACATATAAACTTTTGTACCCTTTTTATTTTCTTCACTTTTGACATGACCCCCACTTCTGAATAATGTCTTTCTACTTGCAAGTACCTCCTCTAGTCTAACATTTAACAATGCTAGATTTTTTTTGTACTGTTTGAAATATTTAAAGAGGTGGAACACATTTACTCTGAAACTCTAGTAAACTATTTTTAGATTGTGTTCTAGCTGACTTCAGGTGCTTTACCCTTTTAGCATTTCACCTTGTTTTTTTTTAATTAACCTCTCCCTCTTTTATGTAGTTTCTTAAGTGATACTGGGGTAGGTTATTTCTCCCTTATTCCAACAAGGTTCTTGAATTTTATTATGTTATGATCATTAGCAATCATTGAGGCTCTTTGCAATAAATTTTCAACTGAGCTGTGTGGGTTGCTTGGAACTAGCTCAAGAAATGTTTCTCCTTCTGTCAGGTCTCTAACTGGTCACTCCATAAGGCATCACTTATACCATGTAAAAAATAAACAAGTCAATTAACTTTTTGCCTCACAACCCACTGTGTCACTTTTCTGGTTTGCAAAGGAGTAACCAAAGTCTCCCATGATTATTGCCATATGTTTGCTCTCATGGCTTTTGTGATAAGCCTTAAAATGTCCCGGGCACCTTTTAATCCAGGGGGATAGATTGATTCTAAATTTTTTTATTTCCTTCTTCCATCAGTATGACTGCATTGGTCACATTTGGGTGGTTTGAATTCTGATCCTGCTGATTTTTCTTCCTCCTGTCAAAATTTGGGGGTGATTTGGGAATAATTTTAGTCCAGACCTAGTCATCTAATTTAATACATTAAGTTTAAATGATTCTTTATTTACTTAGGGTCTTTTTTGTGGTTTCCTCCCTGGATTTCATTTACCTTCTTGTGGTCTGCTTTGGCAGAAGGATGTAACAGAGCTTCTGAATTATTATGGGAATTGCATACTTCAGGAAGTCCTGGTTAACCAGATGAGGAACTGCAGCTAGCTTGAGAAGGGAAGAAGAGAGAGGTACTGCTTGGAAGGAAGAAAAGAGGAAGAAGTTTAGCAGCTCCCCTCCCATCTTCTCCAGTCATCCACCAAGGATGAAGTGAATTCCCAGTACTCACAGAGCAGAAGAGGTCTGCAAAAATTACTAGAGAAGAAAGGACTGGGAACGGTCTGTCTTGAAAAGAATTGCTTACTGGCTTGATGTGGTTTTAATCCCATACCCTAAAAGGAAAAGGGGCTCCAGGGATTGGTTTGTCTACGTGTTTAGGGAGTGAGAAAATCTGAATGCCTCAGTGGGGGCTTGTAGCCATGAGAGGGCACAGCAGCCTGAGAAAACCACTAATAACAACCTATTCCTAAAAACATGTTCATTTGTTTGTTTTTTGGTTGTTGTTGTTTTTCCTTTTTTTAAAAAAAAAAATATTTTGTTTTGTTGTTCTTTTTTTTTTTCATCTAGGATCAAATGGGGCAATTGTTTCTGAGTCAATAAAACTTGTCAGATCTTTTGGGTTTGTTTTTTTTTTTGGATGTTGTGTTTTATCTTTTTGGAGTATTTATTCACTAAAGTGACCATGATTTACTGAGGTTTGTCAAGTTCCAGTGGGCTCCTGGGTTGCTTCTTGTCAGCTTAGCCTCCTGGCTTTCTTACCAACCACCTGGCTGATGACAGGCTCCAGAGAAACTAGAACTTCGGTTTCCAGAAGAAAGCAGCCTCAGCATTTTAATGATGAAACTGCTTCCATATACCTTCCATATACCAATGATTATAAAGCATATTAATTGTGTTTGAATTTTTAAAATAAACTCAGATTTTAAAGGCATGAGGGTTTTCATTAAGCCTCTGGACTAGCTTACAGTGTCATTAGAACTCAGTGGTAATAACAGTGGATACAGTAATGATCTTTTCCTCTGTTGGCCACTACTTAGCTGAACTGTAGTGATGTGGGAAAAATGTTGACACAAAGAAGCAAAAGCTCTCTTGAGTATGGGAAATTTAATTTCATTTTCTGTGCATACTTTCTTTCTTCCTTTTCCTTGGTAGCCAGGTAAATGTAGCATGTGAATGCCTATGGAAAAACATCTGCCCAAAAGAGGCACAATCAATTTGAATTGATGTGTCAGTCAGTGGCTGTACTATAATAATTTATCTGTGTTAGAAATAACCCCTGGAATTCTTATGACTAGAAAAGTTTGGAGAAGAAACCCATGTTTTCTTTTTTTTTTTTTTTCTTTTAGGCAGTTTACAGCATTGCATTTATTTGACAACACTATGTAGTTGCTCTTTCTTCAGCTAAATCAGACGCTTTCTCCATCTGTTGTGAATGTGGGCCTTCTGTGCATGAAAAAAGGAATGAGAAACTGTGTATGTGAGTGTATATGTATCTATAGTATAAAAAAAGAAAAGCCATAAACCATCCCTGTCAACTTCTGTAGTTGAAGGAGTAGTCAGGATACTTGACACCAAGCTTCAGCTGTGATTTGTAACTGAGTTTGATTGAACACAACTGGATTTTGTGTCTTAGCTCTAAAAATTGCCACTCTGACAGGGAGTGTGAATGGACTGTGAAAACTGGTGTTTGCAAGAAGGCCATTTACTACATACAGTTTTTTCATCCCTTAGTTTTCTGTCCTACTTTTCTCGAGCTGTGCAAGTCTAATTTCTGATGGTTAACTCATAGAAGGGGTTACACTGTGTGTAAAAGAACACTTCCTGCTATTTTGGAGTTTGAACTATTTCTGTGAAATATAATAATATGCTAAAATCAAGGTGTATGTAATAGTTTTACAGTATCTTGGGTCTATTTTCTCTTTGAGCTTTGAAAATGTTAACATAAACTTGACATAAATGTGTATTGTAAAAGTACCTTTTGTTCTCACGGGGCTTTCCGTGGGTGTATGTCAGATGCTTTCAGTACTTTTAAAATAAAACACATTGGTTTTGCCTAGTTAGTTGCCTAGAGAGTTAATTTCAGCTGTGTTTTAAGTGATGTTATGGTCATGGGGGAACAACTGTAGGTGTTAAAGATGTTTCAAAAATTATAACCATAAGATCAATTCTTTCCTATTAATTTTTTTTTTCCATTTATCAAAACACATTTTTAAAGGAATACTTGAATCTTTTCAGTGAGCATAGGCCTCTGTTTTCCCAACACAAGGGACTGTATTTTCTGTTTCCACACCATGCAAAAGGCAAGGTTAACATTTTCCTGGCATATGTTACAATTGGATGTTGGTGTGACATACTCCTCCTTCCCTAATTCTGTTTGTGATAAACTTGTCTTCCAAAATAAGTTCTTCAGCTCTCACAACTATGAAGCAGCACTTCTGCAGAAAACTGTGTTCATGGACTGCCAGGCCCCTGGCATTGGCAGGGCAAGCACTGGCAGACCCCAGGAGTCAACCTTCTGAACTGAATGGAGATACTCTAATTTGCAGTAATACAATTTATTTATTTATTTATTTATTTATTATAGGAAAAACAAACTGTTAGAGGGTTAACACGGATGAACAGTATGCAGAAATTATATTTTAAGTGAGTTTTTCCCCTTCTGCTCCCCTCTTTTTTTTTCCCCTGAATGTTTTCAACTTTTTTTTTTTTCCTTTAAAAATGTGGTTGCTATTATATGCTCATCGTGGAAAAATGTACATGAATACTTCTTAGGAGATTATGTAAAATATGAAAACCAAGACATTTTTATGCTGTTGTGAATTAAGCATACAGTTTCCTTCTGTGATCATCCTCATTTCAGTCATGAAATCAACTATTGGCATGAACAATTTCTATTACAAATCTGAATTTAATTTTCTGGGTGCACCTCATTTTCCTGCTGTTTCACACAAAGTACATGTATACAATTAGCTCAGGAAGTACAGGAAGGAATGCCACTAAGAACAAATTTGATTAATATTTGAATCTGATACTGAAATGTTAGGTTACTTCCAGTGGTGAGTAAAGATGTGTGGGGTAAGATAACTATTGACATCTTATTCTGGTCACACTCCCTTCCTGCCCTTGATTTTTTTTTTTTTTCTGGTGAGAAAACAAATAACAAATTTCAGAGGGAAAATCAGCCTGCCTGGGTCCAAGAGCCTACCATAATGCTAAGAAGAATGGCTGTACCAGACTGGACCTACGGTCCATCTTGCCCAGTGCTGTATGTCTCCATCAGTGATGATAAGCAGGCACACTAGGATAAATAGGTACTGGGTAAGTATCTTTAATATTAGCTCCACCCTCCCAAATCCAATCCCAGCCTCTATATCCAGTCAAGGACCTACTGAGACTGTCATTGCTTGTCTGCTCAGTAGCTCCACATGGATTTTATTGGCACCTTCTTCCCATCAACTTGTGGAAACTTATTGTATTCACAACATTCTTCAACAAGGAGAGTCTTACCATGGCTGCATGAAAAGCCATCTCCTTCTGTCTATTTTGAACTTGGTTTCTCCCAGTTTCATCTGAGTGCATGTGTTGTTTGTGGCTGTGGAGAGAGAGTGGACTGTTGATCTCCCTCCACCATCTCCATGCTGTTTGTGACTTTGTAGACTTCGGCTGTAGGTGTTCTAAGTTCTCCCTCTTCCAGAGTGAAGAGGTTTAGACTCCTCACTTGTTGATTATATGGAAGAATTTCACACCTCTCAGTGGTGTCCCTGCACCTCTCTGAACTTTCTGCAATTTAAGTGCTGTTCCACTTCTCTCCAAAAGGGCTGCACAAAATCTGAATGTGAAGTGCGAGCCAAGGGTTGATGCAACAGCACCAAAATTATTTTCTTTGTTCTTTCTTCCTTTTCTGATTATTCCTGACATTTTCACTTTGCTTTTATGGAATCATCCACCCTAACACCAAGGTCTTGCTCCAAAATGCTGTTATTTCAGAAATCATTGCAGTTCATCCAAGTTTGATAGTCTTTCC
>NW_009970725.1:13826416-13828833 GCF_000747805.2 Chaetura pelagica
CCTACATGCATAACTTTATAGTTATATACAATGAATTTCAGCTGCTGTTTTATTGCCCAACCACTCAGTCTCATTGTATCCTTTTGTAATTCTTCATAGTCTGCTCACATCCCTGTTCTTCTGCATAACTTAGTGTCATCAGCAGTCTTACCTCATGCCTCATCCCTTTTTTTAACAATGTCTGTTTATATTAAATAGCTCATTTCTCAGTGGTAGCACCAGTAAAATGGAACTGTTGACCTCCCTCTGTTGTCAAAACTGACCGCTTACTCATGCCACATTTCCTATATTTTAATTTATTCATACAAGGACTCCTTTCCAATAGTCACTTAGCTTTCCCTGTCACATCTAGCTAAGAGACCGCTGAAATTCTTGGACTGTAGCTTCACTTCCATGAATCTAAATGTTACCTCCAGAGTGTCCATCTGTTACCAGTGTCACTGGTGTCCAGGCAGATCACCACTGCACGCTCTTTCCCCAGGCTTCCTCCTACCCTGCCCAGGTTTCCTATCTGCTCTTTGATCTTCCCTTCACTTTAACTTCCTGTGAAGAAATCTGTCCTTGGACGTAAAAATGTAGCTTCCAGGAATTTTGTTTTCAGTGAAGCTTTGTTTTGAAGGGGGAGAGGAAGGCCTTTTCTGTTGCTTCCTGTGGAGACCCTTCCCAAGAGCCAGGTGCTTCTCCAGAGCACGCATGGAACTCGTGCTGCTAAGGCTGGCAGTGTGCAAACTGAGACACAATGCTTTGCAGGCATATGCTGACAACAGAGGTGAAGACCCATGTACAGTATTTTTATAAAACCGTAAGATAAAAGGATAAACCAGTCTCTAGAATCAGGCATTTCATGTTTCCCCATATTCCTTTGGGATGAAATGTCACTGCCTGGAAGAAAAATCTTCCCCTATTTTGTTTAGGAGACTTTCAAAGGTTGTGGTACTTTATTTGTACCCATAGGTTGCAAATTTTCACTCAGCCTTAGCAACACTTCCAGCGTTTATACTTCACCATGCATGAACTCTGAAACACAAAAGACTGTGATAAATCTTGTCATGTCAGTAGAAACCTACTTGCTCCTAAGTACAAAAAGAATGAGTGAATTAAGAACTGGATGTCTTCTTTCCTTCCCTTTTTGCACTGAATTTCCAAGGAGAGCCTGATGGCAGTGATTCATCAGGACTGGCTGCAGTATGTGTTGCAAACAACTCTTCCTGAGTCTCAGCCAAGTTCTATAGATTTTTTTAGGGTACTGAAGAACAAATTGATTATTAAAGTAGTACCTGGAAAAGCTTAGTTTTCTTTTTACTAGAGTAAATCCATCACTTTTATGTTTGTGTGTCAGATTGCTATATATTACTGAGCAAACCTATGAAAGCCGAAGAGATGCCAGCTAATTACTAGTGGCTGTACGCTGTCTGGTCTGAAATACTGCTGATATGGAGCAGTGGTGGTTTACAGCTTACGTTCTCAATGAAAAGAAAACTAGAAGTCAAGTAAGAAAATTGAGAATAGTTGTCTTGAATATGGTGATTAAATTACTTGGAAGGTAAGTGTTAGATTTGCAGTAAAATATCTGAAATAATAATCTGTGAAGGTTCTTTGATGCCTTGTGTTGGAGGTGGGGAAGAAGAAGAAGGGTAGCCAGGCAGTGTGAAATGAAGCACACATGCATGCTTCATTGTCAGCAAAGATACTCAGCGAAATATCCGAGATGGAATTCAACTGTTGCTGGCTTGACAGGAAGCAACTGTGCTTTATATGAAGGCTGGATGAAAGTCTAAACCATAGCCAGACGTCGCTCTGAACACTGAAGGGATGGCCTCCAAGACCTCTTTTCCCCATGTTCTGATGAGTGGCTGTGACTGTTAGCAGTCTTCATGGCTTGGAGAGCAAGTATCAATAGCTGCCTACTCGTTTTTGGAGCCCACTCTAGGCTTACAGAGCTCTAGGGTCCTGCAGCCTGAACCTCTAGTGCTGGTGTTTGTTTTGGTTTTGGTTTTTTTTAGTGATGGTGGGGCTGGATTTGAAAGATGGTCTTTTTGTGGCACAGGGTCTGACTGAAGACCCTAACCCACTCACCTGTGCTAT
This sequence comes from Chaetura pelagica, assembly GCF_000747805.2. Taxonomy (NCBI): domain Eukaryota; kingdom Metazoa; phylum Chordata; class Aves; order Apodiformes; family Apodidae; genus Chaetura; species Chaetura pelagica. Next base: position 13,828,502 of record NW_009970725.1, read on the forward strand.
GGATTTCACAGGTGGGTAGAAGCAAGGAAGGGCTTGAGATTTTTCCCTTCTCCCTTCTAAGAAAAGAGGAAAACCAAAGGAAAAAAAAAAAAAAAAGGAGAGGGGAAGAAGCTGCTGGCTGGGTGCCACCCTGAATGGCCTTGTTGTTCTCCGGCTCCCTGGACCTAATTAAGTGACTCCATTTCTACAGGCCATGGCGAAGTCTAATGGCAGCAAACAGAAGATGGCTAACACATGGGGCAGGCCTGTGATGTGGCTTCCTGGAATGAGAGATTGCAGTCGCGGGAGGGGGAGAGAAAGGATGAGAAGGAGTACGGGGAGCAGGGGGGAAG
>NW_009970725.1:13828975-13865655 GCF_000747805.2 Chaetura pelagica
TATGGTTTGAACAATTCTTTCGAGGTTTCTGGCAGGGGGAGTATAACTCATCTCAGCTGGCTGTTTTAGGAGATCAAATGACACAAAAATTTTCACTCAAAGCCTAGGGTATCCTTCTGGCAACCAGAGACCACGCACATCTTCACAGATTTGCTGTTTGCTCTAATGTGGACCAAGAGCTGCATGCTGCGTAGAATACTGCTTGCTTACAAAACAATCTTATTATTGCCAGATGTTGGCTCCCTGCCCACTTTTACATAATTCAGCCTTTTCTTTGCTCAAGATGTTACAATTTAAAGGTGCTTTAGAAGTTTTATTTTAAAAGCCTTGATAATACGTTTCTCCTTATTCTTTTTTCCCCTTGCTCAGAGTGGCTCTTCCGCCAGCACATGCTGCAATCTGATGTATGTGGTATACTTTAATGTGCACCATCAAGAACAGCAAAACTCCTTCTTAGTTCTACCTCTGGGTTGATTCAAACAAGAATAAAAATATCCATAGTGCCATGCTGTCTGCATCCTGGTGAGTCACATATACCAAACACAATGTGCATCTTTGGTTCAAATACTGTCCTACATAGCAAATAGAGCTTTTGCACTTTTATATATTTTTAAATTTTTTAATTTTTTTTTCTGTGAAACTTTAGGTAATGGATTATTGTAAACGTTCAAACACTGATAACAGAGGCTTAAGCCAGGAAAGTGATTTGCCTCTCTAAACAAATGTCTCCATTTGGCTACTGGTGCTTTGCTCATAGACTTAATCCTTCATTCACAGATCAAATAACTGTCAAAGAAGTGTCATAATAAGCTTTTGACATATTCCTCACTGAATCCGCAGTGGGCTTCCCAAAGCACCAATGAACAAAAAAATATTTATACAAGATTGCTCTAGTAGGTTACCAGCAGAGTTAGTAATGGGATGCTTCAGTTCTGCCTCTGAGCTTTTTCCTTCACTTTCTTCAAATACAGAAGTTGCATGGCTTGCTTAATTGCAGTCTGGCCACCTAAAAAGTGCAGCTCTAGTCAAGGCTGATGCTCAAGGCTTCTTTTGTTGCCAGTGAAAAGAGAAGAACAACTTCAAGTGCTGGCTCATCCCATTTGAGTGGAAGCAGGCCAAATAGAGAGACCCTCTCCAGAGGTCTTCTGTTATAGGAGGAATCAAGGCAGTTCACTTAACAGCTGAGCTTCTTGGCAGTCCGTGCCACACACATGCTCAACATAGTTGTTTTTGCCTAGTTAGTAACTTCTGTTGTCTATCTACCTGGAGAACAGGCCATGGTCCATAAGTCCTTTTATTATACATCAGTACACTTGTATTTCCTATTCTATAGCCAGGAAATCCAACAGTGCTTAGTAAATCATAGCAACTTAAAGAAAATAATGTAAAAATCAATACTGCACATCTGAATTCTCCTCTAGTTCTACACAAATATCAGAACAATATGAGTTTGAAAAGGGTAACTGGAAGCCTGTTATTTCACTCTGTCTTTAAAGAAACAATATTGCAATTCACAGAATAACCCTACCAGAAGTGCAGTAATGTGAGCTGGCGAAGAAATATTCTCTCCACTACCCTTCATATTTAGGGTTTTGAATGAACAATTCCCACTGGGAAATCAGTTCCAGTGTGTTTTACCATGCAAATTCACAATTTTCCAATGACATCTAAAATACTTTAAAAAAATTTAAAACAACCCCCCCCTCCCCCTTTGTGATTAGAATAAACACCATTGTAAGTAATAGAATAAACAAATGATGGCAATAGATTTAGGAAAAAATAAGTGATAATATGAAGTTATTGTCGTTTTGTGACTGAGAGCTAGTTTATATTTTACCTATTTACTGTATTTTTCTTATTTGTTTTTACTCAATGGATAGGATTTATTTCACAAAACACTGTCCTGCAAGCAGGATTAGAGCAGTATGAATTATATGAGTGCCTTGGACAAAGAGAATAAAGCTTTCTTCCTTACGGTGGGCCAGTAATTGAAATCTATAGAAAAATCTGTTCTATTTTTCTTTTATATATATATATATATAAATATAAAAATAAATATATGATTGTGAACTAAGAGAATCTGTTTACACAAAATGGGATTTCTGTGCTGTCATATTGCTGTACCCATTGTTAGGGTCTCTGAAGGTAGCAGTAAGGTCTACAGGCTTAATTCACTACTGAGTATTTATATTTCCTCTATGTGAAAGCACAATTTCTATCTCTGTTGGAGTCTTATCTGTAACATAAGAGCTCAAAATGTTTCTCCTGCTTCAGAGTCTGAATTCACTGGCAATATTAATTATGAGCTGTGCTGGGACATGTATGATCAGATGTTGCCCTTTATTTGCCTGCTAGGATAAAGACTGACTGTGATACGCTTCCTGAAGGAGCTAGTTGGTAATAAGATCTGGTTGAAATTAGGCATTTTTATGTTTTTAGATACATCAATATTTAGAAATGCATTCTGGTTTGACTTAAAATGAAAACACATTGCTTTAAGACTCCATGGAAAACAAATTGCTTCAAAAAATTAGGATGTATAAATAAACGATCATTTGTTTTGAAGCACAGGAGTTTCAAAACAGATTAAACATAGAGTGTTTTGAGAGTTTCTTTTGATGTTTTTTTTCCCATAATAAAAGGAAGATTTGTCTGAGATGTCATGTCATAGTGTATGAATAATTTAAAAACCCTCCCAAAACAAAATTCTCTGAAAATTGGAAAATTTTCTGAAATAAAAAAGTCATGATGTTCCTCATTTAAAAGCGTTCTCAGTGGAATCAATGCATTTTTCAAAATGCCTCACTTAACTTCAAAAGCAAACATTTTGAAAACATTTGGGTGAATGCAGTTGGCAAGAGCTTGTTTTCTGGGACATACACCACTTAGAAATACAAAAGGCAAACACAGTCCTGTTGACCAGCTACTCTCTACTACTGAAGAACTACGGAATGAAGCATTATAGTTTTTTCTTTCCACAAACTTTGTTGTTTTCCAGAAGAAAAGTAAAGACGTGCTGCAGCAGGCACTTGTTTGGCTGTTGTACTGAAAACATGAGAACAGCAGAAAGAAGTCTGCAATCTTTTTTTCCCCTTGGGCTCTCTGTTCCCCAAATCTCACTGTGTGTACTGTCTGCATGTTGATGTGCATGCATCCACACGCACATGGGAGGGAACTGCAACTCCATCACACTATCTGGAGTGTGCATTTCCCACCAGGTGGTGCTAATAGAAGAATGTCAGCCACGCTGGTAAATCCATGTGTATGTATAGAATCAAGAAAAGTAACACGGAATAGCTTTTATGATGGGCTGGTAACTATATGGCTTTAAGTTCTAAACATGTCACTTCTAGCCCCTGTTATTAAAATGCAGTCCATGCATTGCTATGGGAGGACACACATGCAATGTTCTCATGTGAATTATAGACATTGGTTATGCTCTGATGAAGAAACTGCAGAGAAATCAGCCCTTATTTTAATAATCTTGTTTTTTTCATCCACTTTCAAGATTGTTTGATAGTTCATGACAGTGCTTTCCAGATGTACAGAGTAGCAGACAGAAGGAAGAGGGAACAAAAAGTTCAGGGTGTAATTACTGAGCACCCATTTGACTTGAGTAGATCCTTTTTTTACTGGATCTCTGGTCATAAGGTGCATGTAATAATGATCCACAACTTCTAGTGTATTCATAAAATCATGCTAATCCTGTTGGGATTATTTGATTAAACAACATTTAGAAATGCCAAGTGTCATCCAACAGAAAAACAATCAGTTAAAATTGCATGAGCTTGCCTTACGTTGACATTTGACTAAAACAATACATTGAAACATAAGTTTCTGTTCAAAAGATCATTTTAAACAACATTTTTGAAAAAGGCCTTAGCTTTGGAGCTTTTTGAAATGATCAGTGACTTCCTTCTGCTGGAGCCAAAGGTGAATCTCTCTTGAGTCAGGCAGAGTGATTTTTTAACATTCCACTCCAAATACTTGCTCGATCACATCCCAAACCACAACAGAGCTGAAAAAAAAATAATCACAGAATTTGTTCTGGAGAAAGACCTAACCAGCTTTCACACCCTAAAATCTACTAATTAGGGTATTTCCGGTTCCTGAAAATGAGAAGAGAAGATATGAATTATGTCATTGTCAGCTATTTTTAGTTTATGTTGGTCCCTTCAATATAGGGCAAAAGCATTGCAAGCTCTGTCAACAGCACCTTGTTACAAGGAGGGAGTGGAATTTTTTCTTTTGTGCCGTTGAGTAGCAAACTGCCCGTGTGACAAGCAAATAATATGATGGGTTTGAAAGGAAAGTGCATAATTCCTTCTGACTCTGGCAGGGTGCTGGATCAAGGATCACTGAATAACATAGATGCTCTCAGAGAAGTCTTCATAGACAGCTTTTTTTTTTTTTTTTTTTTTTTTTTATGATATAGGAATCATAGACCTAGGAAATTAACTTGAAAACTAAGAACTTTCGGGAATTTTTGAAGGTGAGAGACCTGAAGTGAAAAAAAAACAAAACACAAAAAAACCCACAAACAAACAAACTAACTAAAAAACCACAAAACTTGAAACCAAAAGCACAGCAACTCACCACAGAGAGGTTGACAAAAGAGCAAAAGCCCCTCAGTTGACAAGTAAAATGATCAATGATGGATCTTAGTAGCAGTGAATCTCCCATGCCCTACCTTTTTCCATCTTTGGAGATGGTAATCCCAAAGGTTGTTGAGGCTGTGGATGTTGTCTACCTGGACTTCCACAAGGCTGGCAGCTGGTCACAACTTGGGTTCCTCAGGGCTCAGTGTTGGGACCACTTATTTTTTAACATCTTTATCAACAATCTTGGTGAGGAGACAGAACGCACCCTCAGTAAGATTGCAGATGACACCAAGCTGGGGGGAGTGTTGCTGTACCTGAGGGTAGAGAGGTCTTACAGAGAGACTTGGGCAGACTAGGTTGATGGGCCAACGTGCATTGTATTGATTTCAACAAGGCCAAGTGCTGAGTCCTGCACTTGAGCCACAAAAGCCCCGTGCAGCACTATGGGGTTGGGGAAGAGTGGATGGAAAGCTATCCAGCAGAAAGGGACCTGGAGGTTCTGATTAATAGGTGGCTGAATATAAGCCAGATGTGGGCCCAGGTGGCCAAAGAGGCCAATGACATCCTGGCCTGTATTAGAAATAGTGTGGCCTGCAGGACCAGGGACATGATTATCCCTCTGTACTTGGCACTGGTGAGGCCACACCTTGAGCACTGTGTCCAGTTTGGGGCACTTCAATACAAGGGCGCTGAGGTGCTGGAGAGTGTCCAAAGTAGGGCAATGAAGCTGGTGAAGGGGCTAGAGAACAAATCTTTTGAGGACCTTCTGAGGGAACTGGAGCTATTTATTCTGAAGAAAAGGAGACTGAGGGCAGACCTCGTCACTCGCAACAACTACCTGAAATGACATTTTAAAGAGGCAGGTGCTGGGCTCTTTTCACAAATAACTGGTGGTAGAACAAGAGGGAATGGCCTCAAGCTGAACAGGGGAGGTTTAAACTAGACATTAGGAATAACTTTTTCACTGGAAGGGCTGTCAGACATTGGAACAGGCTGCCCAGGGAGGTGGTTGAGTTACCATAGAATCATAGAATCTTAGGGGCTGGAAGGGACCTCAAAAGATCATCTAGTCCAACCCCCCTGCCAGAGCAGGGTCACCTAGAGCACATCACACAGGAACGCATCCAGGTGGGTTTTGAATGTCTCCAGTGAAGGAGACTCCACAACCTCCCTGGGCAGCCTGTTCCAGTGCTGCACCATACCTGGATGTGTTTAGAAGTTGTCTAGATGTGGCCCTTGGGAATATGGCTTAGTGCTGGACTCAGTAGAGTAGGGTTAATGGTTGGACTAGATGATCTTAAAGATTATTCCAACATAAGTGCTTCTATGATTCTAGTCTGCTTCTGCAAGTATACTTTTCTCCTAAAACAGATGGATCTCCTGAATCTTCTTTCTCGGAAGAAAGGCTAAGGATCTTGGTGCAGGGTATAAAGAGGTATCACAGCTTCAGAGACTATAAATGAGAAACTGGTAGTGGGTTTGGTTTGCCTAAAAGGAAATGTTTGCCTTTTGAACATCTACAGCAGAAACTAGTCATCCACACTCCTTTCAAGCCACTTCTGGAGATAGGCTCTTTCTACAGCACAGCCCACATTTTTTAGATGTTCCTCTTAAGCTGAGATGACTCATAAGTCAACTGCCTACACAAGGGCTGATGACTCCAACACATATTCCAAACACACAGATAAAAGTTAAGTGTGCTGCCTCTCTCTTGGCAATGTGCAAGCTCTCCCTTGCAGAGCTGCTAGCAGAGAGGAACTGAGGACAGTGCATTGTCTTGGTTTGTTCTCCACCACTTGTTGTTGGATGTTCCTCTCACTGTTCCATACACTGATACCTCAGGGACTTCCAGACCAGCAAATAGGCAGAATGGACAGAAATCATACCCATCAATGAAAGCAGTTTAATCTGAATGGAAGGACAAGTTGTCTGAGGCTGAACGACCCTGCCCAGAAATCTCTTAGCTGTTGACTTTCTTTAGAGCTGATCCACTTCAGTGCAATTCCTGGGCAGTCTGGCAGGGGCTGTTTGCCCCATTTACCATCTGTCATAATCAGATTTGTCTCCCCCAGTGGAAAGCATAAATATGTAAGCAGAAGCTATCAGTGCCTGTGTGTGGGGTCTCAAAGTAATAAGGAATCATGCTGGTCCAGCTGGTATAACCCTGAATCTGATAACTGCAGTGGGAATATATTCAGTTCCTTTGGACAAGATTGGACTATTTTCTTCATTAAAAATAATGATACAGTGGTTCATTCCTTTTGTTTTCAAACTAAGCAATACATTTTGTCTGAATAGATGTGTGTCTGTGAGATGTTATCCTTGTTCATTCAGAGAAGTCTGACTTGAGACAGACATATAGACAACAGCCTGGATGACTGTCTTCACCCCTAGAAACAGGCTCTGGTGTTGGTAATGGATGTAGCAAACTGACTGAAGCTGAGACAGAAGAGAAGAACGAAAAAAAAAAAAATCACAACTCCAGACTTTGTTTAACAACCAGATTAGTGATTTGTGCTCTTTTTCTCTCAGTAGGATTTGGCTTCTAAAGAGGTGTTGCACTGAACAGCTAGCATGGCCTGCCTCTGAGGAGCAAATTATTTAACCAGGGAGGCTGCTGATGAACTGTGACTGAAATGATTAAAAAAAAAAAGTTCTTAAGTGTAAAGGCTGCAGTAACTTAGACATGTAGAAAGGTGATCTCACTAAGAGAAGCAAGAAGTAAAATCTTGCGTTGAGATCAATAATTTCAGCTTGATCTTTTCTTGACCTTCCCAGGAGATTTTCAGTCTCTTGTGACTTCTGGTATGGCATGTCCAGACCTCATCCAGACACAGAGTCAGGACTCAGCAAGGGTGTACGCTAGGATCTGTGAGTGGGAAGTATTCTCAGATCCCACAGTCTAGACATAGCTTCAGGGAAGATTTTCTTTTCCCTTGTTTGTTTTGTTTTGTTTTGTTTTATTTTTACTGTTTGTGTGTGTCCCAAAATCCAATTTTTGCTAGATACAATCTATAGTCCTCCAACCAACCTTGTATGTTGTGGGCTACGCATCATACATGGTAAAAATATCTATCTGTGCTTTCCTCACTTATGTTCTCAGACAGCTGAAGGTTGGATGATAGTATGCCATTATGCTATTAGAAGTCCCAGCAGTGCCAACATAGAGCCATATGTTACATAGAAAAAAAAAATAGGGTACTTATCCCTTTTAAGTAGCACTGACTGTCATGTTCTCCAACTAGAATAAGCAGCAAGGATCTTCTGGCACAGGAGGCTGAAAGTAAATTTGATATTTAGCGTAATAAAATTAAGACATTAGGAGCTTATTCTACTATTATGTCTAATAGATTAGCAGCATCTTGAGCTACATATGGCAAAGTGTGATTAACAAACAAAATCCCCAGCTGATATAAATGCATGGATAGAAATGATGACAGAACTCCTAGGTCTAGGGTAGAGCTTGTTCTTCAAGGTCTGATCTTCCACCTTTTACTCAGTATTTTTTCACTGAACCATGTTTACACTGTGTAAGCAAGGGCCAATTTATCTGTTCTGTATGCAATGACTGAGGAGAATCAGTCAGTGTCATTACAGAATTCTTTCCTAAACATCTCACAGCTATGTCAAAGGATATTTAACAGTCTAAACAACTACATACTTTTTAAAAAGTACATTGGAAAACTGCCACCTTTCCCATAGATTTTTCTTCTATCAGACGGTCAGATTCAATTATAACCACTAAGATTTTTAATAATTCCAGCAAAAATGAAAATTGTATAAATATTGTGTTCTTTGAGAGAAAAAAAAAGATTACTTGAGCATAATTAATTTTTACTTAGACTTAAAACCTAGATAAATTCATAACTGTAAGGTGTTTTGACAACAAAAAGCGTTCCTTGTAATTAAGATTACTATATTCAAAGCAACTTTTCACAATTTTCTCTTCCTCCCCTCTTCCCCGTAGCAAAAGAACATTCCCTGTAGTTAAACTAGTTTGAAAACCCAAAAAATTATTTTTTTTCTTTTTGAACCATCTCCTCCTTGCCCATTTAATCCTTTTAACTCACTTTTGTTGGAATGTGTAAAGAATAAGTCAACAGTGGGGAAATAATCATAGAATCATGGAATAGTTTGGGTTGGAAGAGACCATAAAGATAACCTAGTTCCAAACCCCTTGCACAATCATTAAATCCTTGTTTTATCACAAGCTTTTGGGCTTGGATCACAGGCGCTTCCCTGCCACTGCAGACTGGGGCCAGAAGGCAACTGGAAGAATGTGTCACACGAGGCTCTGTCTTCCTAAGTCACTTGACCCATGCCCAGCTGCAGGGTTGGAGGGATCACAGACCCAGTCAAAACAGAAAAAGAAAGGGTGGTCTTCACAACTGGAATTATTATGGAGCAGTTTGTGTTTCCTCAGAGATGCAATCTGGTGTACTTCAGCCACACATGTCCAGGTGTGATGTGAGGCTTTCCTCCATATATCCTTTCCTAATTTCCCTCCTAGGAAACTTGAACATGCGTAAGACCTATTTTGTCCTGGCCAGTTCCCAGATGGGATACTGGGGGGACTAGTACACACAGGATGTACCCTGAAAAATATGAAATTCTGATTTAGTCAAAAGACCTAGAAAAAAATACCTAAAAATACTTGCCACTTGCAGTCTGGCTTTGGAGGAGCAGCATTATGGATCTGGGGTAGATGCTGGGGGAAGAGCTATGGTCACTGTGGTGAAGGCTCAAAGTGCTAATGTTACCTTGCTCACTTTCCAAATTCATGGTTATGCCATTGCTCTATGGGGTCTTTGAGGAAGCCCTGTTCATATTGAATATGCCTGTGAGTTCACTGAAAGGCACCTGGTCCTTGGGAATATGAGGGGAATTACTGATCTGGTTTCTCAGCCTTTGGAGCCACCAGTCAGTATTGCACTTGGAATTGCCAGTGCTCTCTCACCAAGTGTGAAAAGTACACTGATATAGAAAGACCTTTTCTTCTTGTGCCAAGAGCCTTGATTGTATCTTCAGGAGTTGGTGCAAGAATCTGGGCTAGAGTAGCAAGAGACGCAAATGACGGGATATGTGAGTGGGCAGCAGAAGTGTTGTTTGTATTTATGACATAATAACACTATTCTTATAAATTATGTATGGATGACTGGTTGCTTAGCAGAAACATGGTCCAAAAGACAAACCTGCAAATGAGATAAAGTTATAAAGAGTAATTCTCTTTCCATGGCTAAAGCAATGTGCTTTCAGTGAACTCAGTTGCAAAGAAACTCTACCCACTGTACGTTTCCACGTGTTGTGAAAGACTAAAATTCCCCGGTGGTCCAGTTTCTCTCTGCGTAGAACAAATACACTCATTGTGTGGTCCACACATATGCCTAAACTTACCTGAATATAAATCAAAACCTACAATTTTGTTTGATTTTTTTGCACACAACTAGTATCTGAGTCAATACTTTTCAGTTTTATTTTATATATAAGAATTCTGTATCATGCAATGTAGCATTTGTTCTCCAGAAGGCTGAGCCAAAAGTCATAGTGAAATAAAGAAACAGTCAAAACAAATCAGTGAAAACAAATTATCTCACTATTTTATTCTTTCTGCTCTCATTTATAATTTCTAGAATAAGTTTAATCCGCATATTTTCAGAAATCTGCCTTCTTAAAAGCTGCATTGTTCTGCTCATGCCCTTGTAACGCTTTTCAGAAGTATGAGTGAATCAACAAACATTTTTTCCTTTATTTCGTTCAGATAGTTTATCAGATGCAATTTTCAGACCAACATATTTTTTTTAGAAAATATGCAAGATATTAATCTGAATCACTTGAGACAACTGTAAGATGCTCATAGGCAAAAATTACTATATGCATATATGTTATAAGCTTTGATCACTGCCACTCAATATATGCAGATAGAATCAGTAAGATGACTTGTGGTTAGTGATAAACTGATGGTTGCCCTCTTGAATTTTGGAATACTGGTATTTTAATTACTAGGTGGTTTTATTTAACCAGCTTTATCAATACATGAGCTATGAACAATGAACCACATATTATATATGTCCAGCTGAACTGCTGGAGAGTAGTGTAGCTGAAAGAGACCTGGGGGTCCTGGTAGACAGGAGGATGACCATGAGCCAGCAATGTGCCCTTGTGGCCAAGAAGGCCAATGGCATCCTGGGATGCATTAGAAAGGGTGTGGTTAGTAGGTCAAGAGAGGTTCTCCTCCCCCTCTATTCTGCATTGGTGAGGCCACATCTGGAGTATTGTGTCCAGTTCTGGGCCCCTCAGTTCAAGAAGGACAGGGAACTGCTTGAAAGAGTCCAGCGCAGAGCTACAAAGATGATTAAGGGAGTGGAACATCTCCCCTGATGAGGAAAGGCTGAGGGAGCTGGGTCTCTTTAGCTTGGAGAAAAGGAGACTGAGGGGTGACCTCATTAATGTTTACAAATATGTAAGGGGTGAGTGTCAGGGGGACGGAGTTAGGCTTTTCTCAGTGATGACCAGTGATAGGACAAGGGGTAATGGGTGTAAATTAGAGCACAGGAGGTTCAAGGTGAATATCCGGAAAAATTTTTTTACTGTGAGAGTGACAGAGCACTGGAACAGACTGCCCAGGGAGGTTGTGGAGTCTCCCTCACTGGAGACATTCAAAACCCACCTGGATGAGTTCCTGTGTGATGTACTCTAGGTGACCCTGCTCTGGCAGGGGGGTTGGACTAGATGATCTTTCGAGGTCCCTTCCAGCCCCTAAGATTCTATGATTCTATGATTATTATGGGGGGATTTAGCTTCTTGCAACCATGGCTTAGATAAATCACCCAAAGGTTCCATAGGAATTTCGCTGTTCATTAAAGGACTATGTTTAAATCTATATATTATTTATAACAGGGCAAGATTTCTCTTGATGAAAGAAAATTTAATTTTTCAGCTGGGACTGAATATGTTTGCTAATGTGGTGTTTTTGGCTGGGGTAGAGATAATTTTCTTCATAGTGGCTGTTATGGTGTTGTGTTTTGGACTTCTGCTGGAAATAGTGGTGATAATGGAGAGATGTGTCAGTTCTTGCTGAGCAGTGCTTACACACAGCCAAGGCCTGTTCACATATTCCATACCATGTGATACCATGCTCAGCACACAAAGCTGGGGAAAGAAGACAGGTGGAATGTTAGGAGTGATGGTGTTTGTCTTCCCAAGTAATTGCTACACAAGATGGAGCCCTGCTTTCCTGGAGATGGCTGAACACCTGCCTGCTGATAGGAAGTGGTGGGACAATTCCTTATGTTGTTTTGTTAGTGTGCGTGGCTTTTGCTTTACCCATTAAACTGTAATTATCTTAACCCATGAGTTTTCTCACTTTTACTCTTTCAATTCTCTCGCTCATCCCACTGGGGGAGAATGAGAGAGCAGCTGCACGAAGCTTAGCTGCTGGCTGGGGTTAAACCACAACAGCTAACTACTGCATGGCTCTCCTGGTGAGACAGGCCCAGTTCCAGCACTATTTCTGTAGACAATAGTGCATTGTGTCTGTCTGTAGGGGCTAAACCTTTCACAGACAAAAATGCCATGCAAGTAAAGTGCTTTTTCTTGTGGAAATGCAGGCACTTCTGTGCAAAATTGTTAGTTCTCACAAGGTATGCAGAGAGAAAAAATTGTATATGAGAACAGGCCAGAATTTAAAAATCAACCATTAGGCTTTATATATAATAACAGATGAAATTTCACTCCTGTATTGCAAGGAAATAAGACACACTTGGAGTGTGTGTGTTTCTGTGTATAAGGCACTCTTTCTGTATTCCTTCCTCCCAGTTTGGGGTCCTCTGGTCAATTTCAAAATGTTTACAGAACAGGTCAAAATGATTGACTTTCAATTTCATATATATGAGTGTCTGGCTAAGGAGATACTGTGGTGATCCTCACTGAGGAAAGAGCCATCAGCACAATCTTACTGCCCTTTTCAAGGCGTATAATTTCAGAGGAATATCTCTCAGGAGAGAGACTGAAAGAACATCTCAATTGGAAGGAAAACTTTGACCTTTTCTTGGGCCTTTTTAAATGTCAGGAAAGTGTGCCGGTTTGGTGTGGTTTTTGGTAGCAGGGGAAGGGCCCCAGGAGTGGCTCTGGTAAGAAGCTGAGAAGCTCCCCCTGCTCCAAACCCAACCAAGGAGCCATTAGAGGGACAATAGATGTGCCTCAGCTATTAACAAAAGAACAGCTATAACACGTGAGCAGAGAAGCACTAAAAGAAGAGCTGTGCTGGGGAAGGAGAGCAGTGCTGTTAGTTGGTGAGGAAGAAGGGGAAGAAGGTGCCCAAGCAGAAGTTTCCCTGCAACTTACGACAAGATGGCAGGCTGTCCCCTGCATTCATGGAGAAATATTGTGGAACATTCCCTGAAGGTGCCAGGAAGGGTGAACTCGGATTTGCTGCCAGGAGACTCAGATTATGCAGCTGTGGAAGACCCCATGGCAGGGGAGTTGGCTGTTCCCAAAGCATCCCGTGACTCTGTAGGAAGCCCAGGCTGGAGCAGCTCTGGACCTCTTGAGAAGGACTCATGAAGGAGAGGTTTGTGGAGGACTCTCTCCCATGGCAGGTACCCCATGGGGAAGCAGGGAAGGTCTGTAAGGAATCCTTCTTCCTGAAGGAGGGGCAGGAACCACCAGTCCGTGAACTGACTCTAAACCTCATCCCCTGTCTTCCTGTGCCACTGGGGGGAAGGAAAGAGAGAAATTTGGAACAAAGTATTTTGGGCTTAGGAAGAAAGGAGGGATGGAGGTAATGTGTCTCAGCACTACTCTTTGTGTTGTCTGCGTCCTTTGTGGATGTGATTAGTGTTAAATTACAATTTTTTAGCAAGGTCAGTCTGTTTTGCCCATGACCTTAACCACTGAAGAACCCTCCTTGCCCTTTGTCTCAATCTGTGAGCTTCTCTAGTTGGTCTTTGTCCTTTCCATCGCAGTGTGTGAGGTACAGGGAGGTGTGGGGTGAAGGAGGTGCTGGGAGGAGAGTTGACTGAGCAGCCATGTGGCTGGTTCTTTGTTGTCAAGTTAGGCCCAAACCTACAACAGAAAATCACCTTTGTTCTGGAATTTGTGATACTGCTCATATACTGTGTTGCTCAGCCTATTGGGCAACAAGTATAAAGAAACCCTGGGAGGATGGGATGCTCAGAGGAAATCTTTTACTGCAGTTGTCTGAGGTGTCGACATACACAAATAAAACGAGAGCTGCAGTTCCCTCTCTCAGATGAATTATCCCAGATATACATATGATTTTTGCTGGAAGTGGTTGTCATGTAAGGGAATATAATAATTGACTTTTAACAGACTAAAAGTCCTTTGGAGGTAAGAATTTCTTGTCAGAAATGAACCCCCAAAGCATTAAGGACCATATCTCCAGATGGGACCTGCTTTTCTTTGCAATTAAGGTGTCACGTTCTTTCTGTTTTTCTTGTCTCCCAGCACAGGTCCCCAGGCAGGTGAACTAGGCTTGCCAATGTTGCCTGAACTGCAACATTCATTTACATGTTCACTTCATTTTTCTTTTAGGGACACCTATAAGCACACTTTCATTTGTCATGAGAATATTAAAGCAGGTATGTCTCAGTCCTGTTTTTTACAGAGCTGCCTCTGAGTGGTTATTGGAAAGGACTGTGATTATACTCAATCTAAGGCATTGACTCTACTGTGTCTTTGTACAGCTAATGCCTGTTTTCCTCACCCTGCCCCTCCGAACCTCTCAGCTGATTGGAGGTGCCATCAGATTTGGGAGCTCTGCACCCAGCTGAGGCTGCTCTGTATAAGACTTGCCCCTATAAATGTAACTGAAATTACAGTGTGTAGACAGCCATCCAGGCCCCAGGGAGAGCAAAATTTACCCTTTTTAATATGGAGTATTGCTGCTGACCTCTAAGCCTAGGCCTCCTACTTCTTCTGTCTCCCGTGGGAAGTGGCTGTGCAGCTACTGCTAGAGAAGATAAGCCGTTCTTAGTTCATGAGGTCCCCAGAACTGCTGTGCCCCACATCCAACCCCTCCAAGATGTTTTCAGTTCTGTTCAGCACTGCAGGAGCACTTGCTGGTTTAGTAACTTGCACATCAGGCAAGTTGCACATCAGACTTTTACTGTTCCTTTGCTGTCACTTTTGAACTGTGGCTGAGGATGGTAGAGGTGAGGTCATAGCAACAGCCTTGTCTGAGGGGAAGTTTTTGGACAGAAAACATGGAGAATAAGTAAATATCAGCCTAAATTGTGCCAGCCATTAGTTAGTGACTGGGGGGCTGAAAGACTCTAAGGGCTTTTGGAACCACATTGTGAGGAAAATATTGACTGTGCTGTGAAAATAAAGAGACTGTTCCAGCTCTTGCACATTTCTGGCAGATTTTCCTTCAGATGCAGAAGAAAAACAATTCTGCCTACCCTGAACTTCCTGAAAAACCCTCTGCTTCTTAGCACCTCCTGTGAACTTATATCACTAGAAGCAAAGCAAACTCTGCATAAAAAGATTCAAATATCCCCCATCAGGATTAAGCGAGACACCACATCCAAAGAGGAAGATAAGCCTCTTGGCCATTTCCCCATGACTGTTAATGCCTTGCACCTCCTCTTTAGGCCTCTGAGTGTGCCTTTAGTGTTAACACCAAGTAATGGCTATGGGTCACTGGTATAATTTTAATAAGGTATCAGAACAGAGCAGTGCTAGAAAAACTACCTTGGGGACCCACGTCTGGGTCAGCATAATTCCAAACTCTTCCAAGTGAACTCTCTAGGGATGGAAGACAAGGTTTCTTTGTTTTATTCTTTATGGCGAAAGCCTTTTCAAGATTCAATCTATCATTTTAGAACTGGCTCTTGCTTGTGAGCTCCTCTTACCAATTTCTTCCTCAACTCATTAGAATTAGGCCTAAGCCTATATAGTTCTAATGATAGATTTTGAATTCTACAGCTTTTATTGAGACTTTTGCAATGGATTTTCTGAATCCTACTGATGTACCCATTTTTAGATTTAGAGAAGTCTGTTTTAAAAGACCAGAGAAATAGCATGTCCAAAATGATATAGCTGTTTAATTGAGGTATAAATTGTTGCAACAACAACCAGAAGGAAATTGTGTTGCCAGGACCTCCTAATATTGGTAACACATGCGTTTGACAACATGAAAGGACTGGGCATAACTTTCATTAGTTGAATTATCTTTTTCCTCATGGTATTTAGGACATTTGGTAGCTGGGCCATTCCTTCCCTGTGCAGAAGTTCTTTGAATTTAAAGCACCACAAATATAAGTATGAGGGTAAAATTTGCAGGCTAGGAGTAAAAGCGTAGGACTGATGCGAGTCTAATAGTCTCAGCCACCTTTATGTGTTCCATCCATGTGCTCAAATACGTTTGTTTTTTTTTGGGGGGGGGGGATGAGAAGAGTTGTTTTGGTTAAAAAATTCAGGAAATAAGATTCCTCCATGCAGTTTTATTAATTAGCAGCTCCACATTTGCTTGCCACTCAACACAGCTCAGAGATAAAATTGTAACTGAGTACTCTCACAGGCACAATGAAACTGTCCTGAAATGCTCCCTGCTTACAGCAAGTTGGGTAAAAGTTACTTAGGTCTTAATAGTCAATGTTAATCTCTCTGTTTCCCGGCTGCTGTTTTTGTTTTTTGTTTTTTGTTTTTTTTTGTTTCACTTCTTGCTTCCTTACGTTGCAGGTTTGTCTAATGCATTTTTCTGTTTGGATGCATCACATAAAAGCGTACGATTTCTTAATAAGGAACTACTTTCTTGTTACCAAGAAATTGCACTGGACATTAGGGCAATCAGTCATCAAACACTAACCCATGACACTTTGATTTATTGATCCCATAAGCTGTAATCAACTTGTTGCACATGGTAGCACTGGAATGCTGCCCCGTTTTAGAAGTAATAACTTCATCCATGGAAATTCATTATGTCCACTACAGCTCAGAGGTAGAAACTGGGAGGCCAAAGATTATTGGAAAGACACCTCCAGAAAAAGTCTCCACTTTTTCTTTCCTTGAAAATGTTTTTGAAAGTCCATAAAAGTGTGTGGCTTTTGCCAGATGATCTGTGAAATAACCATCACAGCTGTGGCTGTAAGAAACATTACGTACCTCTGCCTGCACTCACATTGATCTGACGAAATGTTTTTAATGTGAAATTATTAAGCCTTTGAAAAGACGAACCCATGCACCATGAAAGATCATGACACACATTTTGGAGGAACAAAGGATACCTGCCATCAACAGCAGCAACTATTGAAAATAAGGAATAGATTTCTGGGAACATATATGAAATTTCACATGACCTGCTTTGGGGATTACTCTTGCATAGCAAACAAAAGTCACATGCATAACATGGAAACTCTCTTGCTGGAAGAAACTCTGCATAGAAACTCTGGTTCAATGTATTCCATAAAGAGGACCCAATTATAGTTTAAATTGTGGCTTAGTTTATTCTGATGTATAATTATGACTCATTTATACCCCTTTTTGTATCAGAAGCTCAAGATATGAATGAAAGCTTAATACAAACAAGCAAGGCTGAATTGTGGAGGCTGTTTACTTGCTAAACCTCTGTTTTGTTTGTTCATTGTGTCAGAACTATGAGTGGGAGACTGTATCCCTTGGGAGAAGAGCTGATACTTTTTATGCTTTTTCCTCCTTTTTATTTCTCTTTGTTTTTCCATTGCCTTTTTGATCTCTCCTCTGCAACTCTCCTAATCAGCAGTAATGTGTTACAGGCTCCATGGTTGTTTCTTTGATGAAACCAACACCATCATCTGACACCAATCAGCTACATCAAAGATAAAGGTGAATGTCTGACATATTGTTGTCCAAAGTTTGTGTTACCAGCTTGAAGACATGAGCAGAAAAATGGAGAAAGTTCAGCTGATCTGCTGGCCTCATCTTATTTTTTGTTTGTCTCAAGAAAGCTACTTTCACAAACACCTTTTGCTCTTTTCAACTCTTCTGAATCACGGACTGTTACATTCTGCAGTGAATTAAATGTGCCTGGCGTGTCACACGTAAGCACAGCACATGGTTCTATTTATTAACCTTGTCAATAGAAAAGAGTGGAAAGCAAGCCTTGCCTACAACACCAATGCAGATGGCCGCCCTCAGATTGATTCACTGCCAGGCTGTTACCAAGGACCTCACAACTGTTTGCTCTTGTGCTGCATGCCTGGGACTTGTTGGCACTGGTCTGAAGAAGTCTTTCTGATTTTCAGATTTAAAACTGGAAATTAGTAGCTAATGTTTTCCTAGACGTGTAATTAATTTGTGAGCTCCTTTTTTCTGATTTCCCCATGTCCGCCCCCCCCAGTGTTTGTCAACTGGCAGAAATTCAACTGGCTTACTCTTTTAGATTTGGTAATAATGCATCATAAGCCCCCTCAACTCGAATACAGCTCTGAACGGTGGGCTACTCATGTGGTGAGACAGAAGAAAGAGAGAAAGACAGAGATGCACAAACACCCATGTTGCCTGTCTGACTTAGAGGATCCCAGCCATGAGCTAGGATTCAAACAGGACTACAGAGGTTAATAGGCTAGGAAGGATAACAAGGGTCCAGTTTTGCCTTTCATAGGATGGCAAATTTGCAGAGGTTTGACTCAGAAATATAGCACTTTTATTTTATTTGCATCCTTCCTGAGGGCTGTGAGGAAGTGTTATCTGTGTTCTGGCTCACAGGAAGCATGTGATAAGGAGCATAGCCCCATGTGTCTCCCTGTCTCCCAAAGACAGATAGGGAACTGTAGGTCTTCTGTCTGACCTACTGTCTCCACAAAACTATGACTTTAGGAACTTTCTTCCATGTTGTTCTCATTCTAGAGGGCAAATATTGGAGGCCAGCTTCAGGAGCACAGTGTTATGTGGAATGGTCTTGCTGCTTCACAGCATCTTCTCAGAGAACAAAATAAAGCAATGTAGCAGGTGTCCTTCTGTTGGAGTATCCATGGTAAGCCCAGAACTATTCTGGAATAAACATACAGAAAGCCTTAGTGACTACTATAATATAGTCACATGGAGGGTGTAATGCTCTCTCCATGCTTCTAATTTGATAACAGTGAGGTTTAGATACTCATCAATAATTTCCAGTACTTGCAGGCTGTCTACCAAAGCAAGTTTACATCTTAGCTCAGCTGAATTCAGTTGCCTCTGAAGTAGAAATCCTGTGAAGCTCTCAGGAGCTGCAGGAGCAGAGTGGTTGTAAGTAAAATCTGGATAAAACTTCTTGAATCTACTTTTACTTTGACAAAGCCCTACATTAATTTAAAGGCATCTTATCTTGTTGGAAAGATATTGGTGGATGCTGTCTCCTGGTACTTGTCTGTTGTTCTTCTCTTTCTTTCATCTCTTACATTGCTGTCATTTCTAGGTAGCTAGTCCTGGGAATTACTTAAATAGAGGAATACTCCTACCTAAACACACATGTGACTAAATAATGTTTACACAATTCTCATATCCAAGTATAATCTAAATTAGGTTGTTTGGAACCAAAAAGAGTCCAGGGCTCACAGTTTCAGGCACTGAGCCAAAGCTGTTTCACTTCAGCTACTAGCCTTCCCTCTCTTGGCCATCCTGAATCTCTTTGGAATCATAAAGTTTATCCAGGACTGAGCCTCGCTCTTCTTGCAGAGAAATCTCCTTTAGTAGCATTGGCAATATTTGTGCACATATTGCATCTTTATTGCTGCAACTGGGATCTTGGACAGTCTGGGCAGTGTAGGAGAGAGCCCTTGGTGATGTTAGTTGTGATGGCTGCTTAGGAAATCATAGTATCTATGAAGAACTGGTTTCAGACTGAAGTCTAGCCTTTTCTCTGTGAGCTTTAGGCCATGCTCATGTCCCCACTGTAGAATCTCACCCTGTGCTGTATGCATGTAAAATGCATTAGAGATTTTAATGCTGCTTAGGATGGGGTTTGAGACGTTTTGCTGATACAACCGTCAGCGGGGAAGTAGCTGCTGTCATCCTGTTTTCTCACCAGATATAGGTTAAACTGCTGGTAATTTGTATTCTCTCTCTCAAGTCAAGTCTCTACTACTTCATAAGGTCAGTAATAAAGAGGTAAGTGAAGGACACTTCATGCAAATCGTATTTCTCAACAGATGAATACGTGCTCTGTACAGGACAATCTTATTCTGAGAGCTTGTTATTTTATGATATTGTTTAATAAGATATAGACCGGGAGACTGGCATGTCGCATCTCCCCCAGTTCCTCACTGTGTTTTAAGTGTAAGGCTGCCTCCCTCCTCTGGGATCTCAGCAGATCATGCTGTGGTAGCCTCACCAAGCAATGAGGAGTCCCAGCCTAGTTACTGCTTGTGCCGTCACCTCCTGGCAACTGGCTGCATCAAAAGAAGCATGGCCAGCAGATCAAGGGAGGTGATTCTCCCTCTTTACTCAACTATCATGAGACCCCAGCTGGAGTACTGTGTCCTATTCTGGAGTCCCCAGCATAAGAAGGACATGGAGCTCCTGAAGAAAGTCCAGAGGAAGGCCACAAAGATAATCTGAGAGCTGGAGCACCTTTCCTATGAAGACAGCCTGAGAGAGTTGGGGCTGTTCAGCCTGGAGAAGAGAAGGCTCAAAAGAGACCTTATAGTGGCCTTCCAGTGCCTGAAGGGGGCCTACAGGAAAGCTGGGGAGGGGCTTTTTTCTAGGGCTTATAGTGAGAGGACAAGGAGTAATGGATTAAAACCAGAAGAGGGGGGATTTAGGTTAGACACTAGGAAGAAATTATTTATTGTGAGGGTGGTAGGACACTGGAGAAGGTTGCCCTGGGAAGTTGTGGAAGCCCCATCCCTGGAATTCTTCAAGGCCAGGTTGGATGGGGCTCTGAGTTGCCTGGTCCAGTGGGAGGTATCCCTGCCCATGCAGGGGGCTGGAACTGGATGATTTAGGTCCCTTCCAACTCAGACCATTCTATGATTGATTCTATCATTTTGTGATTCTATGATTTTATTTACAGTTGGAAAGTGCTTTGAGAAGCACTCAAAGTTGTGTAGAAGATCAAACTGCTCATTGGCATCAAGCAGTGTATCGAATTTAATTGAAAATTTGCTGGTTCATTACCAGAAAGACTGGCCAAATTATCAAATTCCTGGTTCGTGGGAAATTCCGACATTTGTGGGTTTTTTCTGATTTGGAACAAAACCAGTTATTTCAAAATTACCCACAAAAGAGAAGTTTATGGGGAAAAAATAGGAATAGGAAACAATGATGAATGATATTTCCAAAATAAAATATGCTCCCCAGGACGTGCTTCTTTCCAGCCTCTCTGCTGCCTCTTACTGAGTGGTGTGTCGAGCCAAGGCTGAGGCTGGGAGCTTACACTTTGGGACTGCTGACTTCAGCCAGATCTCCCAGCACTACCAGGCTCCCGGTTGGGTGGCAGTGAGCCTATGATCCCTGCATCCCGAGCAGCCCACCAGCCTAGCTGGTAGAAAGCCAGGCAGTTTTCCAATGGAAAACTACCTGTGGTTTGATGTCAGTTCATTGAAACATATGCTTTAACATGAAACTTTCTGGCTCTGACGAACCAATGTTCTCCAATGAAATGACATGTCGTCAGAAATCTCGTGACTGGCTCTAATTGACACTTTGATGACCAAAATCTTTACTGTCCAGAGTCCCATGACTTCCTGACAAACACCAAGTATCTCGAGTAGAAAAACAAAAAAGAAAAGCATGTTTCTTTTTGTACTCAATAACTGTGAAATTTGTGGGGCTGTTTCTGGGCAATATAATGAAGAAAGTTCCTGCCTTCAGGCCAGTGGTGCTGGGGACACTGGTGCCTCTGTTTCGACCTTATCACTGCTTCATTGACTCACAACTCCCTAAGAGGCATCATGTTCCTACCTCTGAGGAGAAGGCAGTGGCCTCATTGCCCAATGAGGCAACTTGTCCAGGTCTAATTAGAAGAAGGAACTCACTATAGCACTATCTATTCTTGTTCTTACAGCCAGAGATTTCAAGTATTTTTTATTGTTTTATTGTAATAGTGAAGGCTGTTTATTGATTTTTCTGCTATACCAGCATTTGTATACACAGAGGTTTCCTGCTCCTCCTGAAACACAACCTCTGAAAACAATAATCATAAAAAAAAATAAATAATAACCTCACTTGAGTGAGAGACACCTTTTTGTCATCTCCCCCATCCAGGTGTTTTAGGTAGCTGTGGAAAGGGATCTGAATCTTCTTTTGAATGGGCTCTGAGGGCAATGGGGTTTATGTGGATACATCGGTCCCCAGTGATCAAAATAAGTATTGGCCTCTGCTCTGAGGCTACACTAGTGTTCCATATGCTACAGGAGATGAAGGTCATGTCTTGGCTTTAAACTAAAGGCTTCTCAGAAGAGGGCAATACATACTGTGGATGTCAGTTTTGTTTATTTTCTCCAATAAAACAATCCTTTCTCCTTTTAATCTAGAAAAGCCATCCATAATGAATTGAGGGATTGGGCTGTACATCTCAGGAAAACAGAACAGTCCTTTAAAGAGGGATTGGCTTACAAGCACTGAAAGGCTTGGGTTCACTCTATGGAAATGGTCAGACTGATTCTCTGCTCAGAAGTTCATTGGCATAAATGATAGAAGAATCAGCCTCCCTCCTCAGCCTTATATTTCCAAATATCTTCTGGAGCCAAATCAAGACACTGCGCAACGGGTGTTTTAACACACTTGTCCCTGTTTCCCCCTTGCTAGAAGCAATGTCTGGGATGCAGGTTGTAAATCAGGTCCTACAGTGATTGATCCATGTGCCAGCAAGTGAAGTGTAAAAATAGCAGTATGGTTGAAAGCACATAAAAAAAAGGGAAAACAGACCATTATTATTATTTTCAAGCTTAAGGGAAAGAGCACCAGCCAAGTCTGAGTAGGCCTGGCCTGCCTGAAAAACACAGACAACTGCTTTGCTCCCTCCTCCGCAGCTGTGTGCCCCCTGTAAACAAGGAGCTGGCCCCATTTTCTGGCCTGTGAACTTGGCACCCAAAGGTCTGATTCCTTTCAGGAACTATCGAACCTCTTTATGTGCTCTAAATCAACTCCTCCGTTTCTTTGGCTATGAAATAACATATTGGCAGGGAGAATTGCATCTTTGCTCTCTGTGGTGCCTTCATAAAAGCTGCTGACATGCAGGCCATATGTTTGAATCACTTTTCCCCTCTTATCTTTTGCTGAGGAAAACATTTCTGTGGATTGCATAGTATTATTAGATGTAAAAAATTCATAGCTTAATTATTCTGACAGCTTATTTGGGAGTCAGAAGGTTCTGTCCTGTTAATGTTTAAATAAAAAAAACCTGTTACCTCATCTTGAAATAACTACAATAGAATAGCAATATTGTAATTAAAATAAGAAGGTGAAAATAGAGATAGGGAAATCTGCTGCTAACTCAGTTTGTCATATTTTTAAACAAAATAGTTATTAATGATAAGCATCTTAGTATCTTAAATCTTTTGCAGGACTCATCTACCCACTACTGTATTACAAAGGAGCACGATGTGGAACTAAAGCAAGAAGAAAGACTCTTTAGACTCCAAGTGTCTTTAAATATTGTTCATATACTTATAATAGCCTTTAGGTATGGATGGGCAAAAGTAGTAATTAAATAGCTTGGTAGCCATTACTCGCTGCGTGGGGTGTAACTCTTTCTGTCCCAGAAGGCAGTTTCAGCATTTCCTTTCTTTTGTTGCATATCCCTGGAAAGCCCAAGAATAAACCTCCTTACTATAACACACGCATACACAGAGTCTATTTTATACACACACACACACACACACACACACACATATGTATACTTAGTAGTAGTTTATATACATATAAACGACAAAGTATGGAGGGATTTGTTGTCACAGCCATCTGTAATTATTCAGGTGGATCTGGCGCCCTTGAGCTCACCATTAAAAAAACATGCTTTTGTTTCTGAGATGACACAGTTCTCATTTAACTGCAGACATCAGCAACCTTTCTGACCTGCCTGAAGATTCTTGCTTTATGCTGCTTCAGAAGCTCAAAAAGATTCTGATGAGGGAATCAAGTAAGAATTCCCAGTCCTGTGACTTGGTGACTTCTTAATATTTCTATTTCCCCACGTCTGTTTGGTATGTGTTATTCCTTCTCTAAGTGCTCTGAGACTGATTCAGCCTTCTGTCTTTCACTGCAAAGACATTTTTTTGTGCTGTGTCTTGTATGTTGTCACCGCCAATACTTTCTTGCCAGAATTTTTGATCATTTTTATTTTTGGAAGCAGGCATTAGTACTCAAAAAGACCTAATAATGGTTTGTGTTTTGCCCTCAGTTTCTTTTCAAAAACTTGTCTTGAATGGATTGAAAATTTCTGCTGAAAGTATGATGGTTTTGTTCAGCTAAATATCTCCGAATGTCAAGTTTATGTCATTTCCAATGTACTACTCTAGAGGTATTTTCTAATGACTGTGCTCTTACTTCTCTGCCTGTGGTTTGGCTCCAGGATGACAGTTCAGATGGGTCCTCTTCGGCCAGAATATCTGTGGTAAAAATGACATTGTCTACCAGGCAATGACGGAGCTTTTTCTTGGCTTTGTCTGTTTTACCACGCATGTGCTTTAATTAAGCCAGTCTCCATACTAATTAGAATAATCCTCAGCAAGGCAGAAATTAAGGCAATTATCAAATGCATCAAAATGTTAGTATCCAAGCCTTTGTACGTGCCTATCCATGTTAGTATAATAAACCAGAACAAAGTCTTAAGTAATGTGCTACTCAAAGCATGAGAAAAATCTGCAGTATTGTTAGAGGCTTCTTCATTTGCTGAAAACATGGGTCTTTTCTGACACATTTAACTTCAAAGCAGTTTTAATGTGGCATGGGCAGTTAGCTCGATTTAGGAGCAGCTTGCTTCCGTTTGTTTTAAATCAGTTCAGCCTTGGGGCAGAGATACTTGGTACCATTACAACCATTCAAGAAGCTGTCTTTCAGTGGCTGAGTCTGCAGCAAGTCTGTGTCCAGCTGAAAGAGGATCAGGCCTGCCTTTGCTCTGGATTATGCAAACTTGTTTTGATAGTTACACCAGTTCTGCCTCTTGAAGGGAAAGAAAGATTGGACTGTGTGTCTAAAGGTAAAGCAGTATGTCTTTGTTGTGGTCCAGGTTAAGAGATAACTGTTCCCTGCATTCCTATAGCTAGATCCATTGCTGTCCATCCTCTCATCTTGCAGTCTGTGCAACTTGTTCTCTCATTACTCTTAAATGGGTCCTGTAAAATGATGTGATCTGGCCATGGTTACTGCATCAACACACACTTCTAATTCACCTCAGATGATGATGAGCTGAAGGCTGCACATTGTACTAACCCCTTACCATAAACCTCCACCTCCACCATTTGTGGATTATCTATCTCAGACCTTAATTTCAACAGATGCAGCTTTATTAAGCTGTCAAGCCCAGGTAGTGAGGTTACTTTCTTACCACATACAAGCAGCCAGCATCTTGGTGTCAGAACTTAGTTTATCCAGAGATCATTTTGACAGCTGAAGCAATAAACTGAATAGACTCTGTAATGCTAGCTAAATCCTCTGTTTATGCTCTTTCTTCACTGATACAGTAATTTTCCTTTCCATGCTGATGCAAGTCCAATTACCACATTTAGTTTTTGTCAAGCGTAAGAAGCTGATGTGAGCTAAGGACTTATGGGAAATTTAAGCCTTCATGAGGCACCCAAGAACTGGGAGCAGATTTGTAGGTGACAAGAAATGAGACGTCTGCAAGCACTAAGGAGAAAATTACAAGACTGACAGTATCTATCTGAGTGCTTCAAATTGGTCACTGCACCAAGGACGCTCCAACTGCAGACAAAAGCAAACAACACAACAGGCTTGGGGAAGAGTGACTGGAAAGCTGCCAAGCAGAAAAGGACCCGGGAGTGCTGGTTGACAGCTGGATGAACATGAGCCGGCAGTGTGCCCAGGTGGCAAGAAAGCCAACAGCATCCTGGCCTGCATCAGGAATAGCATGGCCAGCAGGAGTAGAGAAGTGATCATGCCCCTGTACTCAGCACTGGTGAGGCCTCACCTCAAGTCCTGTGTGCAGTTCTGGGCCCCTCACTACGAGAAGGACACTGAGGTGCTGGAGTGAGTACAGAGGAGAGCTACCAAACTGGTGAAGGGTCTTGAGAACAAGTAATCTGAGGAGCAACTAAGGGAACTGAGGTTGTTTAGTTTGAAGAAGAGGAGGCTGAGGGGAGACCTCATCACCCTCTACAACTACATGAAAGGAGGTTGTAGGGAGGTGGGTGTTGGACTCTTCCCCCAGGCAACTAATGATAGGACCAGAGGAAATGGCCTGAAGTTGCAGCAGGGGAGATTTAGATTGGATATTAGGAAGATTTTCTGTACTGAAAGAGTAGTCAGGCACTGGAACAGGCTGTCCAGGGAGGTATTCAAGAAATGTGTAGACTTAACACTTCAGGGCATGCCCTAGTGGCTGAGGTTGTGGAGGTTTTTGTGGGTGTTTTTTGGTGGAGCGTGTGTGGTTGTTTGTGTTTGTTTGGGTATTTTATGCCGATGGTTGGACTTGGTCATCTCAGAGATCCGTTCCAACTATGATGATTCTGTGATTCTGTGTAGGAATAAGTCAAGGAAATTAAAACAGGGCAGGACCTTTTTCATGTGGGTAAGGGGCATTCCACTTGCAGGCAGTTAAGAAAGTGGAAGTATATACAAGCATAATAGTTTTACTTTTTTTGTATGTTAGCCCAGGTCACTTGGAAAGGAAAGGCTTAACTCATTCTCATCATCATATTTATTACTTCTTGGTACCTTATGTTAGGAACACTTTCCTAAACTGTGCCCATGGGTGTCTTTGCTGATGGAGATACCTACATTTGAGATGCCCGAAAGCTCTAGCTATTGTGTTCCTGCTTCTGCTCCCTATATTGTTGCTTAACCCACTGCTGTGAGGAAGAGGTGAAGAAGAGGGACATGACAGAAGTGGAAGGTGCCCTTCTAAGCCAACCCTTAACTGTGTCCGGTTCTGGGGGCCCCAACATAAGAAGGACATGGAGCTGTTGAAGCAAGTCCACAGGAGGAGAGCTGGAAGACCTCTCCTATGAAGCGAGGCTGAGACAGTTGGGGTTGTTCAGCCTGAAGAAGAGAAGGCTCTGGGTAGAACTTACAGCAGCGTTCCAGTACCTGAAGGGGCCTACAGGAAAGCAGGAAAGGGATTTCTTTCAAGGGCATCTAGTGATAGGACGAGTGGTAACGGTTTCAAACTGAAAGAGGATAGATTTAGATCAGATATTAAGAAGAAATTCTTTCCTGTGAGGCTGGTGAGACACTGGAAGAGGTTGCCCAGAGAAGCTGTGGATGTCCCCTCCCTGGAAGCGCTCATCATGTTGGATGGAGCTTTGAGCAACTTGGTCTACTGGAAGGCGTCTCTGCCAATGGCAGGGGGGTTGGAACAGGTCCTTTCCAACCTAAACCATTCTATGATTCTAGACTTAAACAGCTTGTGTGTTGGAGCCTCATTTCCCAAGACATATGACTTAGTTGCAAAAATAAGACAGTGCAAATATCCGTCTTTGTTTTGTCAAGCAAGGAACTTAGTGATCAGAAATAACGGGCAGCTCTCAAAAGCAACTCCTCCTGAAGCAAGGAGAGAAATGACATGTGGGATTCAGTCACTCAGTAATTGAAGCTTAAAGTGGAGAAGAGCTTTCATGGAGCCTCTATAGAAGACAGACACTCAGCTGGTGAACTAGACATTTTTTTTAATGGCTTCGTTTTCTCTGAAATGCCTTTGTTTTGATACATGGTATTTTTTCAGGAGAAAGGCCCTTGTCACATTCTAGCTCCAGCCCTGATTCTGAACAGAATTTGCAGGGTACAGAGACTTCTTGGACTGATTGCTTACTGCCAGACACAATGGGGAGCAGTGGGCTGCTGCATGACTCCTCCATCAGATACAGGTAGTTGGTTGGAGGTCAGAGGAGAGAAGATCCTATGGAGACCCAGGTGCTCCAGGGCTGTCAGGAGCTTGCAGCTAAGATACCAGACTCAGCTAAGCTGCCAAGAGACATCATTCCTCACAACAGCCAATTTATTGTTTACATACATTAACTATAGATTATTATGACCCATATAAAAGAACATTTAAGACTCCTTGATGTAAATCCTGCAAAAGGGAAATCACTGCCCTTCTGTGCCCCATGCAGATGGCATTGCAGCACTGACAGTTCTCCCAGAAGCTCCAGGAGCAGGCATGGAAGTGGTTCCTAGATGCTGCTACTTGCTGGAAAAAAACACAGGCATTGTATATATAGTATTGTTTGCTTGTCATCCAGACCTGCGCTTCCTCTTTCCACTGGCACACGGTCCAGCAGAGCACAGCAAAACTCATGCTCTTGTTGAGCTCTGAAGGCTTAATTACCACAAGTTCCAGTTTGGGATAGAGTAGGCGAAGTTGGGAGTTGAATTAAATAGCTGTACCTTCAATTTACCTCAAGCTCAGCCAGTGAAAAGACTCACTTAAACTCTCACACAATGACAGTCTGGGATTTCCACCAGTTCTGTTACCTTACTATGGAAAAATGAGTGTGCATAGTTAGGGTAAATTAACAGGGTTCCCTCTCTGAGCTGCTGGGACAGCAATAGTTAAGCTGGAACTGGAAATCTCATGAGACCAGGCTTTTCTAGTGGGAAGATTTCCCACACTTCCTGCTTTTTGATGTGCTGGAAATACTTTATGCTTAGCCTTTCTTGTGGTATCTTGGCACTACTTCTGTAAATAATTGAAGGGACATCATCAGCATAACAATCATGCTTCTGTCTAAAATGTTTTCATTACTCCAAGTCACGACTAAAGGAGAAAGAGATTAAGGTCCCTTTCATTCAGCCACTTCAGCATGAACCAGCTTTCCTAAGTGCCAGTCGGATCACGCCCTAGAAGATTTGGGGTTTGAATTTAGGACTGGGTTGGCATTGCTGACAGTGCTGGTAGAGGAAATTTTGACAATTTGTTCCAATCCCCACCACAATTTGCTGCCCCTTTGGTTGTACTGTTACAACTCTATAACCAGCTGCCCAGTCTACCTGATCTCATGCAGGATTTGTGTGAGAAGCTTGGTTTTTTTTTTTTGGTTGTTTTTTTTTTTTTGAGAGAGAGAGTGAGTTGTTTTTAATCAGAACAACTTCATCACCCTAGTTTTAAAATAGATCTCCAGCATTTTTTTTTGGCTGAAATGAGAGGATTGGCAATGGGGTAACTGGCAATGGCTGATACTTTGCCCTTCTTCAGCTTTGCACTGAGAGCCTAATGGCTGGTGTGTATATACTCATCATAGCCCCTCTCAAATCACAGGCCTAAAGGCTGAAATGAAGGTTCTGCTCCCTGCGCTGAGATGATCCTGTTTTGTTTCACAGTCCACCTGCATATACAGCCCGGTATTAGTTGTGTGGTCTTTAGTAGCATTTCTTACTGCCTTCATTGTATTTTTAGTAACCATTGAAATTATGCCAACCATCAAACAGCTGTGAATGTCCAGAGAAAATGGATTTAGCAGCAGAGGTAGAAAAACGTTCCAGTCATAAAACCAGTGTTCAGAACTGAACTGAAATTTAGGCAAGGTTCAAGGATATTTGGAGCCCATTTACTAGCTGGGTGTTATCTTCAGTCTAAAACCAGTCGTGGAGGTATATAAGCATATGAGCAGGTCTCTGCTAGTGAACACATACTTTTGACAGAAACACTGACACTGAGATGACATTTCTAGATTCATCAACGTGCTCTTGGAGATGCTGGTCTTCTTCACAAGCTGCTTTGAAGTTATGAAATGTATTCTCAGAATGTGTCGAGTGTGCAAGCAACTGTCAGCAAAAGTTCACATGCCATGTCCTCTTTTCTACCTCCTATCCCTTTGATTTCTTCAGCATGCTGCACATGTCCCATCTTGCAGTGGAGAAGAAAACCCTCCATGTGCCATGTGCTAGTGGGAATGACAGGACCCATTCCTCCAGGACTGCTTAATGCCTGCTCCAGAGGGTAGAGTGCAGGAGTGGATTAGGACCCTTCAGAAGTCAGGAAGTCTCTAATTTATTGTCTTTCGAATAAACAGCTTCAGCTTCTCATTTCTCCACTTATATTAATAATGCATGTCAGGGGCCACTTGGAGAACTGCAGCCACCTCAGGGCTGCCTGTAACATTGCCAGCTTCACTTGGAGATCTGCTTGTTCAAGTTTCCTTTCCCACTGTTTCTATGGACTCTGCAGGAGGAGAACCAAATAAAGTACTTCTTTGGCTCTGTAACCAAAGCCTCCACTATATGGTACACAAGCCACGAGGAAGAGGAGACTGAGGAGACAATTAACATAATCTTGCTGTTGCTGTTCTTCTTCCCACCTTTTTACTAAAGTCTTCTTAAACCCCTGCTTTCTCAGGGCTTATAAGACTTCAGATAGTTTTAGAAGACTTAGAGTATTTTATAATTTATTTTTTTTCAAGCTGCTAGCAAATTTCCAAACATCATGATCAATATTAACAAAAAATTAGCCAAAGGAACAAATATGTACTCCCTCCTCAGTTCTCATATTTATTTTTTTTTTATGTTAAATATACTGGTTTTATTTTTTTATTTATTTAAGAAAAACTTTAAAGAGCATAATTTTTCAAAATATGGCATCTTACTGAACAACAGACAGGACCAGAGAAGCCCTGTCCTCCTTGAACATGGTAATTTTAGTCTATGGAGACAAATTATGTCAGTTTAACACTTGTGTGATGTAAATCTGAAACACTCTGGTTTTGAGTGATACTTGAATCTGAATGCAAACTGAGCTCAGTTTAGCCTCTACTTTTATGTCTAGTATACAATTCCCTGGCCTGGAGGACAGGAATCTGGAAACAAGAATTGGTTCCCCTACACTGTATTCACTTTTTTTATGTTTGGGAGCTCTTCCTGACCTAAGTCTCCTTTTCATCTTCTTAGGTGTAAACTCTCTAGCAAGCAGCTGATTTTCTTGGTTGATTGAGATGTAAGATATATTTGATGATATTTGCTTATTCCTGGTATCCTGAGATGTCTGGAAGGGCAGAACTCTTCCAAAGCAAAGCTATTGAAGCAGGATATGGGGTGAGCACTCAATTTTAGACAATAAATACATAATCAAATGGAAAATAAGGAATTCTTAATGATCAAGGAGTTATTAATGCGTAAGAAACTCTTACACTAATCTGCTCTCTGAGCAATGCTGTTTAATATTCCTAGTACCGATCTGGTACATCAAAGACTGGTGCTTTGAAAGTGCTTTCATGTGATTAAGCTAAAAGCTTTATGTCTAGCAGTAGAGAAATTAGGTCATCTTCGTATGATGTAAGATATATACTATTTAACAATGATTCTGAAGAAGGTTCAGGGTATGATGCAGTGGCTAAAAGGAACTATTGTGGTCTCAAGGTATCCATCAAGCATACGATTTACTAGTATTCACAATACCTGTCCCAAAGTTGCACATTTCACCTCAATCTTTCTTTTTTCAAAAGCATATTAGCATATTTTTTTAAAGTTTTTTTTAGCCTTCAAGTTAAGTTCTAAACTGAAAGATCTTAGAAATCTGGATTTTATGTTTTATTTATAAGAAGTCAAGAATTTTAAAAATTGTGTGGTTACAGTCTGTAAGTGTTTGCATATGGAGAATGCATTCACTAACAGTGGGCTTTTAAACTTACGAGACAACAGCACAGCATTCAATAGCTAAACTTTGATGTAGAGGAATCCAAAGTGTAAACAGTAGGTAGTAGCTGTTTTGCCAGCTTTACATTTCTAAACAAAGAAAAAAATATCCATTTTAAGACCTAGATTATCATGCAATCACAATTTTCTAGGTCCTGTAAAAGGAATTATTCTATTATATTAAGTGGGATTTTTTTTGGTTGATCTTAAATTAAATTATCATAATGATTGTTTTTTGGCCTCAGTTGTGTAAGCATATGCATTCTTTAAAAAAATCTGCTTTTTTATCCATCACTATTCAGAACAATCTGTGTCATGAGCACCATTTAAGTTTTTACCTCAGTGCAGTCTTGAGTACTTCCACGGGACATGTGTGGGCAGCAGGTTTCACTCACTGGAAACATTTAAATTTCAGTTTGGAAACAATTCTACTAACCAATGAATTATTTTCTTGTAAGATTTCACAAGAACATTGTCACAGAATTCCATTACTGAATCCAGCAATTTTTTTCTTAAATTACACCTCTTTTCAGAAGATATTAAAGAATAATTTAAAGACTTAAAGGTATGACAAATTTACCACTTTCCTTAATGTCTTATTCCAATACATAATTGCCTCAATTTATTTCCACTTCAAATTTTAGATTTATCTTCTAGTCATGGAATGTTAATCTACTTTGCTTCTAGCTCGAAGTCCTAAGACTCATCACATTCTAAATATGTGACAGAGATAAAATAGCTCAAAAGAAAGAATAATAATCTACATATCTCATTTAATGCTCGTAAAATTGACTGCCAAATCTTCACACCGTGTAGCCACAGTAAGTGTTTGAGTTGAAGAGAGAAATGCTGTTTCTCTGAAGATGATGGCTTTTAGAATATATTCACCAAATAAAACATTGAGTTTATTTGGCATTCTGTATTGCACATTGTGATTATCCATCAACAGTAATGCCAGAGGGTCTTGCTGTTTAGCAGGGGCATACCTAGACATGACTTTCTTCTTGTTGAAACAAAAAGTAATATAGAAGTTCTTACAACCTTCTGTAATAGGTTAGAGGCTTTGAGAAGAATATTTAGCAACTTGGCTGTGCGTGGGCAATGCAAATACAGGCTTCAGCAAACAAGAGTCTTCCAGCTCTTTCTTCAAAATATGTCCTATGTAGGACTGAAGGTTGCAAGGAATTTGCTTGTTATTAGACCGGAGTCACCAATCCGGGACCTCTTCACGTTGACTCGCAAAACCCTTTCATGCTTATCAGCGTACAGCTGGATTTCCTCTGCTTTATCACACTACCACTTTTCCTGTACAGCTCTCAGCTTTGTTTGGAGTTCTCTGGGCTTGCTATTATATGCAATTCTCTTTGATGCCGATGATAGATCTTGCAACTGTGCTCTGTGAAAGGCGCACCTCTCCCGAGGTGTTGTATAATTGCAGGATCACTCTTATCTCATCAATCTTAATGTTTTCTAATTTTTCTGCCCTGGGGTCCTGTTTGAGGCACAACGTAAGATATCCCTGAAGATTTCCAAGCTGTTTTGTTGAAATTCTTTAGCCCTTTTCATGTTGAGCTTTTAATAAGGCAAATCTTTGAGGATGAAGGTCTGTTCAGTGTGCAGCTTCCCTTATGGCAGGTTGTTTTGTAAATGAAGGAAGTATTTTATCCATTAACGGAAGAAGATTTAATTGTACGTGTTATGATAAGGAGAAGACTCTGAACAGTTTTATGTTAATAAAGCTTTTCCTCTTGCATCAAGGTTTCTTCTAGGCTATTCCTTATAGTCACTGTCTCCTTCTGAAGTGGCAAGCTTGAAACGTGTACTCCCTTGTGACTGAAAGGTTGAGAAAACCATCCAACATTATCATCTATAGAGAGTTCTGTAATCTTACAAATAATTTCAGATTGATTGATTCCAGTCTCTTGTTTTGCCTCACTTCTGACAGCAGTGTTTCTTATTTTGTTGCCTGAATATTAAATGTCTTCCACATGTACTTTATAGCTAATTGATTGTGTATTGTCACAGTGAATTACCTACAAATTAGGATAAACAAAAAAACCTAAAACCCTGACCTGTTTTTATAATTTATTTTTCCAAAGTGGTTTTGAATTCCTGCTTTCATTTATATATTTTTGTTCTCTTTTATCTTCATTTCCTCTTGCTTCCTAAGATATGTTGCTACTCTTAACATATCTGCCTGCTTGTTGTTGTAACAGGGAACTACAGCAGAAAAAAATCTCAGCAGCAGTAATGAAATAAGCTGGTGCCTAGACAAGCTCATTAACAGATATTGTATCCAGGAATGGAGATATGGAATTACTGTACTACCCAATGGATCTGACAAAGATGTTGTTTTGAGATCTTCACATAGCAAGCAGAAGTACTTCAGCAAGCAGGACTGCCATATTTTCAAGGGTGTAGCTGAGCCTGAGGTAACTTCAGCCTCTTTAGAAGTCCCCTTATTTGGATTAAAACCATGAATTGTATACATTTTCAGATAGCCCTCACAGATTTGAAAGGGAGGGTTAGAATGTAGGACTATTTGAAGGCATATGGTACACTGGTGGGAGTGGAGGTTGCACACAGCCTTGGGTTATACACATGAAAATATGGTGTTTATGGATTTTCTTCTGCTAAATGTTATTGAGGAAGCTGAGAGAGAATTTTAGCTGCTCAGAGGAATAAGAGTGTCTCCATCCGTAGTGTGGATGCCAGTGTGGATTTTCAAAGACACCAGGGCTGGCTCTGGAAATGAAAGTAAGTTTGCAAGAAGAGTGTCGTGCTCCACTTTTTCTTGGGTGCGAAATAAAATGCATTGATATAACCTTTCTTAGCCCTTAATAATTCTTCTCCCTCCCTCCTAGATAGAGACAAATACTCACTATGAATTAATTCAGTAATTGACAGAAAACAGATACAGCTCTCATATTGCCCAGCAGCTATAACTAGTGGCAATGGGACTGCTGTATGCCAGAAAAGATCTAAAAGAAATGACATATATCTCTTTTTTAAGGAATGCATGGCTCCCAACAGGCATGTGCAGTGAAAAGGAATATCCAGTTCTGTACTTTCTGTGAACAAAATGCACAGACCGTAGCATAAGTGGCTGGTAACTGTGAAGACTAGACAGGACTGGAGTCCTCTTACACATAGAAACAGAATGCTGGGAGCTCAGTTTCAGAAGACCAGATTTTACAACAACCTTATTTATTGAGCGCTCACTAATTACTGTAATTAATATTCAGAAAGTTAACCAAATGAACCCTGTGCATAGGCAAACCCAGAAGATTTTTCTTTGTGTATTATCATTTAGGTCATATCACTATATTGTTAGAAGGGAAGAGAAAGGAAAATTTAACCTACAACTTGGCCTTAACATCCTTAGTATAGTATATTCTATCATTTCAGCCTCCTTGGATATGACAGACACTTCATGCACAAAGTTTCCTTTCAGCCTAATTCTTTACTGTTTCTAAAATAAACTCAATTGCACCTTTCAGCTTGTTTGACTAACACAGTTTCCAAAGGCATGGAACAAAACACCCTCCTTGGGCTGCTGTTCGGAGCTGTGACTCTAAGCACTCACCTAACTGCACATTGTAAAATACTGACCGTTGAAGGTATTTCCTTCCTCCTCTGTAATCTTTCAAAGGTCAATATAGAGCTTCACGTCCAAACACAGCTAACCTGGAAGACCAAATGCATTACTTAATGTCATGTGAAAAGAGCTGCAATCAATATCTGGTTAATATTTGCCATATGCAATGTGGGATATGCTTTTGTGATAGCTGAGAGCTAACAAAACTATTTACAGAGCAGAGGGAGTAAAGTGTGCCACTCTTTTTCGCTTTTCTCTTTGCTAAGAGGACTGTGTTTGCCCTCACTGAAATCAAGACACAGTGAGACCACAGCTGTCAGGGATTAGTTGAGTTTTTATTTGTTTTTGGTGGGTGAATACAGAAAAAGATAAACCAACCAGTCTCAAGTGGATGGAAAATAGAGACATGGGTCCTGTCCACTGTAGTGGTTATATGTCACTGCCCAAAATCTCAGGTAGTGAAGAAAGAGCTAATTGAGAGGGGGGTAGTTTCACCCTCAATTTTTAAGGTGTGGAGTTGCTTTGTACAAGACACATAGGTGTCACATCAAAACTTCTTAGAGAAGTTTCACATCAAAACACTTCAAAAAACATGAAGTTAATCCAGAGGGTTTGGCTGAAGAATGACTGGTGAGGGGCCAGGTGGCAAACCTGGGGCAAGTGCTGCAGACATGGGTTACCCCACGCAATTACGAGGGGGTCTGGAAGAAGCCAGGGCTGCTCACAGTCATCTTTTAGTGTGGTGCAATGGTTGCTATATATATTATACATAAGCAACAGTGGGCAGGGGTCTGGTGATGGGTTATTTGAACACTTTGGTATGAGCTCTTTGAAGTACGGAAATCAGATCAGCAGTTGCAGGAAGTGCTCTTGTAAATGAAAAAATAATTAAAAAAAAATAATCAATCTTCATGCTGAAGAATTGCTGAACACCTAATGACCTCCTTGTGTTGGCTGCAAGATGTGTTTGACAAATGGACTGATCCAGTGCAATTCCTGATGTCCTGAACTTTTCATCACAACTTTTTCTTCTGTCCTCAAAGTGTAGTTCAAGAGCTGGGCTTACATCTGTTCATCTCATTTTTGCAGTGATCAGAGATAAAGAACACAATCATGGGGCACAAGGAGCAATGTTTTCTGTTTCTAACAGAGAAACAGAAAACTTGCTTTGTACAAGACAGGTATGTACACACACCAAAACTCCTCTGAGCTATTTGACATCAAAACACTTTAAATAATGTTTAAAGAACACAAGGAATAAGCAACCAATTTTAGAGAAATGTTTTAAAAGCAGATATGTCAGCAGTAGTGAAATGGTGGTGTTTTATGCCAAAAAATCAACACAGAGAGAGAAGTATTGCTGTGTACAAAACTGACAGGATTTGAAAGTATTTTTAAAAAATCTTATGACTTTTCAGTGACTCCTTTCTCTGTAATTGAGACAGAAGTGTAATTCAATCAGAGGATGATGTCGGTTGGTTTAATACACAGATTATGGTTTCAGAGAAGCATTTATTTTCCTACACACTGGACATCTGGAAACATTCCCCTGCCACATTTTATTAGAACATTGAAATCACCTCGTTAAATGATATGGAGAGATTTAGAAAGCAGGGTAATTGTTGGAAGATCAATCACAGATTAAACATCCCATGCCATTTTAATATGTTCCCATTTACTGCCACTGACACTCATTCTGACCAATGACTATGTCATTTAAATTATTTTCATCACAGCCTTCCTGGTTTTCTGAGCCT
>NW_009970725.1:13866492-13871492 GCF_000747805.2 Chaetura pelagica
TTGCAGCACTTTCCTGTCTTTGTTGTTGAGCAAATGAGCTGATAAGAAACAAAGCACATACGCCAAATTACCATTTTAGTACCAACTGTTGCTTTGCTCTTAAAGCTAAAGTATTAGAATTCAAGCAGGACAGCAAATCTCAGCTGCTTATTCACATAATTTCTCTCAAATCCCTGAGCAGAGCTTTATGTATTCCAGTACACCACAGAGCAGGTGAAATGGGGAGGCTACTATTGTGACCAGCGGCAGTCTGAGGTGGGTAAGAGGAACTAGCTGGAGGAAGTTGGAGGCTGAAGTTGAGTGAGCATCCATGGAGGGAGACAAGGTGTAGTGGGGAGAGTTGTGATGCCTGTCAGCTGCTGTGGTTGAAGGTACACACAAATGCTGAGCTGACCTTCAAGGTCTCAGAGGCTTTTGAGGGAGGAATAGCGCTGTCAACACAGGGGTGAGAGGAATGAGCCTGTGGAGGATGCAGATGATGAAAAATAGTGACTGTATTGGTAGGGATAGGCTGTGGGTATGCGAAGCTGCTGGATGGGGCATTAAATTTCAGCAGACAGGTTTGAAAAGAGGCTAAGGCTCTGCCAGAGAAAAAAGCCCTGAGTGAGATACCTCTTTGCAGGGGTATGTATTGTGGTGCTCAGCGAGTGTGCACAACTGAAAAAAAAACATGTTTTCTGTGATGGCAGGAAAATATTTCAGAACTGTGGCTTGTATCAACTTTTAAAACTTCTTTGCAGAGAGAACAAAAAAAAATAAAAATACTGTCTGTATGTTGGACTTATGGTTCATGGCAAAGTTTTTTGCTTCAAAATTCTATACAATAGATATACCTGTGTATCCTTTATGCTCTTTTCATGCAAACTTGTGTATTTGAAAGAACAGTTTATCAGGTTAGTTTTTATTCAGATTTTAATCTCTGTTTCTGTTCCACTCCAAAGTAATGGTGTGTGGTTTTGTCCCTCTCATCAACAACTGTAAATAGAAAGCAGAAAAGAAGTCAGGAATGTTGACAACAAGCCGGAAAAGGAGAAGAAAAGGCCCCTAGAAAACGATAGGCACACATGGCGCACTCTGATCTCACTATAATGAAGAGGCTTGTAAAGACTTGCATTAGTAGGTCATTTCCCCCTGCTGTACAGGGTGTTTGTTTTACTTGGTAAACAAGGATCACAGCACTCCAGTTTTAGGCAAATAGACTGTGGATACATTTTCATAACTGAACTGGAATGACTTTTAAAATGTGTAATAGCTCCCACTGCTTTTAATTTTTTTTAGACATGGCTTTTTAAATGTTGTGTTACTATTGACAACCCTGGAAAGTAGTCTTGGATCATTTTTCCCTTGCTTTGGTTCCGGCAACCAAAAGAGATATAGCACTTTTCCACATCCAGCTAGGAGCTGTGAAGTTTCTCTCTCTGCGAATATATTTTAATCTAGTTTCTGGTGTTTCTGCCTTGCTCTGATATGTTATTTATGATCTCAGCATCACTCTGAGGTCCTCAGCCATGGATATTGCCCCCTTGTTCACTTGCTCCAGGTGCAAGGCAACTGGCTTGCCTGGCATGGAAACCCAGACAGATGGCAGGAATCCAGTAGGGACTCAGCCTCTGACCCTTCTGGGCAACATTATTTTAACCAGCACACACAGAGCAAAAGTAAATCTGCATTTAGGGATGGCTTATGAGGAGAGTAGAGACAAAGTCTTTGTCATTTCACCTTCATATGAGAACCCCAGACACCTGTGGTGGTGGCCCTGTAGTGGCCTCTTCTGGAAGTGAAAGACCAGTTCTTACCTGTCTGGCTCAATGTGTTGTAGGACCCTCCACATGATTTGGGTAAAGTATCTTTCAACACTCTCTGTTATTGACTGCCCTTTGATGTTACTCTTGATATTTGGAAAGTCAATGTTTGTGTTTCTGTTCCTTTGGTCTTTCTGAAAATGAGAAATTTTTTACTGCTTTTGCAAAATGACACACTTCAGAGGTACTTTGGTGAGATTTTGCAGGAGTTTTGTGAGGCCTCTTGCCTATTTCCAAGGTCCTTAATCTGACTGATCAAAACCATTTTGCTCCCACTTCGAGACCTCACACTGACTCCAGCTAAGACAAACGTACTTTTTTCAACAAAATGTTTCATGAGTCCTTCAAAATTTGCCTGGAAACAAAATACTTGGACAGCTTCACCATGTCCCTAATCTCACACTTGCCTACTCCCAACCTAAGAGCACTACTGTCCTCCTGTATGCTGGCTCAATCCCCTTCCTTCCTGGGAGCATCTCATTCACCTTCCTCCTCCAAACCCGCCCTGCCATGCAGGGGCAGCAGCTCCCTTGCCCAGCCCCAGATTTACAGTTGTCACGGTAAATCAGCAGCTTGAGTACCAGGTCATTTCTCACCCATGTGCAAATACTTATGCATTGGTGAAATTCCCAAGACCTAGTCAATCCTCCCAGTTTCAAAGCTCCCTCACCCAGGGGCTGCCGACACCAGGAACTCACAGCAGCAGGGTACTGTGCTGCTTACTGCCTGTGAATCTGGTGCAACCTGATCAACTTGAGAACCAAGAGCCATATGCTGAAAGCTGAGGTCATCCTCTGCTTTTGGTCTCAGATTAACTTTGCTCGTGCACCCTCTGGGATTTGTTGCAAGTGTCATACCTTCCTCTGAAAACAGTATGTTTTGACCATCATCCAGTCAAAGCCAAATCCTCCCTTGCCATCAGGCCTGAGGGACCAGGCTGGAGGGAAGGCAAGGGGCAGGGAGTGAGGGAATGGGGACCAGGCTGACCTTGGAAAGATGGAGGCCATGTAGTCAGGAAGGACTTTGACGCAGCAGGCATTGATGGCATTGAGCCACATCAAAAATTATGCCAGCCAGTGAACAGGGACCAGGAGCTGTTGCTAGTTCCTAGCCTCAGCTTAGCCCTGACCTGTTTTATAATACCAAACCCCACCTTGTGTCTTAATCTCCTCTTATCCCAAACAGCTTTCCCAGGTTACTCCTTGTTTTGCTACGCAGTGACAAAACTCAGAGGGGCTACGTTCCTGATTGGGGGACCCCTGTCATTTCTGAGGCCGTGTAGAACAGATTGAGGCTGGTGGTGGGACCTTGGTAGGTCCTGTCCTCAGCTGGAACTGAGCTCTTGCTACTGCCAGCTGAAGAAAGTCACGCTGTGCCAGTGGAAACGCCACTGGAGGTGGCTCCAATAGCACAATAGAGGGCCAGAAGGAGCGATGCCCAGTTTTGGGGCACGGCAGTTGCAAGAGATAGCCTGGTGGTGCTCCTGGTTTGAAAACTCAGGTTGCTATATTGGATGCTTTTCATCCAGGGCTTCAGAGACATCACATCAATTGAGTTTAGCAAATATAGCATTTTGAAGTTCCAATGAAAACAGAGAAAACCTTTGATGTCTACAGACGCTTTATCCCACTGTACACCTCGCCCCATGCTTTACAGCAGTGTTGTTTAGTTAGTGCTCACTGAGGTTCTCTGACTGAATTTTTTTTGACTACCAGCCTGGAAGTCCCTGCATCACTGAAGCAGTGTTAACAAAAGGCTTCTGGGCTGATAGGTGTGAATTTGCCATATTGGTTTTCCCAACAGAAAATGTGATCTTTTTTTTCCCAACAGAAAATATTATCGTTGAAAATGCCTGTACTGTAATATAGATATTTTGTGTATATTAATCACTCCAGGAAAAATTCCTATCCAGCAAGCCTATTCAATGTGCTACTTTATTTTCCTTCTTTGTGTTTTGTTTTCCAAGCATAGATACTAGTAACAATTTCTAGGGCTCTCAGGGAGGCTCATGAGTTCAATAAGGGCTATATTGTGCGTCTGCCATGATACATTTCTGCTTGTTTCAAAATACAGTGGAAAACAAGTGAGGGCCAAAGAATGCACCGATAGAAACTGGGGATCTCTGCATTACCTGGGGAGCTCTTAAAGGGAAGAATACTTTGTTGCTAAAGTTTGATTTTAGCA
The DNA here is from genome assembly GCF_000747805.2 of Chaetura pelagica. NCBI lineage: Eukaryota > Metazoa > Chordata > Aves > Apodiformes > Apodidae > Chaetura > Chaetura pelagica. Next base: position 13,870,479 of record NW_009970725.1, read on the forward strand.
GAGATGCTAGTATATAGGCATGTTTTCTAGTTTGCTTCCCTCTCTATTTTTCTCTTCTACCCAGTCTTTCTCCTTTAATTTCTTTCCTAATATTTTATCAGTTTACCAGTAGCTTGGTTTTGGTTTGGTGTTTTTTTAATTTATTTATCTTTGTTTTAATCACTGGGATGGATTTCCCTTTTCCTTCCTTTTCATTTTAGTTTCCTTCATCTTCCCATGCCCACTTCTCTTCCTCTTTTCCTAGTTCAGCCTTTTGCCATGGGAGCTCAGCCTGATCCCCAATTTAGCGAGATAACACAGAAAAACCCCCCTTGTTTTCTGAAGCTCCTGTCTGTCTCAGGACAAGCAATATGCTAGGCTGGCTCCTGACAAAACATAGCCCTTTTGTTCAGCATGTGCTGGCTCACCCCAGTCAAATGAAATGGCTTTGTTGTAGGTGTAGATAGTAGGTTGGGGCTGCCTGGCAGGTGCATCTTACAGCCGCTGTCACCCAGCAGTAAATTCTGTAATTACAGGTCGTGGAGGCGGAGCTCTCCTTTGATGTGACTTTTTCTGTTGTTGCAAGCGGATACAATTTGACTGAGATATCAAATGCAGATAGCAGTAAAAATTTAATTAACAAATCAAAGCTTTTATCTGGGGTTTTAGAACTCAAGCCAACAGGTTTCTTCAATCTAAAGAAATCACAGACAGAGATGGAGAGGCGAAGGCAGTGCCTTTGTAGCATGTACAGCTTATGACCTTTCCATGATGCGTGCAAAGATAAAGCTTTTTTAGCTGTTACTTTTCCCTTTGGAAAAACTTTTAGATCCTTCCCACAAGCAAGGATATTGTTCATTGTATACTTAGTTTTCATCATTTTATCTCCTCAGCGTGCATGCCTTTTCTCTGGCTGTGCTGAAGGTTACTTAGCAAGAGAAGATGGAGTGTGCTCACTCTTGCCTTCCTGCAGCTAGGGCTACATGGAATGCCCCAGACCTCTGAATTCACATGCTGGCTTATTGCTTTCATGGT
>NW_009970725.1:13873992-13880517 GCF_000747805.2 Chaetura pelagica
TGATGGAAGCACTCTGTTACCATACTTTAAAGCCCCACATATCACCTCACAGGGCTATGAAAAAAGGAGGAAAGAGTTCAAAGTGAATAATTACCTGTTGATGATGTATTATATTTAAAGACTCTGGCTGTGGATTAAAGCTAGTTCTAGGGTTGTTAATAGCCTGCAGTAAACAACTAACGAATCAAAGAAAAGGAGCAAAAAGCAGCTACAGTTGAAGGACATTCCCATTAATACCAAAGGCTAGAGTTGAAGTGTTAAGTGCAACACAATAAAATACAGTCATTTCACACCAGAGTGTATAAGAACTTAGAAAAATAGTCACAGGTGAATTATTAGATATTGTCCTTTGAGCTTTGTTCTCAAAGCACTTTGATGCCATGTACAGAGCCAGGTTTTCCACCCCTCTGTTTTTTCTGCCATTTATCTGCAATTTTTATGTGGTTTAATGAAGAGACTAGATTTGAATGTGAAGAACTATACCTACAGCAGTGATGGAAACAGTGTGCTTCCAGAGAGGAGAAATAAAAGCTCAAAGGAGGATGTAGAAAGCAGGAAATGAAAAGAAAACAGCCAAAACCAGTGCAGAATGAATTTGATGTCTAGAGATATCTTTCTGGTTTTGAACTATTGAGAATCTTGATAAACTAGGAAAGCGAGTGATTTAAAGGCATGTTTTTGGGGAAAACAATCTCAACATACTTTAGCTGAGTAGATGACAGTAGTGCTTCAATCTGTGGTCCTTTGATCGTGGTCCACCAGAGCAACACCTTTTAAGGTACTGGCACGCCTCATATGGGCAACAGTGGAGTGGCTTCATTTTGTGCAAAATGGAGGCCTAATCTGAGAGCCTTTTTAAAAAGGGAGTGCTGGTTTTATTTAAATGTGTGGGAATTGATGTCATATGCAAACCATAAACTTTTCAGGGGAATATACTTTCTCCCTTTGAAAATTGTTTTGGGACAAATATAACAGAATTAAACACTGCAAGCTTCCAGTCCGTTAGGCTGAAATACATGGCATGCTGGTGACTTTTCATCTCTTGTCAAACTGAAGTTTTTTAGGCTGCTAGATCTTCTCAAGGTTCATACGTGGGGTTTAGGAATTGACGAAAAACAAGAGAAAGAAAAACGTGGAAGATATTCATGCACTGAACAGCTAGTAGGTATTTCCAGGGAAATGAGTGAGCATTTTTAAGCTTAAGAATCAATATATTTCTAGAAAACAAAACAAAACCAACAAACATTGCCAGACAAAGCTAGTGATGCCCTAGGAGTGACCTGCAGATAATTCAGATAATTCCTATCTTTATGCACATTCTAGTATATTGTGGTAATAGTGCAACTTCCTGAGGTAAGTTATAAAACCAGCCCAGCTATTCAGCAACCACCACATCCAGTCTGCAGCATGTCTGAATTATGAACTTAAAGTTAAGACACCAGGAATTTGTCCTTGGTAGATTTCAAGGAAGAGCACTTGCATTGACAAAACACATGCCATTTTCCTAGCTCTATGGAAGGAAGGCCCACAGGCTTCAGTTCTGTGTGGGAAAGTCACCCCAGGATCCCCATCAGAGCCAACACAGGATGCAATCCAATAGGAATCAATTACTTTTTAAGAGCCAAGACTGTATCATTGCAACCAGAATAAAACACTGGTTCACTGCTGGTATCTGCTCAGCTTTCTTCATGGCATTGGTCTCACTTAGTGAGACTCAACAGCTGACTCTCATCTCAGGGAAAGGATTGCTCATGTACATCTAAAACAAAAGTTAAGCCTGAGTGTCTCTGAATTGGCAAGAAGGATGTGAGAGAGAAAATGAGTTGACTGAGGCTGAAAGCCTCACTGGAAGCTGTGAGTCAGTTTGGCACCCCATTACCACTGGAGGAGGAGAATCCCTTCCCCTTGCCCCACCCCATCACCTCCCATATCCCTTGCTGTCTCCTGGCTGACAGCTCCTGCTGCTTATCCTGTATGAGCTCACGGGACCCTCCTTCAGATGGTTTAATTAAAAATTAAATTAAATTAAAAATTAATTTAAAAATTCAGCAGACAACTAACCCATCAAAAGACTAAAACTGGCTCAGAAAAATGTCTAATGAGCATGGAGCTGCCCCAAAGGAGGTTGGGGCAGCACCAGGATGTTCGCTGAAAGTATGGAAGAGTATGAGAGAAAAGAAAGATAAATGGGACCTTCCTTTTTGCAGACACATGATCTGTGAAGCAGCACCCAAAGGCATTTGACTGAGTTTCCTTGGAGTTCCTGGAGAGAACTGGGCAGTCTGAGCTGTCAAAGCTAAACCATCCTCTTGGAGTTTCTATAGAGAGCCTGAACAACTAATGCAGACTACAAACCAAACTTTTGGAAGCTTCAGGTTACGTGAGGTAAAACCACAGCTCCAAGCAGCTGCTCAGACTCTCCACAAGCTCACCTTGAGATCAGTGCTTTGACTATAGCTGGGCTGCATTTTTCACACTCATGTTTGTCTTTGCACCAGTAAGAGTTACATAGAGGAGAGATCTATCTGTACCCCTTGGCTACTGGAATTGTTCCATGAAAGTCCCAAAGGTTTTGCTGGGAATAGGTGGGCAGAAGCCAATGGCCAGATTGCATCCTGCGTTGGCATGGCCTGCTGCACTGCTGTGGTTTTCAGAGAAGGCAAGGTGATCACAAGGCTGCACAGCCCCTGTCCCCTCTCTATCAGTGTGCTGCCCATCTCTGTCGGTGTGTATATGTTGAGGGAAAAGATAGGCAGACATTTGAAATGCGTTTCCTAACTTCTTACCCAACTCAGACACATACCATGCACGTATGTCACATCTGTCTGTCTGACTGGCATTCTTGAGTGGAACATACACAACCCTGAGTCCCTGCAGGTTTTGCTGCTTGCTCTGAGGATGGAAACTTGTCGAGTGTTTTGTGATTGATTCCCAGTTCTCTGCAAAGTCTTTTCAGCCCATTATTTGTACTGTAGCAATGCCCAGAGGGCCCTTTGTGCAGAGCTGTGGCTGGTACCCAGACAGCTGTTTGTCCCGAGGTCCGAGACGCGCTCCCACAGCCCCGTCGCTGCCTCTCCAGTGCACGATGTTCTCAGCCATCGTTAAAGCTTAACATGTTCCATTTGGCGCCATCGTGAGAAAACCATCTTGTTTGGGGGAAAAAAAAATGCACTATGAAGCCCAAGGCAAAGATGCAGGCACTTTTTTGGTGATGGTGTTGATTATTCATAAAATGTCATTCCCAAGTTGCCTTGTTTGCCAAGTGAGGGACATGTGTTAGCAATTGACAATGTGCAGTGTGGATCTCTTCTATAAATGGCTGCTTCAAAACACAATTAGTAATAAAATAAGGGGCCAAGAGGTTCCCCAGATCTAATGCTAATGCTGTACCTCTTAAAACTGTTATCACTAGCAGGCAAGACTTGCTCTCTCCTTTGCTTCCAGACTGCTTTTCTTCCTGAAAAGCCAGAGGCCTGTTTCCTATTTTTGCTTATGTTACAATTTAGGGGTTTTTTCTTCCTTCAGGAGACAGTTAGTTGAAATCTATGTCTTCTGCTACTTTATAGGCTTTCCACTGACATTCATTCTAGTCTTAGTTGAACAACTCCAGTAATGACATCCAAGAATTTTCAAGAAAGATGAAATATTTGTATGAAACTTGCTTCATTGCTCCTATGGAGTCCTTACGTCTTCATTTCAGTTATACTGCACACAGACATGAACTGTCATAGATACTTGAGAAGGGTCAGCAGCCTGAATTTGTGGTCATGTCACTACTGCTTTAATGTGAAGAAATTAGTTTAGGTGGCATAATTTCTGAACACATTGGTGGAGTTGGCATGGTTCTTAACATATTAGCCCCAGTACATTTACAGCAGAAGGGTTGAAAATGCAAATATTTCTGCAAGTGTGCAAAGCTGCAGAGTCTGTTGTTGCCAAAGACCTGTTTGCCTGAGGAAGTTATTGGTCCATGGTGATGGAGGTAGAAACAGGTTTTTAAAAGACCAGAATGCCACAGGATAATGGTAAGGACAAGAAAATGCACATAATGAGAAAGGTGCTACTTGAATGAGGCACACTTGGAAATGGCAGTGTTGGGTTTGTCTGTTTGATATGGGGAAGGGCAAGATTAGTTGGTGGTTTGGGTGGCTCATCACTTGTATTTTCATGCAGGATGCTATGAGTTCAAATGTGGCTGGGGTATAAAGATGCACAGGTGGTGCTGGAAGTCCAGCCTTTCTTAACCTGGGCTAGTCCATCAACTAGAAATGAGATGAAGAGAAGGAGGTACAGATGACTGACACGAAGTTATACCTACCCTTTGGCATTGTCAGTGCCTTTCTTTCATGTTTTATTGGACTCTTCATTGCTGTGTGGCAGGTGTGTAGTAGAAAAACTGGTTTCCGTGTTTGCATGTTCTTTCCAATGCAACACGAGCTACTGTGATCCACACCCAGTAAATACTAGCTATCTATTGCAGTATGTTCAGTGTGGGGTGTGGCCTACACCAGAAATCGATGCAAAATACCACATCCCACTTTCCAAGCAATAACCATGGCCAAATTGCTCCATGCTTTACATGGAGTAGCAGCCCAAGGAGATGGAATCTTTCCACTGACTTCAAAGAGCTTAAGACACCCAAGACCATGTTTAGGCACTGATTTTCCCCCAAGGTGAGCATGGCTTAGGACACATTTTTGAGAGTCTGACCTCTGTCTTTTATCCAGTGTGGCCAGGAATGATCTGAAACTGGGGATGTCCTGGCTCAGGAGGGGTGGTGTTGTCTGGCTGGGAATGGAGCTAAACCTTTGCTTTTTCCCTTTGTCTGAGGTTTCTCAGCCTCCAGAATATGAAGCTTTCTCTGGCCCTCAGGTAGGAGAATGAAGTTTAGCCTTGTCATGTGCAGTCAGTGTTTGTTGAACTGCTTTTCCAGTTTGAATTGTTTGTTTTCCCAGTTAAGGAGGAAAGAGAAGTAAATGATGTCACTTTTTTGGAAGGAGGCAGAACTGAATTATTCAATTTATCTAGTTCATATCCGTGTCAGCCCTGAGTATGGGTTCTTACGCATTAAATGAAGTGAAAAACACATAAAGAAAGCTTGATTTCTACTTGTCTCAACTTACAGTTTTAACGAGAACAGATTTATATATTAAACTGTTTGACTCATCATTTATGTACTTTGTGTAAGGATGGTACAGCCTGACAGCATCACCAATAAGAAGACAGAGTAAGTGTGTTGTTGCAGGGCTCAGACACCATGAATATTGTTGTAAAAAAAGCCCCACAACACAAAGCCACCTTACCAACCAAAAAAACTCTCAGAAATAGAAGTATCCTCTGCAAACCAAGGAACTACCTTGGTGACCCCAAGGCTGAGACATTGCCTTTCATCTCAGTGTTAAAACTTCCTATTGTACATTTTCAGGACACAAAAAAATGCAATGGCAAGTTAGAGAGGTTAGACAAAGTTAAGTAACTTTCTCTATTTTTATTTTAAACCCTCCCAAGTATATTCTATTAAATTACATCTTGACAACATCGAGTCAGTAACAGGTGATGGGTAACAACATGTCAGGGCCTGAGCTCTTCCTCTCTCTCTCACTGTTGCTGACACATGAGCTATGACTATCCAGGGAGCAGCAGGAGATGGATGGAGAAGTAGCACTGGGATGTGCAGAGGAAGGGGATCTGGTATGACAAAGTTGGTCATCACTGCCCATTAACTGATGTCTTCTATACGCTCTTCTTTTCAGTGTGAGCCAGACACAGTGTTATTACATTTTTTTTGTGACAGTAATGCCTGTGTTAATATATATGCTTTTGTGGCAGGAGCTGAAATCTTTGAGGTATTTGCCATTTGAAGCCTGTTCCCACCCCTCTTGGTTTGTTTATTATTTGCAGCTCTGCTGCCTTGGTCTTTCTGCCATCTGGTTTGCATAGAAAGGGGATTCCTGGAAGAGCAGTGCAAGGCCAGTTCAGGCCTTGGGAGGTCCTTACCATGTCCCCAGTGGTGCACTTGACACTGACACGCTGAGTGATTTAGGACCAGACACTTGCTGCCTTTGCCTCCATTTCCCTTTCTGTGAAATGTGGATGGTGGTGCTTACTTCACAAACTGCACAAGCTGTGCATCTGCAAAGCTCTCTATGACGTATGACATTGATTAGCTGTGTTGTACTGGCCTAACACTGAGAAAGAAAAAGGTTGTTTTGTCATTGTGGCACTGAGAATATTATGATTCTCTATCCATCTTGAATGGCCAGACCTGTAGGGGATGAGTGAGAATCAGCTGTGCAATCTGCCTTTCTGTGTTGATACAAAAATGATCTGTAAATATGATATTAGTCAGCATTTATCATCTAAGCTAATGAAAAATTAAAATTTCATGAGCTTTCATTGGTGTCCTTTGCTCCGGCTCCAGTATCTGACATTTTACTTTGCTTGCTTAATGGACTTGTAATAAGAAGAGAGCTAAAAATAAACTAATAATTCTCTTAGTTTGTTTTCTTAGTGCTCACACTCTTT
>NW_009970725.1:13880667-13899348 GCF_000747805.2 Chaetura pelagica
CTTTCCCCATTACTCCTTAGTCTTATCTAAATTTCTGTGAATTATACACTAAAGATCAACTTCTGCTTCCATTTGAAGAGAAGTGCAAATTTCCCGTAGACTTTAAAGGAAACAGAAGATGCCTCAATATCACACCAAAGCTTTTTAAAGATTAAGATTCTTAGTTCCTCAGAGGAGATGTTGTGGACTTTTCAGACTAAAAGTTCATTCATTACTTCATGTAAATGAGAAAGGGGAAAAAGACTCTTTATTCTCTTTTTCATGTTTCTTGAAAAGTAAAAAGTGCCTCATTTGTTTGTTATTTATGCTGATTAAACCATGATCTTAAGCATAATTATGTATTTTTCTTAAGAAAATTTTGGCAGCTGATTATAACTATCCTAGTTCATAAATATCCTTGTTCCATCAGTAAAACTTTAGCAAAAAAAACTTGCAGCATGGGATGTTTTCTTGGTTTAGCATTTTGGAGACGTCAGATAGCTATTTTTTGCACAGCCTACTGTGTAGCCTTGGAATCAAGTCTGTAGCTACGTTACATTTTATATGGGTTGCTAGCAATTAAGGCCTTGACAACAGGCTATCAATTGTACCTTTTGTGGTGTGGCTTGAAGGAATGAAATCTCATTATAAAAGAGCCAAATCACATTATTGGACATGATCACATTACTGGACTCCGTGCACATGATGAATCTCTAGCCTTGTGTTTGTTCATTATCGCCTCAAAGATGTGAAAGTGGAAACAGATTCAAGTGCTGTGGAGGCCCAGATTTCAAAAGGTGAGGCCTCTGTGTCATAGAGTGCATGGCATGCAGAAGGAAAAGGACCCATTAAGAAACCCATGGTTATATCTTTCTTAACTCATGCAATAACCACCGTAGCTTCCTTTCCTTTCTCGGTTGTTTCCTCGTGATTCATTGACTCTCCTGCACTCAGGCTTACAGATATCAGGACTCCTGGCAGCCCACCAGACTATGAGGGAAGAAGGACCATATGTTTGTGATGAAAAAGGTGAAAGCTTTATGCAATCTGTTCTGTTTTCCCTTCCTCATACAGGCTGTTGCTTATCACTGCAGTTTTCCTGAAAGATCAAAAATGCAGTTGTTTCCTGGCTGCAGAGGGGTAAACAGGAGTTTTTATTGCAGAAATGTGACACCACGTGTGTTAATGCAAGTCCCATTATTTTGGTACTTTGACGTAAAACAAGGGTGCCGCTGCCTTGCCATGTTTAATACTGCATTGCTATCAGTATTGTTAAATATAAATGCACCAATATTGTTAAATATACCAAAATTGTGCAAAGACTTCAGTACAATGTGAGCTTAACAAGTAACAACGACATTGCACCAATGCCAATAACCCAAAGTAAATTACCTCTTTCCCCTTCTTTTGTTTTCTTTTGCATTTTTGTTCCAGGTGAACTACAAAATGCTCCAAGCCATGCATTTCTCTGAGGTGACTGCAGTCCTTCAGTAGCAAGCATCTCTGCCCTTTAGCTGTGAACCACATGGTGCTCCAAACAAGACAGCAAACCACTAGGAATGTCAGATGAGTCCCACCCTACTGGGAATCCCAGATTTTTCTGAGGACAAAAATATTTTCTTTGGCTGATACTCTGTATTAGTAAATAATAATAATAATGCTGTGCTTTTGAAATGTGTTTTTCTAACCTTGGAGTCTGACCACTGTATATCACATCCTTTTAATTGAATTTGCTATTGTTTGAAAAGGTTTTTATTATTCTTAAGATTTAGGAAAAGCCATAACCCAAAGTAAAATGGATTCTCAGCCAATGCTACCCAGAATTCTTTGATTTTATTGGGGTGGATTGCTAGTCTTGTTTTCCTCAACCCAACTATTTGACCACTACATTATGGGCAAATAGGGTGTTAGCACCTTTTATGAAATAATCACCTGTCTATCAAGAAGCCAAATGATTCAAGCTGAGGTGTTTTACTTTGCAATGCAGTGAATGAAGGTACCATAGCTTTATAACTCTAGTATGTTTTCCAAGCAGATACTTGAAGGTGTGTATTCAGTGGCTTTGAACCTGTTTGATCATTTTCTTTTTGCTCTTTTTTTTTTTTTTCTTTTCTCTGTTCTATTTGTTATTTCCCTTTTAAGATTTTTTTCCTGTTTTCTTTTCTTCTTCTTCCTCCTTCTCCTTCCCCCTCCTCCCCACTCCATTCCTCCCCCCACCCCTTCCCGTTATTGGGGGTTTTTGTTATTGTTTTTCAAAGTTATCTATCTGGAAGCATAACAAAAAGTGGCTTGCTTTTCTTTCAAATACGATTTGGGTTCAAGTAATCGTAATACTCTTGTGGTGAGCATCAAGGGGCTACCTGTTCACTGCTGGAAAAAAAATATTCACAAAGTAAGCTTATCAGTGAAGTGCATCAAAAAGGACAAAGCAAAGCCTCCCAGAGTGCTTCTCTCTAGGCTATTATTTGAAACTTTTGGGTTGCTACAACCCACCTGGCTCTGAAGAGAGCTTCTGCAGATGCCTGGGTTAAAGCTGCCCACTTCTTTCTTGAGTGACAGCCTACTCTCCCACTTTTTCAGCTGCTGGTCTGCGGGCAGGCAGGTACAGTCAAACCTCATATGGCATGTACAGGGACTCCATCATACTGAGAGGGCCTTGGTCTTGCACAGGTTCACCAGACCTCTCACACTCATGTCTGCCATTAAATCTGTCGCGAGCTGATGCCAACACAGAGGCTACCAGCTGTCAGGAGGCTTCTGTGGCATCCCCCCACAGTTTGGAGGGGATTTTAAATGAGCCCAAGGGCTCACACGTGGCGCTCACCTCTCACAGAGGAACGGCCGCTGCGGGACTGTGTTTTAGAGCGGAGGTTAGAGGACCAGCCTCACCATGCCCAGAAATTGCTACTGAGACCAATGTTCACTTTACAAATTAACCACTTTATTAAAGAATGGCTACACTAAAGGAAGAGGTTTAGGAAAAATGTGGAAATGGCAAATAGCTAGCAGGGATGTATCAGGGAAGTACTGCCTGAGTGGCCTCCCCACAAGCCCTGTATGTTGATTATTTACAGGCCACCCTTGCTTCCAGTGTTAGGTGATGGAACCTTTGAGTACAATTACCCTCTCTGTATGAACATGTGTAGGGAGGGATCCTAGGGAAGAGTTGTGTGTTTTCATTTCTTCTGCTTCACAAGAGGGGGTTGCCTTGTGAGAGAAGAACTGGGACCTTGGCACCTTCTCCAGCCTCCTAATGGTATCGACGGGTAAGAGTTAAAGATTTACAAACTGGGTGACTATGATGATCTCTGGTTTGGTAATCTCAACAATGAGAATTGAGGGTCCTTGTGGCTGGATGCCCAAGACTATATTTAATGGTTTGCTATTGTTTAAATGCAGGCCCATAACAGGAAAAAAACATGATCAAGATTGCATAAGAACTTAGTAGTAGCTGACAGGATGACGAGATAAACTCTAGTTACTTTAGCTAATTGTAATGCGAAAAACCCCACCTCTTTGTGAATAATGAGCATGCTAACCAGGTAACCTCCCTATATATTTTAAACATGAACTTAGATGCGTATGTATAGTTGGGAGTGATAGACTGGTAGCCAATCATGTATTTTGTTGTGATTTTCCTTTGTTACTATTTTCTATATAAGACCCTACCTGTCCTTCAAAAGGTGTGCTGGCTGATGTTACAGGCCCAGCACCCTCCTCCGCAGACTAGAAATAAAGACAAATACCTCAGCTCAGTGTGTTGATTGTTTCTTTGCACACCAGGTGAAGAACCCAGATCTGGGACAACACTAGTGCTACAGCCAAGGCACCAAAGGAATCCAGGAGAAATATGAGGAAGGCAACAAGAGCCATGCCTGCTCTGTTTCTTAGGAAGGTCCAACCTCAGAGTGTCTCACTGTTGGCTCCTGCACTGCAGTACTTTGACCTGCAATGACTGTCCTACTGAGGTGGGACTTGCTGCCTCTCATATATGTCAGCTGCAGTGGAACAGGATGAGATGGGAAGACCTGACTGAGTCTTCTCAAGTCATTTCAGAGGCTGCAGTGTCTAATACTGCTCAGGCTCTTCAACTGCGGCCTGCTTATCAGTGCACTGACAGGTGTTTTGATCCTGAGCAAGTGGTACTGAAACAAATTTGGGATGTTAGGTGTGAGCTCATCTCTTCCAGTGCACTTACAAGGTTCTAATCCTCTCATTGCAAAAAATACACAGGACAGCTGGAAAAAGTTCGTGGCAGGGCAACAAAGATGATCAAAGGTACAGAATGGTTCTGTATGAAGGATTACTAAGCTGGGAATTTTTCATTTGGAAAGGAGGTAATGGAGGAGGAAGTGATGAATTTACAAAAAATCTTGAGTGGCATAGAGAGAATGAGTAGATAGTTTTTTACTCATTTCCAGTACATAAGGTGGGAGGCATCAGATGAAGCTAATAAAATAGTAGGTCTTCAAACAAAATATATTCTGTCAGCTAACCTGGGAGTCTCCTTGCCAAAGGATGGTGTGAGTGCTAAAGTTTTACATTAGTTCAATGACAGACTGGAGAATTTAATGGAAGAATAATCCTCTGAGAGTACTAAATACACAGAAACTATAATCTCTTCAGGAAGACCTTGCCCTGAAAATGGCTGGAAACTGGGACATGGTTACAAAGAGTTTTCATAGATGCCTGTTCCCTAAACATCTGCTCTTGGCCATGGTGGGAAGCAGGGTATAGGCTAGAACAACCTTTGGTCTGACATTTTACAGATTTTCTTCTATCGTTGACTACAGTGAAAAGTCTGCAAAGCTGTAGAAACTAAGGGTGGGTTTTACCTCACTTAACTTTAAACGCTGGAAAGCAATGGTGCTAGGCACTAAGCTCCTCCAGTAATCAGCAGCACAGAGAGCACAGCACTCACCATAAGACAGGTGTCTAAGAGGAAGGGTGAATCACCATGTTCAGCTACCTTTTATTTCTGATTTCCTGGGAGTCTGGGCAGCTGCCTGGGATTAGATACATACTTCATGACCTTAGGTAATCTTACTTCAGTGAGATTGATCCTGAATAAAGCGGGGTTTAGCTGTAGGTGTAAGGCCCTATACTGCAAAGTTTTTAATGCTCACTGTGCACATTTGATAGATGTGTGCTCTGAAAAAAAACCTCCTTGAGCATGATTGGGAATTTCTCTTTTCCAAGGTCAGTGGATTGCAGCAACAAAACTAATCGAGCTCTACCTGGGGTTTGAGAAAGCTTTATCTTAGAGTGTTGGATTGCTGACATTTCACTATGTATTTAGACACTGCATCTGAAACTAATTAAAAGGAAGGTGACTGATAGCTGAGAGACACAAATTGCTGGCTTGTGTTGTCCTCTCCAGAAACATTACAAGACCATTCCCAGCTGTTGCTCCAGCATGGGGTACCACCAGCTGTCTCATCAAATCACACTACTGAATAAGAGCACAGAAATCTTCCATATTGTCCTGCCACAAGAAAACAATCACCACCACCAAGACCCCACCAACAAAAAGGAAAATCTTCAAAGCATTTTTTTTTTCTTCCTCTGATTGCATTTTACCTTCCAGGAAGCAGATGTAAACACAGTCCAAGATCTTTCTAGCTTTGTAATCATCAGCTTTGTTTTTGTAAATATATCTAAACTGCTAACTTTATTTGCATAGTATTTGAATTACTCAGAAAAATCTTTCTCATCCAGGCTTCTAATGTGGAGTGTGACAGACCTTGGCACTTGGTAGAGCAGTGTACCCTGCCTGCCTTCTGTGGATGTGTTAATCATTACAGCACAGCTTTCCAAAGCAAACTGATATTGCTGGATGTTATCTACATATTAATGAAAGTGAAGTACCTGTATATTTTTAAGTGTCAGTCTGTATTTTGGCTCTTCCTTTTAAGAGTTTGTGGCATTCAAGATGCAAAGTCAATTCTGTCTCAGAATTTAGATTTCACAGGAACAGACTTAGTAACAGCCAAGAGTAGCAGAAACAACCCCATTCTAATTTCCTTTTCTAAACTTTACTGGATATAGTCGTTTAGATGTATAGCCAATATCTAATAACACAAAGGCTGCTATATTCAGTCTCAGGTATGAAACTGGCAGGAAATGAGTGAGTAATCTGCTTTCACCAGCTTGCCTGAGAAGCAGGCCCAAATCTTAAAATGATACTTTAATTATCTTTGAATTTCAGAAGTGGCAGAAGCTGTTTGATATTTGGGTGTGGAAAATAATAATAAAATGTCTGGATGCTAATACATCTGGGTCTTAGAGTGTCATAAACCTGGAGTAATGTAAACATATTGAAATGCCCCTGATACAGAGTAGATGGAAGGGTACAGGCAGACCTAAAACCTTTTTAACCTGCTCTCCTTAATCTGGCCAAACCTTTACCTGCCAAAGTCTTTGCTGTGCAATGCAAAGCTTGGGCAGTAGTGCCTTTTATCTGGCAAATGAAAAGCAACAGTATCCTCAGGTAAAATGAGCTCTATTTAAATACATTTGAAGGCTACACAGCGTGGGAGGAACTCATAATTTGAGCCAGTGTGGGTGGTTGAATACTCTGAATATTTTTATGGAGCTTTTGAAAAAGATGAACTGACAGCATCTTACCTTACCTACTATCCTGAGCGCAATTTCATGCTGTCCTTAAGCAGTGCTGCCCCGGGGGAGGCAAGGCTTGTCAGATACCTAAGAGCTAGCAGTATTTAGACACCTGCCTTCAGTTAAAATTAGGCACAGAAATGCCTTCATGGATTTGGACCCGGTGAGCAGTGAGACATGGCAGGGAATCAAAGCGACATGCAGGAACACTGAGGCAGCAGCTGCCACTCCATGGCTGTGCTGAAGGTGGATGCACCGAAGGAATTACCTCTGGCTGCACTGTGGCAGTCCTGCTCCATGCAGGAGCCTGTGCTCACCTGAAGTTGATGCTGAGTTTCTAGGACGGATAGGGATTACAACTGACCAAATAACTTGTGCTACCTGTCCCCTTAGCTCTCTGAAGGAAGCATTTTCTTAGAAGTATTTCTGGAAGTCCTCTGAAAGTTTGTGGTGTTGCACTTTTTAGAAATATGTAAGAAGTGATGGTGTGAGCAGCCAGACAAGGGTTGGACAGTGTACAAAGGGAGCTTCCAAGAAAGCAAGCTAGTATCAACAAATAAAGGTTAGATACACATAATCATTTATCTGCTCTGGCCACACTAAGACTAACCCAGTTACAAACATGCAGATGACACACTGAGTCTACTTCAAAGGTTCTTTACAAATTCCTTAATTTGGGCCCAAGCAGGACACTGTGGATGCCAATATAGACACAGAAATCTTTCCTGGATAACCATTTCTTAGCCTGGTATTGCATCTTGATTACCTCCTTTCAGAAAAAGGAGAGCTGCTCATAATTAGCTAGTTTAACTGCTGCAGTAATTAAAAAGCTAGGCTACACATCTTGTATGGTTACATTTAGTTTTCAAGCCTAAATAGGGGAGAGAAGTCAGTGTGGGGGGAAGGAGGTGGGACATGGGTCTTAGCTGGAATAATCTGTGGGGCTGGGCAGTTTAGCTAGAGGGCCATAAAATACCTGGAGAAAACACAGGGAAGCTACTTCTCACATTGAGAAGTTGCTCAGGGAAGTTGTGTATGACCCCTCCCTGGAGGTGTTCAAGGCCAGATTGGACAGGACTTTGAGCAACCTGGTCTAATAGGAGGTGTCCTTGCCATGGCAAAGGGGTTGGAACTAAATGATCATTACAGTCCCTTCCAACCCAAGCCACTCTAATGATTCTGTGATTGAACAGCTGCTTCAGACAATGTGCTGGAAGTTTTTGTGACAGACAGGTTGTCCTGCAGCCCTCCCACAGCCACCATCCAAGAGCCATGCTGGAAGCAGAGGGACAGGAGAAATCATACTGTGCAGTTAAAGGTTGGCCTGCAAAGACAGGAGCTGAGCTACATGGGAATGAGCAGCCACATCTGTAGGGCCACATCCCTGTTAAGCCTGTTCAGAAACTGCAATCCCATTTTGCAAACTTTTATGAGACTTTGTCATGAGCCTTTTGCAGCAGTGATGTATGCACAGGTGCATACACACTCTGTGTGACCTATGAAACAACACAGAAATGTCATCACAAATATCTAGTGATTTTGAAGCCATCTAAATTAACAGAGTTCAGATTCAGTAAAAAGAAAAAAAAAGTATAAACATTGATAAGAAAATAATGCTGTGCATGTATAAAACACTTCCTGAGAAAGTGATTTTTCTAAGTGCTGTGAGTCAAAAGTTGTTTTTCATTCAACAGTTACAGCTGTGACTGCAGCTGTTCCTCCTAAATGTTAAATTATTTGTTTCAAGAAGCCTAGCATCCAGAGGACTGACCTTTCAAAGTAGCTCCCTACCCCATCCTTTCTGCTCCATCATGTATATGCTGATGAGCTGAGGGTGGTGGTCATTTCATAAACTGTTAGCAGGTGATAAATTGTTAGATAACCTGCATGTTAGCTAAAAGGCTGGTAAGTAAGAAACAACATTGGAAGACACATCTAGGGAAGAAATCGCTGTTAGTGCAAGTTAAGTAGGGCTCCTATAGAGCATGATTTAAAAAAGTAAGTCTTAATATGGCTATATAGATGAATGTTGTATGTAGTTCATGCTGCTTTTTGGAAGGGGGTGTTGGGTACTCTGACTGTGGATGGAATTTTTTTTTTCTTTTTGTTCCTTATCCATGTGAATTCTACTGATTAACAGTGACTAAATAGATTGCTGAGCCTGCATGTATCCTTGTCAGACTGCACTATTACAATCTTACAATGAATAGCAATGGAGTTGCTATGAAAAGTCTTTATTGGGAAAGCAAGGGGTGAGTATTCTTTGATTGATGCTGACTCTTAACATGGCTGGAGATGCAGTTTGAAATACAAGGCAGCGCAGTTGTACAGCAGTGCCACCTTCCACCTAAGTAAGGTTCTCCTCCTTGTTGAGGAAGCTATTAATTTTAGTAAGACTGCAGGGTGCATTAAGATTGATCTTACTTTCCTCTCCAAGATCAAAGTATAGCATGTGTTTGCTATCTTTGAATTTTAATAAAATTCATGGAGATAAATGTTGCAGTTTCTGGCAGTTTTAGTTTTAGTCAAGGATTTCTCAAGACAGTAAATGCTTTCCAATATGTGCACAGTTGGTAGAAGCTACACCTCTGTCTGTGGTTAGTCAGAGTTCACGTTTCATGGCCACCAAAACTTAGTTCTTGAAAACTGGTCCATGTGAGAAA
The DNA here is from genome assembly GCF_000747805.2 of Chaetura pelagica. Lineage (NCBI taxonomy): Eukaryota > Metazoa > Chordata > Aves > Apodiformes > Apodidae > Chaetura > Chaetura pelagica. The sequence goes on from NW_009970725.1 coordinate 13,889,928, forward strand.
CACTTGCTGAGCTGGACTTTCCTGAAATGAAGTAGGTGCAAACGAGTCAATTTAATTCTTTCAACTTAAAGTAGCAGTTTCCTTTGTAGGCTCTAAGGATTTTTCTCTTATCTAAAACAACTTCTGACAGAACTAGGAGGACCTGAAAATATCTCTGGTCAGTCAGGGCTGACAATCAGTTTGAAATTATCCATGTGTTGGCAGGGATTAGAGTGAGATTGGTCTCTTGCCATCATTTTTGACAACACAAGCTACACATGCAAAAGAGACAATACTTGGGCCAGACACAAACCTGTGGATCCCCTGTGGCTGTCTCCACATTGATGAAAAGAAAATAAATGATATTATTGGTGACGCACCAACTTTAGGAGCAGTTCCAGAAGTTCTCCCCAGAACATGCAAGGGAGATAAGAGTCAAGTCTGCGCTCCAGGAAACAGAAAAGCAAACACGAAAAGTGTGTTAAACCTGGACAGCCAATCTACAAGGTTGCTGTGCACAGATTAAGCCTACCAGGAACCAAATATATTTAGTTTAGAAAAGATATGCTGAGGCTTTCACAGTTTATTCTGCATTAGGGCATTAATGCAGGCTTTTGCATTGTGTCTACAATATGAGGCTGGGACCAGATAACTAGCTGACTCCTTCTGCAGAGGTTCACCACTGCAATGAGTGTAGCCTAGAGGAGTTGTACAGTCTGCAACAGATGATCATAAAATATTCTAAGACACAAAAATATTCATGTAGCTATTGCAGCATTTTTACTTGACAGCAAATACTCTTTGTTAAAGTCTGTGTGTCAATGGTTCACCAGAGGAAGTAATGCTTGCTGCCAAGCAAGTGATTTTGAAGACCTAACTATCACTACAAAATTTTGGCAATGTTCACACTGTGCATATGTGGTGAGACAGGTATTTTATGCCCAAAGTTACTTTAGTGCAACAGACAGCTGTATTCCAAATTCTCTGGGCCTGGAGAATCACAGAATCACTGAATCACCAAGGCTGAAAAAGACCTTTAAGATCATCAAGTCCGGCCTATGCCCTAACACCACCACATCGGCTAGACCATGGCACAAAGTGCCACATCCAGCCTTTCCTTGAACACACCCAGGGATGCTGCCTCCATCACTTCCCTGGGAAGTACATTCCAATGTCTAATCACCCTCTCTGTGAGGAAGTGCTTCCTAATATCCAACCTAAACCCCCCTGTGACACAGCTTCAGGCCATGCCCTGTTGTCCTGTCACTACTTGCCTGGAAAAAGAGCCCAGCCCCCACCTGACTGCAACTTCTCTTCAGGTAGCTGTAGAGACTGATGAGGTCCCCTCAGAGTCTCCTCTTCTCCAGGCTAAACAACCCCAGCCCCACCAGCCTATCCCTATAAGACTTTCCCTCTAGTCCCTTCACCAGCCTTGTTGCTTTTCTCTGGACCTGCTCCAGCACCTCAATATCCTTCTTGAAGTGAGGGGCCCAGAACTGTACACAGTACTCAAGGTGAGGCCTTACCACTGCTGAGTAGAGGGGGAAGCACTGCAACTGCTTAGTAATATATTAATATAAATTAAAAAATAGTTCTGAATATCTGTGCCTAGCAAATTTCATTGGTGGGCTAGGGGTGAAGTAGGACTGTGGACTTTCAGCAGCAAACTTTCCAGACAGTCTCTTGTGTCCTCCAGTAAAGGGTCACTGTAATGCAGGGTCATTACTGCTGATTTTCACTACTGCTAATTTTCACTACCAGTTACTACTTGCTAGTATCATACAACACCATCTTAAACCCTTTCAAAGGCTTTTAAGTGAGCTGCAGTTTGGATGGAGGCTATATATTTTTTTTCCCCGTTAGAACAACAGAGAGGAATGGAAGGGGAGAAGCCAGTAAAATAGACAAGCTTTTTGGATCATCCAAGATCATCTTCAGGTGAAAATTAAAAGCAGAAACATCAGGCTAAGAATGGAGTAAGAATATTGCTTTGAGGATGGAAGAAGTTAAAAGGGTTTCCAACTCATTCTGAAGTTTGCCAGCTTCTTGGTCAGTAGGGGAACCTTTCTTAAAAATCTGGATTACACTGTGGGGCTGCCCTCTAAACCAAGATACTTGTAGTAATACAGTCTGTGCTGTAAAGGTGGGACTAACAGTATATGGGAGGGATAGCAAGTAGTTCTCAATTACAGAGGAGACGAAGAATTGTTTCAAATTCGGTAAAACCCATAATGGGGTATGTACCCATGCTTTTGGTGAAAATACCATTTTAAGAATTTCTTGCTCTCTTCCTATCCACAGAACTTTATTCAACCCATCTTGATTGGGGTTGCACACCTGTTTAGGAGGCCACTGGGAAACTGCCAGTGAACTGATCAGAGGCCTGAGCTAATGGGCCATACCTATGCTAGCAAGGTAGTACATCTTTGAACGTTTCTGTGTGGAGCTCATACCTACCTCCCCAGCCTGGATCTAGCTCAGGGACTCAGGTCTTTGGTCCTATCACAGAGTGCAGGTGACCGTGGTTTGTCCCATGTGCTGGCCATGTATTTGACTATAGGAATCCTGTCTTGCTTTGTAAGGTCTGGACTGTCTTTGTTAAAGGCACCCTGAATTAGCCTGTCTTCATAGGCTTAAAGGTTCTCCTGATAGGACTTCCTAGAGCAACATGTCCTTAAAACTTAGGTAAGTAGTAAAGACACAAAATGATAGATGGCCTGTAAATACATACATAATCCTGGGATTAGCAGCCTTGAGGATACATATGCATACAAACCAAACCTATCACTGGCTGTTAGAAGTAGCTCATGAAAATAAAAAGAATCACAGCAGCAGGCAGTGATCTGATAGCCTCTAATAGGTGGACTCTCTTCTGCTCTTCCTCCCACATTTGGTTTAGTCAATGTAAAATATACATCTGTAGTAATAGTATTGTTTTCATCAGCAGTTCAACTACATGAGTTTCAGTTTGCTTAAATTTAAAAATTTTGCATTTTTAGTAGATGTCACCATTTTCTTATGATGAGATATCTACAAAAACTTGATACCATCAACACCACAATGTCTGCGGAGAAAAGTCCCAATAAGAAGTTTGCTCAGGATATTTCAAAGGAAACAGTTACTGCAATAGTTGTTGTTCCAAAACACTTCACATGTGGGAAAGCTTAGCTGATGAAAGAACAGTTCATACTTATAAAGATAGGATATCTATAAAAACAGGCATATAACTTGACCATTTAAACTTCTAATAATGAGTTTAAATAGTGAGCTCCAAATCATTTCCTTTCCCCACTATTTCATCTGTAGATTTATGGATATAGAGTCTAGCAGAGAGATGCAGTTTGTGTGTGCTATCATGCTTCATCTGGCCTTATAAAAGGTCTCAGACCAATGTGATGACATTGGGATGACACGTCTTCACATGGTGGGAATAGTTTGTTTCCTTTTAATTTATTTTTTTTATTGTGGTTCTGCATTTTAGAGAAGTGCCTTAAAAGTATAATTTTGGCAGGAAATTACTAGCTTTTCCAGTGTAATATTGGCTTATCAAAGCTGAAACTAGCTAGATAAACTCTGCTGTAATGTATGCTTATATCATGCCTCTGAGTCTTTCAAATGTTCAGTAACTTAATGCTAACTATCAATAGTATAGTACTTTCTGTACTTGGAATTTAAATACAGGAAGATTTGGCTTTTTACTGGGTTCACTAGAAAGCTATTAAGAATTACATGCCAGAACTTAATTTTGAGAATTGTGGTGAGTGTGTGGCTGCCTCACCCTGTGCAAAAGCTGCCCCTGACCCACACATGGATGGGTGACCACTGCTCTGCAATGCTACTTTGGCTTGGAATACTGAAGTAGAGCTGGGTGGGGGGTCCTGGCCCAGGAGCAAGCGATTAGAGTCAGCTCTGTGGCAGGATGGAAGTAAGGGGCTGGGAAGCTGTGGGATGCTACATAGAAAGCTGAGGGTGGTTGCCAAGTTTTTTTCAGTGATGACCAGTGATAGGACAAGGGGCAATGGGTGCAAACCGGAATACAGGAGGTTCCATGTGAACATCAGAAGAAACTTCTTTCCTGTGAGAGTGACAGAGCACTAGAACAGGCTGCCCAGAGAGGTTGTGGAGTCTCCTTTGCTGGAGACATTCAAAACCCACCTGAACATGTTCCTGTGTGATGTGCTCTAGGTGACCCTGCTCTTGCAGGGGGGGTTGGACTAGATGATATTTCGAGGTCCCTTCCAACCCTTAACATTCTGTGATTCAGCTGTAGCATCACATAGGTAAGGATTTCCAAAACTATATGTCCAGCACAAGGACAAGTTAATGGATCCTAAGCCATAATTTGCCTGTTGGAATGGATCAAAGTGCTTATTTGCTACAGTAGGGCAAAAATCCTGCAAGGCACAGACAGCCATACTTAGCACTGTCTGAATACTTCATACATTTTTGGTTTTAGTTTAGGCTGAATTTTCTTATCTGCTTCCAGCTGGGTCACCTGAGTGTAAACAGATCAGTTTGTCTCAAAGGATACGATTCTAGAAAACTGGGAGAGTCAGTTCAGTGCAAAACACCATCTGCAGAAATGAAGATTATAACACTCATATTAAATTGACCAATACTACACTGCTTCTGTTTCCTCTACACTGTTTTTCTTGTGTAAGCAGATAATTTTCTGAAATAAGTCCAATCTGTGAAATGGATTCTGATATTTCCTCAACATTCCTCAGGAGATCCCCGTTTTAAAATCAAAACATTGTCTATTCCAAAGTAATGCAGATATTCACGAGCTTGTTTACTGAAAGTCAATGTGATTGAAGATTTAAACTCTGAGAAATGGTAGTTGCAAAATAATTTAGGTCCTTGAAACCTTTCTCCTCAGACTTCCTTAATACTCTCCCAGAAGACTGCTAATAAATTGAGGACCACAAATACTAATAGACTACACTTTTCAAGAGTTACACCTATGTGCTAGACACTCAGGCAGATTGCTGCCAGAGGCCTACAACCAAAGCAAATCTGGCTCTAACTGACATAAGAGCAATTCTCTCCATCAGCCCAGCTCCACAGAACCTCACAGGACCATTGATGTTCATGTAGGCTGGTCAAGCTCCTGGCCTCAGCCATGTAGGTGCTCAGTGGATGACAGCTCAGTGCAGAGACAACACTGGAAAATGTCAGCACTTGGAATAGGAACAAAGAGAAGGTTTGGCCTTAGGAAGCTGCTGTTGATGCTGGAGGAGCTAATGCCTCATGATGGAGCAAGAGCTGATTTCTGTGCTCTTCAGATCTGTTTATTAAGGTAGCTGTGGGGTTCATGCTACATGTGAAGAAAAGCAGCAGACTGGTTCTACCTCTTACTGTGAAAAGCACAGGGAGAGTAAAAATATCAACAGTCACTGTAGACAGAGTTGTGCTGCCATACTCTGTACTGCCATGCTGAAGCTCTCTGGAAGGATTAAACTTGTTGACTGCAGATATACACCTGCTGAGCAGTGAGCCCCTGCCTTCAGGCTAAAGGATTACATTATTCTGGATGACTACTACTCCCTCTCTGTTTATCCTTGAGTAAGTGGCTCTTAATTCCTCTTCTGGATAATGTATGACTAAGATTTGTGGGGCATCCAACTACTGCTTGGAGCACAGTCAAAATCATCTTCCCACTGTCTTACTTTGAATTCAGCCTCTTTCTCTGCTTTGTTATAAATGTCTGCTCCCTATATTTCGGGGACTGTGCTAGGCAGGCAGACCATATGCATCAAATCTCTTCAGTATGTCAATGTGTTTGTCCCCTTTGCTCAGCCGTTAGTGACAGGATACCATCCATTTCTCTCATCCTGATGCTGTTTCTGCCTTCAGTGCTGCCTCTTACATAAATAACATACTTCCTGACCTTTCCAAAAGAAGTCTACAGCCTGCTGTGCTTGTCTGTAGTTAGCTCAAAGCACTCTGAAACAGCAGGCTCTGAGTCCTGTTCTTTTTTCTTTTTTTTTTTTTTTCTTTCTTTTGTGTGTATATGGTATATGTCTACTACCCAATCTCATGCTTTGAAAGTCATTTAAATCCCCCCTCTTCCAGCGAAATTCCTCCTAAAATCTGTTCTTTATTCTTCAGATAACTTTACTATCATCTGTAGATTACTCAGAAGGTCATTTATTCCTCAGTTTAAGTAAGGGTGGCAGAATCTGGCATCAGGAATACCTTCACACTGCATACAAAATGGAAAAGCCAGTGGATGTGGTTTAGAGATACACTATTTGGTGCCTGTGAAGGGGCTTGCTTCAGGCTGCTTTTCTATTTTTTGGCAGCAGAGGACAAAATATACATGTGACAGCTGCTGGTGCAGAGGCTGATATGAAGGCTGCAGAGCTCTGTGTGGGCAAAGCCATCCCACCACAAGTTTCTGGGGGAACAGCATGGCATTAGTTGGCTGGGCTGCAGGTGTTTGAGCCTAAACAGGTTCCTGGAGATAACAAAATTAGGGGTTTTTGTTTGTTTGTTTGTTTGTTGTTTTTTTTAAACTTTCTATACTAATACAATATTAGATCAAGCCACTGTTGCTTAGTTTTCCTATAGAGCTCTGTAGAACTTTCATTAGAGTATTCAGATTCTCAAATCTGTGTATGGACACTGAGAGTATGACACTTGCACAGCTTCCTGAAAGAGGCCATGTCTTTTTCTACTGATTAAGGCCATGTAGCCCATCCTTGCATCACTCCTCCCTCCAACTCAGAGCTGGTTTGGAGGTTTCTTGTATTGACAGCACTGTTGTTTATGCAGAGAGAGCCTATGAGCAGGCCAGACTGACCCCTTCCAGGCCTGGGCAGCACACCTTTGCTGTGCCCAATAGTGGTCTACAGACACACCATATGGTGGCTGGGACCTGGGGGACCAAACCTCCAGAATCTCCACAATCTGCCCACAGTGCAGCAATAAAAAACACCTCACAACAGTGGCACATTGCATGCTACAGTTTACTAATTTTATGGCCTACTTATATATTAAAGTGTGTGGTCACTGTGCCCTAAAATTATTCATAACACTGAAGCCTGAGGCAGCATCACTTCCTCCTGCATCCTTAAATCTTTTATGGGGGTTGCATCAGTAGGAGTAAGGAACTTTGCCCACCACACTGGAGGAGCTGAGTGATGAGAGCCCCGTCCCTTCCCACAGCTCTACTGCTCAGTTGTGCTTTGGCTATTCTTTTCCTCAGCAGCGTGATCCGTTACTGGGAGGGTGAAGAGCAGAGTAAGAGTGCTCTTCCTGGAGACAGGGTGCATTTCACAACATGCTGCTACAGGTTTGCACCGTATACTGAGCAACCTGCTTAGCTGGGCCAAATCAGACAACTAAAAGAAAAACATGATGTGCTGCTGCATCACACCCCAAATTCCTAGCAGCAAAGCATGTATCCTTAACAAGCAAGTTGCTCCAATGACATATAAACACAGAACACTGCTTGTTGTTTGTATCTTTCATTGAGGCAATAAGAGCTACAGGTCCATGTGGCAAGGCCTTCAATTGATCCATAGATGGTGAGAGATGTCAATGTGACCCAAGCTCTAGGCACAGTGGCAGGCAGTGGGAGGATGTTGCATGTTTTTTCTGTCTGTAGTCCAAATCCTGACTAACCCCTCTGTGGGGTCTGATGTTCATGTCTGTGCTGTCCTCAGTCCCAGTTGGGTACACCTCTTATGTTCTTTCTAGCCCCGTGGGCTGAAGAAGTGGAGAGCACAGACTGGGTGTAACTGTAATCAGAATTTGGCCTTTAAATGGCCTTATTAAACTATGGGAAAGTGATAGTGTTGCCAACCAGCCAAGCAGAGAAAGTACTGAAAGGTCATCACACTAAACACCTCCTCCATTTCAAAGCAGAGGAAGACCTTTGTGTTGGAAATCCCATTCTCCTGACCAAAATAGAAAACAGCATAGCAACCTCCACTTTTTTGATCCTTTTCAGGTGCTTACACATTACATGTTATGAATATATGTAGGAAATTTTGCTGCAATATCTACAGACTTATTTTCATTAACTCACACAGCCACAGGCAGATTGAAGTTCACGGCTGTCCCCAGTGTTTCTGTGGTTCTGGTTTTTTCATCTGATGTGGTTTTGAAAAATACTAGTAAATCCTTTCAGAAATCTTTTGTTTCTATCCACAGCTCATAGATATTCTCCAGTCAGAATGGCAAAAGTTGTTCTGAACTTTGTCATCCTGCTTTCTATTAAGGACTTGTTGATCCTTCTTGGTTTACTGTGCATTTAAGCTATGGTGTTGGGACAACCCCACTCTCTCTATATAGAATAAAGTCTTTTGGCTGAAAAGCATAGCATGTTCCAGCATAGATTTCTAATGGTCACTTCAGGCAAAACCCACACACGGCTGTTGTGAGCAGTGAACAAGATGTTAAATGTCTCCTGTGGAGAGAATCACAGGACCGGCTGCAGTCTCATTAAGTCTTTTGTACTATCCCATTCTGATTTTGTCCATTTAAATTCCCCTCAAGAGAGAATATCACATTTCCAGAAGAGAAGAAACATTGACTACTTACTGAGCAACAGCTGAAAGCTATCATTTTTAATCTTACAATTTCTTTTGATATTGGATGCTTACACTGGAAGACACATTTTTCACTACAAACTATTTCCATTTTGCTTTGTAGAGTAAATGAGATTATTAAAGCAGGAGCTATTCCTAGTTTACAATCACTTCTTCAAGACAGTAATAATAATTGACCTCCGGTTAGTCTCTCTATAAATTATATTTGAAATAGTGTAAGATGCAAACAAGCACAGCCAGACTGTCCCCAAAACACATTTTCCAAGACAGAAAGTTTTGTCAGGTTGAAGCATGACATGGAGCGATACTTACTATGGCTCTTAAATTCTGGTGTGATAAACTGAAAGCAAGTGCTTGTGTCCCATATGTGAGAAGTATAATGTTTTGCTAGTCATTAACAAGAAAAGTATTGTGGTTTTTTTGAGGCTTTTCTAAAGCCTTTTTTTGGCACTTATGCTATGGAAGGGAGCAGCTGAAATAATAATCAAGCTTTATACTTACAGCGAACTTTCATCTGGGAATATCAAAATAATTTATAAGCTTAGTTAAGTCTGCCTTGGTATTTTTCTAGGATACTACTTTCCTGTGGCAATTGGTAAGCAAGAAATTTTATCCTGGTTTAGCAGAAGGGCAAACTGGGGCACAGACAGAGTAAACAACTCATGCAGGGCTACTGCAGCATGTCACGGGGGGTTAGCCAAGATTCATGTGCACAGAGGTGGGTTTTGCATTGCCTTACTCATGACAGATTTGGGTTACTTTCTGACTTCTGACAATAGGGAGTTTCTCACTGGCAAGACCCTTTTCCCCATCAGTGCTGAGTATCCAAGTCCTACAGATCTACCTCCTGTAGCTTTTTGCCTCCCTCTTAATTTCACTCTTTC
>NW_009970725.1:13899487-13917994 GCF_000747805.2 Chaetura pelagica
CTCTTTCCCAAGGTAACTCTGAAGTTCCCTTCAGATGTCCAAGCTGCTCTCTTCCTCACATCAGAGATCTGGGCTCCATAGCGGGCACTGCCAGTCCTGAGAGACAAGTCCAGCTGGGACATGGAGCACCCAAGTGACAAACTCCCAAAGAACCACATTTACTGGGGAGGCAGAGATGCTTCTGCTGAAGCTATGAAGTATGTTCTTGTTCCTAAGAAGCATCCCAAGCTACCTGGAGAACCGCAATTCTTCAGTTAGAAGTGATGACGATCTACCTCATGATGTTAAGTCCATAGCAGAGAAGAAAGGATGTAATCTTCTAGCCAGTTGCATATGAGATCACTTCACTACATCTGTTTATGAGCACCTAAAAACCTAGGGAATCTGTCAGCCACTTAAAAGACACATGCCCTCAAAATACAGGGAGTGGCTCTGATCTGTGAGATCTTTAGGTCTCTTTCTTGAAACAAGTTGACCCCTTGTTTCAAACAGTTCATTTCTGTCTGGAGCTCCAAATACATCTTCTTTAACAAGAAGATATTTTCAGAGGCTATAAATCAAACAACTCTCCCTTGTTAAAGGAGGAATTCCCCATCTCTCACAGCAGAGAGCTTGTAAAAGCACAAAGATACTCCCTGCACCACTCCTAAGTCTCCGTGAACAGTATGGGCTGGATCTGAAACAGAAATAAGCACTGAGTCGTCTGGAGACAGTTATTTTTTGGTGGTGCTTGTTTCCACTGCCCATGTGAAATCTAGTCGGCAATGCATTAACAATAAACCTTTAGGCAGTTGCCAGTGCATAGTCCTATGGACACTTGGGAAAAGACTGTGAACTCTACTTCTTCAGCTTTTTGTGTGTTGGGCAGAAAGTTTTTAAAGGAATGAATCAAAGAGGGGGAAAAATCCCACCCCTGCATTGTAGCTCATTGTCAGTCACACAAAAGGACTTTTTTTGGACAGAGGTTGCAGTAATATTTTAAAAGAACCCTTTTTCTTTCTGGGATGCAGCATATGAGGCTTTAATTGTAGGTGCATCAGAGATTTTCCATCCTGCACCATTAATTTTATTTCACCATCTCCCCTACACTTAAGGGGTGCCCTCTTGCTATAATTTATAGCTGAGGCATGTTTTAAAGAGTACAGTGCAAGGCTCCAGAAACCTGGGGAAGTATTGAAATGGTTCTGGGACACCAGCACCTTTGAAGGATCAACAAGCTGATTGTTCAGGTAATGAGGCATTGAAAATAAGCACTTCCCTCCGAAAATCTGGATTTGGAATTTACCCCAGTTGTACGAGATCTCAAAAGAGAAAATCCATTCTGTTTAGCTGGAATGTGCCACGATGCTAATTAAAAACTCTGAAACCCCACTAATCCATAAAGTAAAAGGCAAATTATGTATCTACATAGCTTGAACTCAGGCACACTCAGGAATTTATATTTTTCATATATCATATTTATTTTGCCAGTCACTCTGTTACATTAGCATGACTAGATGTGCAGATCCTGATGTCATTAATGATTTAAAAAAAACGAAATTAGCAGGGGCCAAGCCGATCTACTGGCAATTTCGCTCACTAATGAATTTCAAGTAAACCCAAAGCACACATATGTACAAAAGTCTTAAAACCAGATTTGTTGAAGGGATTCCAGGCCAGGACATTTTATTAACCTCCACATAACTGATTGTACTTCAGCTGCACACATGTTTTGATTTGTAGCTGCTTGAAAAAATCAACACTATGTTCATCTTGGACGCCTGGCTGAATTATTTTGTGAAAGTGAATGATAAAAAGCAGGTCAGATGCCTCTTTCTGTCTCGCTCAAACATGTTCAGAATCAGAATAATTCTTAGCAATTGGTCAATTTTATTATTGCTTTTGTCTTGGTTTTTAAAGTGTCTGTGGAAAACATACTAGTCTGTGATATGTTTTATGAATTCAAGGACATTTTATTTAGTCACCTGTCTAGACACGTACATGCATGACAAACCAACACATTCAAAAGAGTCCTTTTATTGGTTGCTACCTGTTTGAAAAGCACTAACAAGGAATGAAACGGAGATGTTAGGTTAGGTTAATTTAGCAAAAGGAAAATTCTCATGCAGAGCTTCACCTTCCAGTAGCTGAGACAGGGTTTTCGGTCTGATGATTCATGTATGCTGGGAATGTTTGCAGTTAAGAATATCATTATAGTTTGGCTTTTCTCCAGTGGTTGATCATGACAGTGAAAGACAGAAATGTCATCTTTGGACTGTTTACTGAATTTCATTCTTTTAATGAGCGTTCAGCCATTTTACAAGTAATTTTGCTGTTGTTGGTCACAATTTTACATGCTTCTTGAGCACAGAAATTATCTCCACTGTGTAGGAAAATGTACCTTTGACATGTACCTTCAATAGTATCTGGAAGAAGCTAATTAAAACCAGCTATTTTAAAATGAGCAATGTAACTTTAAATTGGAAAGCTTTCATGTGTCTTTGATTCTGTTACCATTAATTGTTTTCCCTTGAAATCTGCTATAATTTATGGGAAAACATTATTCTGTTGTATAAAGACATGAAACTGGGATTTTGTAATCCTTCTGAGTATTATTAAAATGATTTCCCACTATTGTTATTTCCTTTAGGACGATGAAGTGCCCTTATTATCATTGTGTCCCATATACATACCAACTGTCTGTAATAACTTGGCTGGTTGGCAATCAATGCCTTTTATGGGAATTTTTTCTGTTGTTTTGTTTAGCTGTAGTCTTACCTTTCACATGGCTGATATGTTTGAACTATAATTTGGACCAATGTGTATTTCTGTTTATATGTGTATATACATAACTGTTGGGCTGATTTTTAGTTTGATGATCATTGAGTGCATGGTAAGACTAATTACTTTCACTGTTTCCCTGGACTCAAATATTTTAGAAGTTCATGGTACTTCAAAAGTGGCTAACATTTGTTTTCTGTTTGGGACGAAGTTGTGAGCCAACTTTTTTTTGATCCCTCTCTTCCCCCTCCCTCATCCCCCAACCTGCCTGCCTAATATCTGAGCAATTTAACCATGTGATTAATGTAAAATGAAGATCACCCAAGCTTCGCTCTCTCTAAGACGAATGATGCTCTGAAGTTGATGTAGTTGAAGAGTCTTGCTCTTCATGGTGTTTTTTTCTGAGCTTGCTGGATGATCCATATGAGAAGGACTAGTGAGATTAATGCTGTGTTCCCTGCAAGGTTCTGGTGTGATGAATAATGTTATTTTTAGGGCATCATTATTGATATTGGCTAGCATTACTCAGAACCTTTAATCAAAAAGCAGAAGTGATAAAGACAACTTTATGATACGCCTCTATGTGATAAGCATGAGAAATATGGAAAAAGATTAAAGACCTAGTATCTTGGCCTCAGAGAAAAGAGTCTTTGTCATGTTAAAAATAAAGTTGACCAGATGTGCTCATTTAGGCAGCCCTCATTTTCTCATTGAACCCATTCCTGTTTAGGCTTTTAAAATCAAAACCTTAATTTTGACTTTTGTCTTCAAGCTCCCATAATGCTTGTTACACTGCTCTGTGACCCAGTTATGCAAGGCACTTCAGCTTGTGTCTTTTTTCTGCACGTGAATAGTCAAAACAAGCTGGCAATTAAATGCGTGCTTCAATTCCTCACCAAATCAGAGCATCAAATGACACAGTTTGTCCCTTGCTGACCTGTTTCTATGTGTGAATTTCATTGTATTGATGTGAGGCAGGCTGAGAAAAAAACAAAGAGCTGTAGGTGCAAACGTCCTAATGTGAATTTCTCAATCTTCATATCTATTTCTGTGTAAGTCCCTAAAGGTTTAAAATAAGAAAATAAATTAAAAAATAATAAAAATATGTAAAATACCAATCTGGCCAGCTGCTCCTGCAGCACATACCTACCAAGATGGCATATGCTTGCTGCTGTTTGAGGATGGACTTTGTCAGAAGCAGCAGCATCTGGCAGGGAAGATTTGGCATTTACGAGTTGAAGGTTCACGTGGTTAAGCAAGGTCTTCTACTTTAGGGTCAGACACAGCTTTTGGGAGCGTTTTCTTATTAGATTTTACAGTTTAGAATGGACTGAATGTATCAGCCTGCAGGACTGCTGAGAGGTTAAATTTGAGAGTGGGCTATTAACAGGAATTTTTGCATACAGCTGTGCACCCTGGAAAGAAGTATTTCCCGTTCATTTGAGCAGCTGACTGCATAGGTTCCTAGTTTAAAGTGCAAAGGAGAAAGGGGAAAGATCTAATAACTAAATAGCAGGACAGCAAAAAGCTTCTGGACGTAATGTAAAGTAAGACCTTCAGTTATGTGAAGTCACTGTAGTCACTGTGACTACACTACGTTGACAGTCAGTGAATTCCCATCCCCTTCTGCATTTTCACAGCAGAATCACAGCTCTAGGAGAATATGTTATTAACTTGTGTTGATTCTCTATTTTCTGTATACAACTCTTTGTCTGCCTTTAAATTATTTTTAGAAGGAATAAATCTTCTTTCAAATGTCTTTTTCTATGGAGTATAACAGTTCTTTCTTGTCTGTCTGGAAACACTACCTGCTTTTGCTGGGCGAGTGTAATGGAAGAAGAGTTGTTTGGGTTTTATGCGTTCTTAAAAAATAATCTGGTTACCATTAAGTGGAAACACTTTCAATGCTTTCCCATCCTAGATGAGAGTTACCAGTGTTGACAGAAAGCCTCAGGGGGTGCCCAAAGTAGTAAGTAGTCTTCCAAAGTGAAGGATTGTATGTGTATCCAAGCATCTAGCAGTTCAGATACTTATAGTTTGTCTTCAAATCAATAGAAAAAGCCACAGGGCAACTTTATACTTTTTCTACCTGCTGAAATCCTATTCCATTATTTAGGATTATGTCCCAGGATTATGGAGAGGACAGTCAAACAGATGGTTTTATGAAATCCTTCAGCAGTGTTTCACATATGTCATTCCCAAATGATGGTGGAGGAGCTTGTGGTGGTCTGGGATGTCATTGCCCATGAGTCATGCTATTTCCTGTGAATCAGCCCTGAAAGGGCCTCCTTGGTGTACTTCAGATCCCCTCCTGTCACCCAGGTTGTGTCAAAGTGCTACAGCCTTTTCCCTGCACTGGGACATGGTGCATAAAATGCATCCTTTGATGAATGGCAGGTTGCTTGGTGGGCCGTGCCCCAGGCTGTACATCTGCATGATAGTTTGCAAAGGAAAAAAGGTACATGCAGAGCTATCACACACCTATACCCAGTTACTAGCTTGACTTCTTCAAACACTTGTATCGTTAGAAACTGAGGTGAGTAAGAATGAGTGGTATTTTAGTGGTCATTAAACTACAGCAGAAAGCTGCTAAGGGGCAGATGAAGATTGTCTGGCCACTGCTGCCTAATGACCTTTTTTCTGGAGTGTGTCAAGCTGAATTTGTAGTTGTGTCTCTTTGTTTAAACATTGCCTTTCAATTTATTAATTAAGGGACCAACCTCAAATTGGAAATGGGTCATTATTTGCCCTTCTTAATGGTAAACTGAACTGTGCACACAAACATGTCAGAAACATCTGAGAGTAAAATGCTTTCTAGTACCCTGGCAGCCCATCACTTTATGCTGGTGTTACTTGATTAACATAAACTGTCAGTGACCATGGCAATTAGAGAAAAGTGCAACTTTATTACTTGGAAACTCAGCAAGACAGTTGTTACTGCTTTGGTATGGCAGCAGGCTAGAGAAATGACATTTCTGGGACCATGATGCCCAGTGTGGGCTGCTAGGTAAGTGCAAAACAAAAAGCCTGTCTCTGTCTCCCAGTGCTTGGAGCAGAGGGGCTATGGTCTCCTTGGCCACAAAACATTTTCAGACAGTAGGCATCATCTATAAATTTCAGTCAGGGCAGACACAAGTCAAAATCCAGCCCCGAGTTGGGCATAAATAAATAAACCATGTGCCCTGGAGACACAGCTTTGCTGTTTCCAGGTCCTGGTAGGCTTCTGTAGTACTAAGGACTTCAATAGGCAATGAAAGAAACCTATTTAGTAGTTTTTCCACTTCGTAGGATCTGCATCTTTCATTAATTTTTGTTGGCTGTAGAATATTCTAAATATCTAGTGGTAAATTAAGCCCACAAAAATGAATATGATGTTCTTGGTTTACAATCTAAGTAGATTAGCATCCTCCAGGTAATGCTTTGTGTTTTTCTCCATTGCTTGGTGAAATGGAGCTACACGTACCTGTGTAAAGGAAGCCACGTGGGAGTAAATACATCCAATCAGCTAAACATTCTGCTGCTAGAGCATGTAGATGAATGGCAAAGTAACTAAATACACCTAATTTACTGTAGGTAAACAACTACAAATATTACTGTGGGTATTCAGCATTTTCCAGTGGAGTTATGGGGTTTTTGGTTGATACATTATTTTCTACATTGTACAAGGGATTGCAACAGATTATCAAGACTAAGCCACACCGGAAGTTTCATTCAGTGTTAAGCGGGTTGTTTTGATGTGAAACTATCTCCCCAAAGTGAGCCTCTATGTTTATCTTGGTCACAACTACCATGTCTGTCTCTCCTGCCCTCGTTTTAAAAGTAATTTTACTCCTGGAGCATATGTGAAAGTGATACCATTCTGCAGGCAGAAATGTTTGAGGGTAGGGGTTTTCTTCAGCCTCTTTATATTTGCTTGTTTGTTTTTTTATAACTCACATTCCTGCGTGGAAATATATTGGGCTATACAGGAAGATTAGCCATTGCAATTTATTCTTCCTGACCTTTTGTGAATCTAAAATAAGCTGCTTTTTTGGAAAGAAATCAGAGGCTCTCCTTCAAACAAATCTGACCTTACAGTTGTTTCTAGTGGAGAGAGCAGTAGTTTCTTCCACTGACTTTGAGTTAGTTAAAAGGAAGCAGGAAAGAGCAAAATTTTCCTGTACTGATCTTACTTTTTTTTTTTTTTTAACATTCACCAATTAGTCAGAGTTTATGGCCTGGGCTTAGGATACAATCACATGTTTAGGCACCATTAAATTATTCTCACAGTCTAACTCAGGATTGACAACTAAACAACAATGCTCTTGTTTCCCTCTCCCTCCCACCCAAGTAGGGCAAGGAAAGAGAGAATAAGGAGAGAGACTTTCCAGAATGAAAACTAAACTAGTTAGCTTTCATTAAATACTAATGATAAAAGAAAATATGTACAAATATATACCAGTATGTTCAGGAATGTGCAAAACCCTACTGCCTCCCTCCACCCCCAGCAACTCCCAGGGCATCTCCTGAGCTGTGAGCAGTTCTGAAATGTCCCAGAGCTGCCAGAGAGAGCGGCCGAGCACACTGGAGCTGAGGGGAGAGTGATGAAGGTCAGGAATGCACAGGCCTGGGGATCAACAGTGATGGACAGATGGAGTCCTCCCTGGATGCCAGCCATGGATGGAAGAGATGGGAAGAAGAAGAAAAAGAGGTTTGACTTCTGTGATCCTTGACCTTATACCGACAGCTATGTAGACATATGGATGGAATACTCTAGTTGGTCAGTTTTACCAGCAGTCTAGTCCACTCCTCCCTGCAGGAGGGTTGCAGATACGACTCTTCCACTCCTTTAGTATCCAAAGCAGAAGATTCAACAAGTGGAGCGAAGTGGCCTTGCTCTCTTGGCACTAACTATAGACATTCAGGTGCTACCAGTTCACTAGCTGGAAAACCTGTGTACTGCTTAAAAGAGAGTTCACTGAAGAAAAAGAAAATAAATCAGTAAAAAGAAAATTGGCTTCATCCTGGCTCCAACTAGTACAGTATGCAGATATTCTTTAAAGGTTACTGGATTTTTCAAGCCTTTTCTCTTCTCCTATTGACTGGGCTGCTTTGGCTGTCATGCCATGTCGTATTTTCACTCTCCCTGAGCCTTGACATGGCTGCTGGTGTTTCCTTTAATATGTAGCCAGAGGAGATGAGAAGCTGTGCAGAGTTTGGACAGAACTAACAATGTGGCTGCTAATCCCTCATATAGCCCTTGGCTGAATTTTGAGGAATGTTGTCCCAACTAGAGGGGTCACAAGCTGGGAGTCCAGCAGTGAGCACTGGACAGCAAGAGCTGAATAGAGGAAATAAATCCTGCTAGCTGAGGAGCATTCAGCAGTCTGGCACTTTCATGGCCTGATGGTTGCCATGAGGCACATAAGGCACATCCCAAGCACAGCATCACCATGCAGCCTATGGTACTTAGGTGGGTTGCTGGAGCATGGAGAACCAGGTGGTGTCTGTGTAGGCCTAGAAGTCCAGATAAACTCTGACATCTCCTCTTATGCATCTGATCCTCAGCTCAGCTTGGTCTAGGAGAGAAAGGCAGCTGACATGCACATAACTTGCTGCCTTTTCAGACTGGAGGTGTGTGTTTGGAAGAAGAAGACAAACTCTAGTGGTCAATGACCACAAAGTTCTCAGTCTTAACAAGGTACATTTGTCTTACCCAAGTTGAGGCTTCAGATTATGCAAAATATTTTAAAATGACTCTTTAAAATGAGTAAGCAATGAACCATCCTGCTCATTGTTGGGAAAAAACAATGCTATTGGAGGAGATGAGGAAAGGTTCCCTTCTACTATTTTTAACAATGTGATACAATTTAGCTGAAAATTAGGGAAGAGCCAGGGGCAAGGGGAGAAACATCCCTCCCTTTGGTTAACCTTGCTCGGGAAATGTGAATCACTGAACTAAATAAAGTTTGTAAAAGATGCTTTGAAAATACTATGCTACGCCCTATAATTCAGCCAAGAATGAAGGAGGAGGGAAAAGAAAACATCAAAAGTCCTTGCTTCTTTTTATATTGCTTCCTGGCACATTCCTTTTTCTTCTTTCTTCCTTCTCCTCTGGACAAAAAAAAAAAAAAAAAAAAAAAAAAAGCTTCTTTCTGTTTTATTTTGTCTTTTTGTTTTTTCCTTAAAAAAAAAATCTTTTTCATTTTTTGAAGCTGGTACCATAACCTTAACAACGACCTTGTTGTCTACAGACAACAACAATGATGAGAAATGCCAAGGGAGAAGGGAGTCCTGTTGGGACTGGAGGACAACAAAGGCAGTTTTCTAACATTTTTATTAGGACCTCATGATGTACACATGAAAAATTAATTTCAGAACATGAACTGCTCTTCAGATGGCGCCGTTTAAATCTGGAGGATGTTAACATTCCTTCTGCATGACAAAGGTCTGCCACCCCCTGTGTTGATACTCATCCTGCTCAAAGGGGCAGTAACATCTAAGGATGAACAGAGGCTGTGGCACCAAATCCTGCTTGAGGGCTACTTTCACAGATTTATCTTGGGATTTTCTAGCGTTCCTTGTCAGGGGCAGTTTGCCCTTGAAGGCTAGGCTGCATGGCTCTAGCTCTTTCATCATTTGCACACATTTGGATGTGTGCTTTGGCAGAGAGGATAATTAGTGGTAGAGGAGGAAAGGAAGCAGGAAAGTGCCAGCCTCAAAAGTACAGAAAGGGAAGGTTCAGTGCTGCTTAACAACTGCTGTTGCAGTCAGGTGATGTCATGGGGAAAAGGGGTAACCTGTCTGTACAGACAAATCCACCTGTTGGTCCTCCTGTGCTGGCCCGAGTGCAGCAGGGGAAGCAGGAGATGGCATGCAGTAGCCAGGTGACAGCAGGCAGTGAGAGGCACTGGGCTTATAGGCACAGTGCTGCCCTTCCCCATCCCTTGGGGCAGTACCCAGAGCCTGCTGGAGGCTGAGAACTGGCTTTGTAGGGTATAAAACCCACCTCTGCAGTGTCTGTCTGGCATTTGGAATCGCTTTTTTAGTCGAAGTTTAACTGGGGGAGCGTGCATGATTTGCCTGAAAGACATTCCCCCGGTAAATGCCTGAATCTGTCCTATTCTATTAATGGCAAAGAAGGCAGCAACAAAACTAAATAGTCTTATTTTCCCATGCTTTCCAAGAGATCGCACTGCTGGGAGGACTGCTGCTGCTCTATGCTTCCCCTGGCCCTGGTGTACACCTCCTGGAAACCTTGGAGGGGCTGGGACCTGGAGGTAAGCAGCCACCTGGGCTTTGCAGGGAGGTGGCAGCTCTTGCTGGAGAGGCAACAGGAAAGAGAGTAGAATGGGGCCACAAAACCAGCTTGTAATCTGCTTTTCCATCTCTGCTTTGCTGCTTAACCCCTTGCCCCTCCTCATAAAAACAAACAGTCGCAGCCTGACTTCCAGGTGCTTTTCCTGGTTAAATGCTCATCGTAGCAGATGCAGACTGGGGTGGGCTCAGGCCATCTGCAGGCTGGGAAGGAAAAGGGGTTTTATCCCTGGGCCATCAAACTCTCCAGCCGCTATTTAGCCAGAGGGCTGGACTAGCACACATGTGGCTCAGAAGCTCCCTATGGAGCAGTAATGGTCTTTGGATCTGTAACTCCACTGTCCCCAGTCCTGGTGCTTTCCCATCTGGTTCCTGCTATTCCTGTAAATCCCTGCTGGCTGTTTAATAGCAAGTGGGGAGTTTCAATGAAGCTGAGGTCACTTTGACTCTCCAAATGTTGCCGCTTCTAAACTGGAACCAGACTGAGCTGAGGGCAGTGTTTGTGCTTGGGGGGAGCAATGACAAAGTGTCCTACGACTCATCATCAGATAGTCATGAGTCCATGAGCCCACAGCCTGAGCTCAAGGTTTGCTTCGTGTGAGGATCAGTCTCTGGAGCATATTTATGAACATGCTACTGAGTGGACTGTCTTATCTTTAGACATGGGCTTTATGCCCAAATCCTCAAATGTTTGGAGCTTTTTTGTGTTTGTACATGCCATTTGCATATTCCTGAAGTTGCTTGGTGTGCCCAGACTTTGAACCACCCTGTCCCCATGAGGAATATGCACAAGCACCTAGTAGGCCAGCATGAGAAAAAAAGATCTATATATCTTTAAGGTTGGCAAAAGCTGAAAACAGATGATTTCTGACAACAGTTTGGCTTGCAGATCTGTCAGTAGCACCAAGGCTCTCTGGCCAGAGAAGTACTACTGGAACAACCCTCCTAGCCTGGCTGTGTTTCATTCTGGGGCTATGGCTTCATTGTGCTGTCTCTGAGTACAGCCTTATGCCACGAGAGCTGCCTCAGAGACTGCTGCACAGCAGGGCTGTGCCCTTGTTCTGAGAAGGAAAGCTTCAAGCTGCTTTTACATGCAAAGCTTGAGTGCACAAGAAGAGATTGTGCTGTCCTCTTCCACTCACTTTTTTTCTTTGTTTTCCTCCTAAGAAAGAAACAGGGGGAAAGCCTGTGAGGGAATAGTGTTTGCTGATCTTGTGCAAAGCACGGTGACAAATGACAGCTGGAGAAGCATGACAAGGCATGTAAACTTGAGCTAATGGAAACTATGTGCCAGCGGACTATTTACCCAGACCTGCCATTGTCAACAGAGACCCCTTTACAAAACAGGTATTGTTTGAAGAAACAAGTGCACCACGAAGGGGAATGTAGATTTGAATTCAATGAACTTGCTTCTTTAAAACAAACAAACAAACAAAAAAACAAACAAAAGAAGTCCTTAACCCATTCATACAAGGAATAATGGTAGTACCTAAATACCTGCTTCCGTGTCTGCATATTTGGGGTTTAACCAGTCTACCCTTCCTAAATCAAGCTCCCTCTGAATTGTATTCTTCTCATTGGTACTGTAGAACTCATGTTACTGTCCCAAATGTACGTATTCGGTTTGTCACCTTGAAGCCTTATCTTTTGATATCACTCACTGAAGCAGGATGAAAAAAAAAAAAAAGAAACATACAGTGGTGTCCCAATGTTTTCTCTCTGCACAACAAGGAAAGACAGTTTCTTGAGCAGACTGTCACCCTTACTATTGTGGCTTTTCAGCAAAATGTCTCTCAGCTAAGCAAACAAAAGTAAGAGTTCATTTTGAATAAAATTCACTGATTTGCAGCCATTTAGACAAAACCCCTACAAATTCTTAAACAAGGCATAAACAAAGCACTGAATCTTCTGTCAAGGCTGCATTGGGAAGCACTGTGGCCATTCTGTAGAAGGAGAGAAATACCCAAGGAGTGATGCTGCTCTTTGAATGAAATTATGACATATATACCTTTTTGTTCTTATAAAAGACAAAAACCTCTCACAGCTGTAGAGTTCTGCTGACCTCATAGACCTATGGATACTGGTGAATTGGATACCAGCTGATTGAGATTGAGAGTTCAGTGAATCTGAAATTGGTCTGGATACTTAGTAGGGGTAACAAACTTCATCCACATTAGGCAATTTAAAAGCGCATTCAAGGTTTGGCTTTCAGATCTCCTGAGTCACATCATGGAGGAACGAGTGTGTGATGGCATCCACCAGAAATTCAGGATCAGTCTGCTTTGGATTTCACTCTGGCTTACTGAGAGAGATACTTAATTTCCTTGTGCCTCAGTTTCTTTTGCTTTAAAAAGCTCCACACTCAACAGTATCTCCCTCAAAAATCTACTGTGAAATTTAATTGTCTGTAAAATTACTGGAGATATTTTGAGATGTGTGCCTGTGCAAGGAAGCAAATATCATTTTAAATAAGGAACATTGTCATGCAGTGAGTCTTGACCTGGGGAAGAGAGGTTCTGCCACAAATGCTGTCTCTTGTTCCCTGGCTCGTTGTGTCTCCTACAGAGATGGCTGCTGCGCCAGGGTGCCAGCAAGGCTCGCTGCCCAGTCTGGGTGGAGTTGTTTTGGGGAACAGGCCTGGATATGTTTGTGGCATGCTGGTTCACCAGCCAGACCCCTCCCCAAACTTATTTAATTCGCAAAGCTGCAACAGAAGCTGTGGGAAGGCAGTCCTGCAGTCTGCTGTTGGAGATAAAGTTTTAATCTCTCCTGTTTTCCTGCTGGCTGGGCACATGGGAAATATGTCCAATTATGTGTGTGGCATTTTTCTACAGCCCTGGGAGGACCCTGCTTACCAGGCTTTGCTTTCCAGCTCACCAGAATAGCACCAAATTTGTGAGCCTCTCAGGAGCTTAACATGCTGTTATTTGGAAAAATATCTGCTTTTGGTCTCAGGGTCCTCTTTGTAGCAAAGCTCTGGCAGCTGGCTGTTGAAGTCTTTGCAAAGCAATCTAAGATGTAAATGTAAGAAGCTGCTTCTGGAAATAAGTGGAAATTGAAATATATTTAAGCAGATGGGGGACAGAACGTGCGAAGCAATTTAAGCCAGACCAACAGTGAGATAGTGAAAGACTTGCTCTCAATTTTTCTTTATCAGCTTGAGAAGTGAGTGAACCGCTGGTATTCAGTTCAAGACATATATGCCCAGATCTGTGCAGGCAGTGACAAGCTCTTAGATGCTGCCAAAACTGGAAGTCAACTCTACCAGTTGCATCTATGCTTAAATACTGCATTTGCTAGCAAAGTGCTTAATGCAGTTTCTTGGCCAGCGTAGGCAGCAGTTAATTGGTTTATACACGTTTATGCTGGACACAAACTAAATGCCTTGTCAGTAAGGAACATACACAAAAATGGTTTTGGCAAAGCTTCTGGACTCAAATAATACAGGCTGGAAAGGCTGTACCTTAAGTCACCTACATCTCATTTCCGTTTGCTTTCATTACTTAGAATTTTTACAGTGTAGTATGTTGCAGAGGCCCTCTGCTGCTGTGACTTGTTGCTCTGGATCTGTAAGTGGCATAAACATACTGGTATGACTCCCCACCCAAGCCAGCCAGCCTGCTCTGATGCAGGGTGGGGTCTTGGGGTGCCTTATCCCATGCCAGTGGCTACAAGGGCTCTGTGCCTCCTCATGGCCCAGTGACGGAGGGACAGGCAAACCTCACTTGAGGGCCTCACCACAGCATTCAGTTACACTGTGGAGGTGTAATCACAGCCACAACTCCCCACTCTCTGCAGCACTTCTGAAGCTGCTTTGCCGGTCCGGAAGGGGAGGACACTGCAAGACACCTTCAATAACAAAGCACATTGCTACTGAGAACCCAGTTTCATTAAAGAACTTTGAAATTCCCAGGCTAAAAACAGATGTACTTATCTAAAGGTACATCTGCTGAAAGGTTAATTTAGTAATAGTTACTATCCAGAAGAGAAATGATGTCATCAGTGTACTGCAAGTCATTTGTCTCTAAAAGGGTTAAGGCAAAGAAAACTGTGAGTCATTATAAAGTAATTTTCTTATTTGAAGCACACATGAAACAGGAGTCCGGATGGCAAAGGAACAAAGCCTCATTCTTTCATGTGCATTTGCTGAATGCCATGGTGTCTTAGATAAAAAACAAGTATCTACTAGTGGATTAACATTATGAAAAAGTCAGGATTAAAAAAAAATATCTCAGTGAAGCTGTGTAATTGAAGCTCAATAGCAGTTCAAAAGCTTAGGCAGTAAGCTCCTGGCCACCAGCTAATTCATATATTTTATGACAAGAAGGCAGAATGCTAATCATCAGGGCAGCATATGGAGGGGGAGAACAGGAGGGCCACGTGGATACTCAGTGACATTCATCCGAACTTCAGAGGCAGCAGAGAGGGCCATTAAGGCACTCCCTTGCCCTGTCTGAGAGTGCTGACCTCACTTCTAATCCTGCCCCTCCAGGGTACTTAATTTCCAGCGTTGCTCAACCCAGTCAGGCCTGTTTAACAATTTCTTTTCTGAGTTGGTCTCTTTGAAGAGGCCCTATTTTCTGTTCAGTGACATGAAAGAGATACTGATGTTGATTATCAAAGGCATGTGCTCCAAACCACCAGGCATCTAATGCCCAAGGGAGGTAATATTATCTCTGCCTTCAACATTTACATCCTCCTGCCAAGAAAGATGTGGTGGTTAACTAGCACATCTTTTTTTCCTTCCTACTAATTTTACATGAGCTATTAATCAGAGGGAAAAATTAACTAATTCCCCAGCTCGTAGGTCATGCAAGGGCAGCACTCTCATTTAGATTAAAAGGACTGCAGACTTGTGCAAAGTCAGCTGTGCTATACCTTGCAGCAAGACAGGTTTATGTATGGTCTTTTCCCTATATTGCATCAAGGAAGTTTCACTGTGTTTTCTCAAAGTCTGTACCTCTTCCTGGCTTACCCGCTGATTGCAAACCTTAACCCAACTGCACAGCTGGAGGGCTGGTTACTCCCACCTACTCCTGCCCCTGGGAGGAGTTTGCTCCACCCGCCAGGGCAAAGATCAGTCAAGATCTGCCATTAGTAGTGAAGGACAGAAGCTCTACTAAGAAGGAGCTCTTAACCATTCCCTTTTTGATGAAGAGGGAAAGCTTGTCCACCAAGCAATCATAATTGCCTGAGCTTTTAACCCAGAAATCCTTGAAATGACACTGAGGGAAGGTGGAGCTCAGAGGTGAAAAAAAAGGGAATTCCTATCATATTGAAACTTACTTTCTTTCTATAAGGTTTCCCTATTCACCAGCTGAGGTAATTAATCTGATTCTGGGCTGCAGAGAGAGTTGTGGCTTAGCTTAATTGTATAAAGCAGTGACAATGAGCCCCATTCCTGAAACTCATGTCCTGAAGCCAGGTTGATTCCTGGCCTTGATGCAGTGAATCAAGTGTTGTCCGATCATATGAGCTTTACTCTACAACAGCAACTATACTGGGCATGTACAGTATATAATGTGCTTTGAACTGTAGATTTTGCAGTCTGGATTCCATGGCTCTGGAGGTCTCCTCCAACTTTGTGTCAATTAAGATTACACTAAAGGAGACAGTTTCCCATCTTCAAATGGGGATTGAATCACAACCTCCTACACTTTCTGCTTCTCTGCAGGACTTTTTTTTCTTCCTGTCATTCTTAATGTACGCTTTGGCTTGCAAGATGACATAAGTAAGCATGCCTAGAAGGCTGAAGTGAACTGTTTAGCTGAAGTCAGCTGGATCAGCAATTCTTCATCTTTGGCCCATTTCAAGATCTCAGAAAGAATATTGCATTTGCAGGATATGTTTGTTTAAAGATGCACACAAATCCACGCTAAGTGATTTCACAATGCTGGGTGCATTGATAATGAAAATGATGGTATGTGTAGATATGCTTACATAATTTTCAACTTTTGTCTGCTGTAACATTCTGGCTAGGGGGCTTTAAGTTGACAAAAATGGGTCATATAAGCAGCTGGATAGATTTATGGCTATTAAAGTAGGTCAGGTACTCTTTTTTTGAGCTGAAAAGGCAAATGAAGAGTATCTAATCTCTTTTCAGTGAAACATGGCCATGTGAATTTTTATAACATTATACAAATAAATTTTATCATTACACTGACTAAACACTTAGAAAAGTGTCATTTTAACAGTGTCTGAAACCAAAATGACCAGAAACTTCATTACCGATAGAGCCATTGTGTCCAACTGTCATCAGTTGGTCAGTTGGGTTGTATTTTCAAAGATGCAAATGCACATATAATATCTCATGTAATTATTGCAGAAGAACACACACAAAGGACTTCTGGCAGTTCGGTTATCTAATTTGCATGTGTTCTTGCTGTGGTGCCAAGCCAGAGAAAGTCTTTCCGCTGCTTACTTGTGGACCTGCCTTTCCTGCATGCAAACCATAGATGTTAATTCCTCCTCTGTAAGAGCTGACCCCAAATGTTTTTTGAGGTTTTCCACAAAAATTATTTTTTCTGACAGATCACCACCTAGGTCAAGACATTAAACCCTTTGCTATTTACAAGCTTTGTCATTTTTTTGGAATGCAAAATGTAAATATAAACCTCCTTTGGCACTCTTGCTTGGTTTTCAGCTCCACAGTGCTACCAGCTACTGACTAATCCCTTCACAAATGAATTTGCTAATGAGTTTCTGCTAGGAAACACAGAAATAACATGTAGGAGCAAATGTTCATGATGTGCTTTCATAGACTGCTTGGATTTGCTTTTCCAGAAGAGGATTCAGCAGTGTTTTCCTCAGTCTTAATTACTGCCAGAATGGAAGAGCACCAAGATGTGTTCAGACAGTTCAGTTCTGATGGAGACTGATTTTACTCAATAGTGTCTGCACATATTAATACATTTTATGATGACTGAGCTTATTCTGCCAATGCTTAGCCCTGGAACAAAGGAAAATTGCAGTGGTGTGCACAAGCATGTGTGTAAAAGCCCATCCTGATGAGAGCTACACTGGTCAGATTAAAAAAAAATAGGACCCTTCCCACAGGAAAAAAAATAAGTACAATTGCAATTTTATCTTGATTTGGAAACCAACCGTCTTGGCTCATTACCAGTATCAGACTTCTGTTCTTTTATGCTTCAGCCTTTGGAAAGTCCAGCCTTGGACCGAGGCCACAGGGTAATAACTGGAGGCTGCCACTGATCCAGAAAACAGGAGGAACTGACATAATAGCAGGGCTGTAGCTCACCAGACTAGATGAACCTCTCTTCCTCAGTCGTGACTTGGAAGGAGCCATGGAAAGAGCTATCAGATAGTCCAGTCTCATGCTGAAACCAGGGCAAGCCTCTGATGGGAAATCCACAAAGGCCTGAACTGAGTATCAAATACTGATTATAAGCTGGGTGATGTGTTTTCCCAACAATCTAATTTCCCGCTAGGACAGTGGTCTTTGTTGCAGGATGTTCTTACATTTCAAATATTCCTTGTTCCAAGTAAAGGCAAGTAATTTTACCTCCCCTTAATGTGACATATTACAAATAATACCTAGGTGTTCTCTGATCCAGCTAATGCCATCATAAACTGGCATCACATGTGCATAAACCCCAAATATTGTACTTTAATTTAAAAAATAAACACATTTTAAAAGTACTTTCTAATTTGCCTTGTTTTGAGCCGTTTAGACTAGCTGTGAGCTAAGTTGTTAATATATATAGCTCTTACACTGGCAACGGAAGAGCCAAAATGAAAAGTTTACGTTTGCAGCAACATTGATAACAGCCCATGCATTTTCTCTTGCCACTTGACAAAAAATTAAGAATTTCACCAACAGGCAAGCTGTGTGTCTCTGAGTAGCTATATCCTCTTATCTTGGATAATCTGTGGCATTGAGCCTGTTTTGAAAGTGAAGAGTTTTCAGAGGAGGGTTCTGGTTTCAAGGCCAGTAGCTTTGTAGGAGTGGAACTCAGTAACACACCAGCATTTCCATTTCAGTGACACTCATACATTTTTTATGCCGTCTTGTGCTTTATGGGGCAGTTTTTTTGGAAACTTTGATTTCCTTCAATCTGAACACTCAGTTCCTGATCTCAGAAACACTGGAATCCATGGATCTTTGACAATATCCCCCAGGTAGAATTAGGTATGTGTTAGCCTGCTGTGAGCAGGCAACATGCTAGCTACATGAATGCTATGCAGACCATACCTAAATAAAGGCTATTAGTAAAGTGGCACTTCTAATATCCTCTAGTATCTACCTCCATTAGACTAATATGGTCAAAATGCCTCCATAAATTTACATAATTTGTCTTGTAGGCAGCATATAGATTTTTCCACTGATGCAATTTCCACCTACTGAGAAGAGCCAGTTGGCTAAGTTAGGCTCATTTTTGACCACTTGACTGTCTATGAATCAGCTGATTTCATCTCTGCCAACACCCCCCC
>NW_009970725.1:13918270-13950172 GCF_000747805.2 Chaetura pelagica
CCCCCCCCCCCCCCCCCACCTTGTGCGAGTGGGCTGGGTAGCTGTGAGCAATTACAGAGGACATTCAGGCAGGGTATGATCTTCCTTAGAATAAACTCATGCTTTGTGAAAGCTCCGTATCAATTTTTAACTTCTCCATCTTCACTTCATATAATTCTCGAGTTCAAAGAACATCTAAACTATTGGCTGTATTCATCTTTTCCATTATAGCTCTGCCAGTGACCAGCAACCTGGAAAGTGTCTTGTGGAGTTCGTGGGAATGTTAAGTTGATGTTTCAAGAATCGTAGCATTTTATCCTGATGGTGTCAGTTCTCTGTGCTGTGAAATTTTGCTGGTTTTCTGCTCAGTGTTATTAAACAATGCTCAAGTATTTTATACTCCGAAAGAGACAGTAAATGGGTTTATTTTTTAGTATCTTAAGTTGTCCGAAGAAGTGCTGGGGCCAAGTTCAGCCTCAAAGAACATTCATCCACTGTGCCTTCATGTGCTAAGTTTACAACTGGTTAAGGATGTCTATGCTACTTAAACTGAATACCTTTTGTGACCTTAAAATAAGGTGGATAGTTTCCTCCACTTTTCTTTATTCCTTCCCAAAGCCAGAATTTTTCCTGGATATGTTCATATGACAGTAATAATCCATCATCATAATAAATTTCAGTTACAATGCTGGTCCCTTTTTCATGCCAAGCTTTCCTGAAGGATTCTGCCAGCTTCTTTTATAGGATTTATTTCACCAAATATACTTAAGAACATGGTTTAAAAGTTCCATACAAAAAAATAATTCTTTTTTTCTGAGGCCATTTCCCCTGTACTTATATTGCTAGAGATACATACAAGCATTATGTAATTTATTAAAAATTGGAACTTATCTATCTGAATAGTCCTTTTCCTTCCATTACACTGCTCATCTGAGTTCAGGAACCATCAGAGAAATGCCGGTGCTCTTGAACTTAAGCTGATATGTTTTTTCAATTGACAGTTTTTAACTGGAGACACAGATGGCCCAATAACTCTTTTTGTGGGCAGAATTTTTGCATGCAGAGCAACAAATTCAACCTGTGGTCAAAGACTAATGTAACCATTCTTAGTCATCCTTATGAAATCATCTTTCCACACTGCTGTGTGGTACGAGATGACACTTGGATGATTTCAAATGGATCTGTTATTGTCATTCTGATTATGGCACAGCTGAGGGCTTTGATCAGCACAGTGGGCAAAAAGGCTGCTGGCAGTATGGAGGAGCCAGTTTATTTTAAGAATGCTCCTCAAATTAAAAGCTGCAAATCCAAATGTAATCCTGTAAGCCCCAAGCTCCTCTCTGTGACTCCCAGTTATGACCACATGTCTTGAAGAAATAACATAACATATTAACACAGGAACCAGGTATAAAGCCACATTCCATTTGTAAATCATCTTACACCTTGCAGCTGTATTCCCATCTCCAAATCCCTACTCAGATGCACAATGGGAGGAACAAAAGGCACAGTGCTTCTTCTTGTGTGTTTGCTTGTTGGAACAAGGCTTATTCCTTGGCTTGGCTGCTGACCACTGCTAATATTTGCAGCACAAATACTAATTTGTCCCTCAGCTACCTCTTCTAATTTTGCCACTGATCTACTGGAATCCACTTCAAGAAGAGCTGTGTAAGACTGGAGGGGAAATATCCTTTGCAATCATACACTAAACATGGGAAGTGCCTGGGAAGTGCAAGAAAATGAAGATCTGGGTCAGTGTGGTCTGTGGGAAGATGCAGTGGGGCCCATATCTTTCTGTTCTGTGGTCCCAAACAGGAGGAGAAAAAACTGGCAAACCCTGCACCATCAAACTCTTACAGAAGAAAGTGATGTCATCATGCAATTCTACCCATATCCTAAACCAGCATATGTCTGCAGTAATGATGTTTGCACATCATGAGTTACAGACTGGCTTTTCCTGCTAGGTTGTGAATGCAGTTGGTGCTATTCAAGCAGTGCCAAGGAGTTACTGCTACAAGTTGACTACTGTTACTCCAGGGTAGGTGGGATCAAGCCCTAACCTCAGTAAAAGAAAGGGAGTGGGGCTGCTCTTACAACAGGTCTTGACCAGCCACATGAAGAAGAAGGGCGGCTTCTATGCAATCAGTCAAGCTAGAGGCTCTCCCAAAAGCAACCAGGCTATTTGCCAAGTTTTCTCTCTTGGTTTTTTATTCTGCCTGTGACCACATCTCAGCTGTCGTCTGAAAGCAAAGCCATGTAGTCCTTCTGGGACAGAGCCCACTCTGGCAATGCCCGCTGTGCTGCCTGCTGGCAGCTGCAGACAGCCCTCCCTGCCTCCATGACTTAGCAGCAGCCGTGCCAAAGCTTTGCTGGTGACCACTTGCATGCTAACTATTGCCTGCAGCTCCTTCAAGAATCAGCTGCTTGCTTGGGGCTGAAACAACAACATCAAGTTACAACAGACCCTGCTCAGTCCCCATGTCCATGTGGAGGAAATTGCGAGAGGCAGGTTGGCCCCTCGTGTGTGCCCGTGGTGTGTGCTTGCATTTGCTGGCATGACAACAGCCCTGACAAGGCTTCGAAACAAATCCTTTGGGGGCAGCAAGAGGAGGGAGGCATTCGTGCTTTTGCTGCTCCTGTACTTTCTTGGTTGAGTAAGACTTCACAGCAAGGCATGCAATGGAGCAGGAGAAACTGCTGGTTTTCCAGTAATTTTTACAAGGCATTACTGTGATTCTTAGGGAGAAGAGGGTTCTTCTCCTTACTTGACCCATTGAGCCCCACTGCATTTAATTTGACTGCTGATGAGCACAAGGAGCTGCTCTTTTGTGCTGGCAAGTGCTCTGCCAGGTGACCATGTCACCTACAGCCCACTGCAGGGCTTGAAAATCTCCACAGGTGCTTTCACCCTCCTCATCACTCCTCCACCTGCTCAAGGGACCTAAAGGCCAGGAAGCTGGTAGGCAGGGAAGTGACCAAGGTGGTGAAAGGAAGCACAGCTGGAGGCAGCAGAGCTGGAAGCCTGACCTGGGGAAGGTGAATATGGAGGCAGAAATATGAGGTGCAAAGAGAAGGACTTTGAGAAAGGAAAAAGAGAGACAGTGGATATAAGAAATGATCCTAGTCTGCAGGTTCCCTGGGCTAGGCACTTTACCTGTCTCTGTCACTGTATACTGTTCTGTTCAGGTACTCTGAGTACTGCTGAACAAGACAGTGGGAACCAGGGGGCTGAGGCTGAGGCCTGCAGCAGTAGCTGGCAGCTCCTCTTTGCTAGGGAAGATGCACATGTTATGAATAATCCTTTGCTTTGCTTGATCTGTTGAGAGCTTTCCCTCATGTAAACCTTGTTGCCTACACATAAGGTATGAAACAACTTAAGTCCTGTGGAAAGAAAGCTTTAAAATTATATAAGAAAGAAAAATACATGTTGTAGACTTAGAGAATCATAGAACAGCAGTTTGGAAGGGAACTAGATCATCTGGTCCAACCTTTCTAAATAGGAATATGGTTTAGATGAGATGTCCCAGAACCTGTCAAGCTGAGTCTTAAAAGTGTCCACTGTTGGGGAATCCACCACTTCTCTGGAGGGATTATTTCAATGTCCAGCTGCTCTTACAGTGAAAATTTTTCTTCTGATGTCCAATCAGGATCTCCCAAGATCAACTTGTACCCATTACCTGTCATCTTTTCCATGTGACTCCTTGTATAAAGGGAGTCTCTATCTTCTTGGTAGCTACTATTTAAATACTGGAACCTGGCAATAAGGTCTCCCTTATGCCTTCTTTTCTCTAGGCTGAACAAACCCAGTTCTTTCAGCCTTTCCTCCTACAGCAGGCTTCCTAATCCTTTGATCATCTTTACAGACCTTCTCTGGACCCTCTCCAGCCTGTCTGCATCTTTGTGCATAGCCAGGACCAGAATACAGTATTCCAGGTGTGGCATGACAAGTGCTGAGTAGAGTGGGCTGATGACTTCTTGATGCCCTAGTTGATGCAACCCAGCATCCTGTTAGCCTGCAGGCCAAGTAATCGAAGGTACAGCCAAGCCAAAGTGAAACAAGGCAAAAAGCAGACATCAGCCAACAAAGTTGACTAAATACAGAGTTTGAAAAAAGAAATTAGTATGAAGAGTATGAAAAAGAAGATACATAATAAATATGCGAGGTCACTGTGGTCACCAGGAAACAGTGCCAAAATACCCTTGCTGGCTTGACTTTCCTTTGCTTAGACCTACACGCCAATGCTGAGCTAAGCCCAAACTAGGCATCAAGCATGAGCCTGGCCTGCTCCTTCCTTGGCTCAGCAGCTCATCATTGAGAGGCTGTGTGAGCTGTTTTGGATATGGTGATTTGCTTGTCCGTAGAGAAAAAACCTGAGAAGTCTGATCTGATCTGCCCGCATTGCCCCTGAAATGAGGCTACCTTTCAAGGTTTCATCAGGATCATATTCACTTACATTATAACAGCAATTTCTGTTTCTGATTTTTCAGCTGTGACCTGATTCCTGAGAGCTAAAGCAACTGAAAGCAGCCAGATCTGGCTTTTTTAGTTGTATTTCTTTCTTCCCTGCACAAAATGCAATAGGTTTTGAGAGCCATAGAATGTATGGTGAATGTTTCCAAAGGTTGAATGGACTCCAAATGTCATATTGAGACAAAATTATTTTCTTAGTGTTCTTAATTTCTGTAATGAGATTGTTCTTCAAGCTTTGTAGATGGCAGTAGGTTAGTTTTCTGTGATGTGTTTTGTTCAAGTACTTACGCAGTAGGGCACGTACTTGTATTTCCCTCCAAGCAGGGAAAGGGGTCCTCTGCAAGATCAACCTGCACTAAAAGATAATAACTAGGCACTATTCTCCAAAGATGCGAGTCAAGGACTGAAGGGGTAAATAAAAAATAAATAAACAAAAAAGCAGAATATTTAATTACTGTAGACAAAACTATTGCTGTCGCGATCCGCGACCTATTATATCTCCTTTTTGGAGTGTATTTAGCTTGTCAGGATCTGCTGAGAGGTCCGCACGTGGCGATCGCCTCTCACAGAGGAGCAGTGGCTTCGGCACTGAATTTTCGAGTGAGTAACTTGCTCAGTACTTACTAATATTTCCAATAACAGCAGCCAATCCCCAATTAGAATTTATGAATGCACGGTTTATTGTGGGGAAAACAAAGCAATTTGGGGCAGGAGGTTCAAAAAGGGTAATTAAAGCACATACAAGCTGTGAAATATCTTTTAAGCACCAAATAACAAGAACTTATGTCTTAATACTTATATATGGGTACACCTTGTTTACACACCTTATTTACTTATTTATGAGGGGAGGAGGAGGAGGGATATGCCCGATCTTGTCCCGTATAGGGTCGCGGTTTGTGTGCAGGTAAGACAGGATTATGCCTTCCCCTGCAACCCGGTTTTAGGACCAGGGGTGGCAGGAATTAAGTCTCACCACACATATTCAGCAGCAGACGGGTTCCTGAGGGTGGTAGCTGCAGGCAATGCAGGCAGGCTGGCAGGAAGAGCTGCGGCGATGGGACAGGACGAGCTGGGTCAAGCCGGGTCTGGCTGGAGCGAACTGAAACCAGGTGAGAGCCGGGTGTAGGCGAGCTGGGACTCGGGCTGCAGCCGGGGACCTCAGGCTGGCAGGCACTCCAAGGCGCAGGTCACCCCCTCAAAGCAAGAGGCAGCACGCGGCGGCGGCTTTGGTGGTGGCGGAGGCTTCGGGACCGCGCTGAGAAGCGAGGAGCGACACTTTCAGTGTCTGCGGAACAGAGTGCTGGAAACGAGGAGCACGAGAGAGGGAAAAGCACGCCACGCTGTCTCTTTATAGGTTTCCTTTGCTCCCGATTGGCCAGTTTCGTATTTCTGGGCTTTTCAGACAATCAGACAGGACCTTGTCCCACCCTTGCAGCCGTTCTTCCAGCCACGGCTCCTCTCCCGCAGCAGCTGCCCCCTCGGGGCATCAGAGAAGGCAGCCAGTAGAGGGTTCAGTGCCACGTGGAGAAGCCATCTTTAAGTCAGTTATGTCTGCTGACCTAAAGGGCATTTCATGTTCGTGTGAGGAAATACCTGGTCCTTCACAATTGCCCAGATACTTTTCCATGAACACCAACAAGAAGTTTCATGTATATCAATAGCAGAGCCAAAAAGCAACAATAAAATAGGTCAACAATTTATATTTGCCTGTCCCTGGAGTCCCTTGGCTTCCTGCTCCTTCTGTTTACAATGTCCATCAGCAACAGAGGCTAGTGACTTTAAAAAATAGATTAAAAGAGTAAAAAAAACTTAATCTGAGTCAGCAGTAGAAAGGTCTATGGGTTCTTTCCATTGCCGTCAGTGGGTTTTGGACCAAGGTTTTTCTGAATCACAAATTAGTCAGAGATATAATGTTTGGCTCAGAATACATACTTCAGAGGCCTCAAAAAAGAAGGGCATTCAGATTTGATGGTGATACGCAAAACAAATGTTAAAATTATTAGGATTACTTACGTGATAATTGTTTTACTTCAGGGCAGAATGGTAATTTGAAGAAACAAGAACCATGACTGATCTTTTGGTTTGTAATTACCTTTATAGATGCACAATTGCATGTTTGGCTCTGGCAATTGAAATAGTTTTATTTGCTTTTATTTGTGCATGTTGCCTGTAATTACTGCATCTGAGCACAGAAGACTCTTATGTTGTTGTTTTTTGAAACCAAAAGGATGATGGGGCCTGTGGTTTAGTTGCTGGGTAATTTCAAAGAGATTTTGAATACAAGAAAATTCCTAAGGAATTGCCTGTTTTGTTGAGTTGCTTTCATTATAGTTCTTTTCTCTTTTTTTTTTTTTTTTTTTTTTTTTTAGCGTTCTTAAGGGTGTGGGGTGGGAGGAGAGATGGCAAGAGCATATTGGCTTATTTACTACTTAGAGAGGAGTTCAAGCATTTCTCTGTCTGCTCTAAGTATTGTGGAATGTTGCTAACAATCACAAATAATTTTATGCTTATTTTGCAATGTGCTTGAGCTGTTGTTTTGCTGTTGTCATGAATGGATGGAATCTGAGATCCTAAACAGAGACGTGATGCTGAAGTGTACTTCTCCTTCAGTCACACGCAGCCTTAGTCCTGGAGACAAATTCAGTGGTACACTCCTCTGATTTTTGGAAAACAAAGTATTGAATGGAAAGGACTGGTCAAAAACTTGAGGATTATGACCAAGGATGGACAACTCAGCATGGTGGTGCCATATTTTACTCCCCCTTGGCTTATTTTGAATGTTCAGAGAACAGAGGACTTTGTTCTGTGATCTGGCTCTGCACTAAACACCCATAGCATGTACTAGACATGTCCCTTGGCATTCTTAGTCATATATTTTGTTTTTTAATTTTCTAATTGGAAGGTCCCTTTACAACACTCTGGCATGCAACACAGACAACAACTCCAACACAGACACCATTTTCATGGACTCCTAACAGATATATAGGGTTCTATAGTATTTATACACACATACTTGTATATAAGAGAAATGCTATGAGCTACAAACTTGCCCATTTGCCAGAAAATGACTCTCTTCCATAAAAATAAGGCTTATGTGTGCTGTTCTCAGCCAGTGAAATAAACTCCCCTAGGAACTGAGGTCCCACAGAAGCTTAGCACTGTCTGCCTGCCTGCTTCAAGTGTCAAGCTACTCCTTCAACCTTGTCTTCTGTAGTATAAAATACAGATTAACATAGATAACAACAATTTAAAATAATCCATACCAAGAAAAAGACACTTCACTGCTCACATCTCTCTTCCTTTGGGAATGGTGAACAAACAGACAGCGTGGGCCAGATTGTTAGTTGTATGGGAGCTTTCACAAACTGCTCCAGCACTGTGGTGAAAAGTGTAGTATAGGAACACAAAAACAACAGAGGGAAAGACTCCTTGCTTCTGCTTGCTGAGAGTAAGTTAAACTTCATAGACCTTTGTTTGCCAGAATCTCCCTCTTAAAAGCTGATAAATTTTAGTTACATACTACATTATCTAATATGCCCCACCTTTTCTTTGGCTTCAGCATGGCCAAGTGGGATATAAATGAGGATGAGAGCACACCCCAGGTCTTCTCTTGTGGACTGTGTGAATCTGGTCCCAGAATGGACTTAAACTGAGTCAGTCGTGAGCCTCATTAATTTAGCTAGCAATTGTGAGCAATTCCCTTGAATCAGTCAAAGTTCTTGTTTCTTCAAGAAATTTATCAGTACAGAAGAATTTCTGATTTCTCTAATTTCTTCATCTGGACCATGCTGTATATTTGTAGGGACATCATAGATGAAGGGATCAAGGAAAGTGAGATGTACAACCTAGAGCTATCATATTTCCATTTTTTTTCCCCTGCACTTTCTCTCTCCTGATATATTCTCAATTTAGACATTTTATACCCCTAGGACAACACAGAGAAAGAAGAGATAAAGGAAATTGGAATGCAACCACAGACTGCATTTTCTTCTCCCTGAAGGTGCCTCTTTGGGTGCACATGGGTGGCAGGTGGAGAGCTCCAGGCAGATGGAGCTGTGTGGAGCTGCTCTGGAGGACTAGGAGCCAGGGAACGAGTGGGGCTGGGGTGCCACCCTTTCTCCCAGCCAGAGACAGGGGAAGTGCCTTGAAGGAAAGGTGGGATCTTTCCCTGGGTTGTACCTCAGTAGTATCTGGCTCTGTGTTATCAGTGAAGCTTCAAATAGCTTATATTCTGCCTAAGTATGTATGTGTTTCTGTCTTTTGCCAGCCCAACATTTCTTCATCTGAACACGTGAATAATAATCTCCTGAGTACATATGGATAGAATAAAGGCATACTAAAATCCCCAAATATTCAGGGAGAGATTTTATCTTTTCTTACATGGAAAGATGTCTGCAGCCTGGCTTCAATAGAGGAATAACTTAAAAGGCAGAAAAATAAGCAGCAGAACATCAGCTTTCACTTCAGTGTGTAAACTTTGGAAAGGCCACCTGTCAGATCCCTGGTGAAAAGCAGCATTTTGTTTGGCATCTGGCTGATTGCCACAATTAAATGTTGAAGTGTTTGGAAACTTGTGGGACTTTCTTCAAAAGGCACACTTCCCCTCCCACTTTCTCTAAATAATTAAATCTTAAATGTTCTGGCCTGCAGTTAAGAAAAGATAAAACACAACGGCAGGATTCTTTCAAACACATTAGCTAATAATGTGGGGCTTTTCACGCTATTTATTTTAGTTCTCCCTGCATGAAATACAAAAGAAATTGTCTCTGTGTCACCTTAACTTTTCATCCTGGGCAGCCACGGATTCTCAACTCATAACAGTGAAGTAAATCTGAAGTAACTCCACTGAAATGTGACCTAGTTGCAGAGCACTGTGTACTTATTCCAGTGTAAAATTGGCGTATGAAGTCAATTGTGATCTTATTCATCTTATCCTGTCATAACCCATATCAGTCACTGAAGCTACTCCAAATTTTTGGTGACTCACACAAGCTACTCCCGATTTAGGCAGTGTGACTGAAAGCAGGAAGAGACCCACAGTTGTCAGCTGGGTGATGTCTTGTCTTGCAAAAAGATAAGAATTTCTCTCAAAGGTTGTTGGACAGCAGGCATATTTTGCTCTGATCACTCGTTTTGATTGTTTTCCCTAACATCATACTGTGTTTCAGGGTCCTGCTGGAAGCAAGTTGGTTCATGATTCCAGCACTTTCAGGAATGCAAAGCTCCAGATTAACACCATCTGTTGTTTGAAGATAAAAGCAAAGACACTGTAGTTAGTGGCTAGCTCTCTCTGTAATTGCTGTTCTTTTAAGTATCAGACACTACAAATCTGCTCTTGCCCCAGTAGACATGCACGGGGCTGCAACCAAAGGTGTGTGTGTGTTCTTGAGAAAGTGAACCCAAATTTTGTTACAGTTATTTGTGCTATAAAAATAAATATGGGTTTTATTCCCTTAAGTTTTTTGCGGGCTTTAGTGCTCATTGGCACTAGGGGAATGGAAGGTCTGGAATCACCTTCAGCCACAATGCACAGACTGGGCTGCCAACATACAGCCTTTGCCACAATTTCCCATTAACATGTCTTGAAGCTTCCTGAGAACAAAGCATGAGAAGTCAGTCTGCAGTGTCACAGACACAATGGAGATGGCACAGTAGAGACTACGGAGAGACCTATGTACTGCTGACTTACTCTCCCCGTATTTTCCAGCATGAGTTTTGCATATGGGGTGAGGGTGATGGCTGCTCCTGAGGATCTTGTGCTTCCCTCTTGCATATATTAGTTGGAAGAATGCAGGGACAAGTCAGAAGGTGGGTGATCTTGTCCTGCATGCTGGTTAGTAGAGCTAAAAGAGGGAAATGAATTCGCAGCAGGTACAGGAACAAAGCTGTAATCCTCCATCTGCTTTTGCACAGGTCTGGCATCATTTTGGCTTGAATTCAGAAAGAGCTTGTCAAAGGTTTCAAGGCAATGCCCAGCTAACAGCTGGGAATTAGCCCGGGACAAGGACCGCTCCCAAAAGGCATTTGAGGTACAACCACAAGTTTTAGAGAGTAAGGCAATTTAGCTTATCTTATAGTTGTGCTGTGCCAGTTGGCCTCAGGACAAAGAGTGGTCCTTGAGCTAGATGGCTCATTTCATTTACCACCATATTCAAAGTAGCTTGAGTGGCTCTCATCTACCCTTGCAGGAGCCCAACACAATGACTTGAGCCTTGTGACAGGGTCACTTTTGAGATGCATTATCCATTTCCTATTGGCTCTCATGAATTACAAGTCAGGCTTGGCTGTCATCACCCTTTGACTTCAGCATGCAGTATTTTAACAACAATAATTGTTTTATTTGAGACACAGGCAGTTGAAGATACAGGTCATCAGATGGTGATCACCAAATTCAGCTTGCAGGAAATGGTGATGTCTTTAAGTGACACTTATTGAACTTCATCCAGCAATCCTGAACTCCCATATCTACCTCTGTCACATATCTTCTGGGGAAAATCTGTTTTTAATCTTTTCATTTCAAGTCTAGAAAGTTTTTTCTGTGTTTTTAGTGAGTGCATGCATTGTCAAGTAAGAAGTGAGAAAGTCCTCTGGGACGTGACTTGTCCTCAATATTTCAAAACTAGTGACAGTGCCCTTATATTACAGCAGGACTTAATTGCCCCAACATTATTTTAAACCTTTTCACATGACAAATATAACAAAAAAAAGGTATTAATCTTTAATCTATTCATCACAAACTGTCTTGTCCTGATGTATTACAAAATACAAAAAACACTGGGCTAGAGAAAACATTAGAAAACTTTACACTTTAGTATAGTCTCTTCCAAGTACTGAAATCCTTACTCAGGCAACCATGGTGAAACTCACAGGAGGCTTCTTTAAGTGAGGCCTGCAAGGTTTCATCTAAAATTTCCTAAATAAGCACACGAATGGCTTCTAAGTGGAACCAAACACTGAGCAGTAGGTGGTAACATTACCTTGTGTTCTCTCCCACTGATTTGCAGAATCCATGTTCCCTGGGGTTTTTTTGATCCCATATTGGAGGGGAGAGCTTCAGTCAGCCACACCAGCCTGCTTTCCTCCTTTGACCCTCCCCTGTGTTCTCCTCTGACCTGCAAGGGTAAGGAGACATCCCAATCTCCCATAGATAGTCTTCAGGGGAATTGTACTGCAACCATGTCAGATGGAAAGCTGATTGACAGCTTAAAGGGCTTCTTCCCAGTTTAGGATCTGGAGACAAGCCCTGTGGCATAGGCCCTCAAGAAAAAGCATGTCCCCAAGTGGAAAAAAACAACAAAACCAAAACCAAAAAACAAACAACAAAATCACAACACAAAAAACTCAAAGGAATTGCGTGAGGGTATTTTTTCACAGATTTCCTTCTCCAGAGTCCCTTCCTGTGGGTTTAAACTACAATGGGGATAGTTCAGACCACTGTAAATGTTGATACAATTGAAGGAAAACGAGAATCTAGTTTGCCCTTTCCTGTCAAGGAGTCATTTCTTCACTCTGAAAGTGATGACTGAACCCTGATCTAAAGAAATCCTGAATGCTCAGCAATTCATGTTAAAGAGAAAACAAAAAGCAAAATCTCTCTTTTATTTTGCCATGACATGTTGGTAGCTTTTCAACATGCTGTCATCTGGTAACAACAAAGACCTCATATCTCCTTTCAAAAGCCTTCCTTTTGACCTTGTACTAATTAGAGCACATGTAAAAACAATAGCAAATTAAAATGCAGAATAATCTCTGTGTTAGCTAAGGGAGATACTTCTAAAATTAATGAGGAATGGCACAAAGAAATACCAAGACAACAGTTTTGCATAAGTTTCTTGTTATTTGCAGATGTCTGTGGT
The DNA here is from genome assembly GCF_000747805.2 of Chaetura pelagica. Taxonomy (NCBI): domain Eukaryota; kingdom Metazoa; phylum Chordata; class Aves; order Apodiformes; family Apodidae; genus Chaetura; species Chaetura pelagica. The sequence continues at coordinate 13,930,574 of NW_009970725.1, forward strand.
TAGTCTGCAAACTTGCACATATTTTCTGACCTTTACAAGGTCATGCTTTGCTAACATCACTAGTTATGTGTCTAAAAAGTAATATGTTGCCTTTGTTTTCAAATGAAGTATGGTATATATATCTCCAGGACACACTTTCACCCCCATATTACAGGGATGTATACATGTCAGGATGTAACACTCTAAGACATTACTTAAGAATCATCCATGGACTCACTGTAGCTTTATGTTTGAGAGAGTGTGTACATCCCATTTAAGGGGGGGGGGGATATAATTGCATTATTTGGGGATTTCCTTGGGAGTTGTGTAATATTGTGCTCTCTGGGGGTTCAGGGAAGAGACCTTTAGCTCTCCACACCATTTATTATGCATTTAAGATGTGTAAGCACATAATTCCTTTTTTTGATTTGTGGGAACTTGATCCTCATAGGTAGTTTTGGTGACTCTACAGAGATTGTTACAGTGACAGCACAAGTATCCTCAGATCCCAATAATTTATTGAAGGATAAGAAAATTTCTTGAGGCAAAACCTGTTTCAGTTGTATTTCTCTCCTTGTTTCTCACCACTGCAACACGTAATTTTTCATGGCTTCATTTTCACAAGGTGCCTATGGAAACGGGTGGTGCTATGTAACTTCTGTTCATTTCAGTGAGCAGCTGAGATATATTTTTGACAGAGAATCAGGCCTGAGCAGTGTAGGCTGCAACTCAGAAAGCCTGTGGGTGTAACAGAAATTTATGTTTCCTTTCTAAGGATTTAAATAGATAGAAGATGTCTGTCCTTACCCAGGGAAGACTACAATGGCAAAGCAAATAATAATCTAGATCCAAAGAGGTATCTAATTGTCTTTGTTCAAGCCAGGATTAAGCCAATTTTCCAGCGACACTAGTCTACCATGATTTTGGGACAGTGACAGTTAATAGGAGCTGTAAGAGGAGGTGTAAGGTCAACTCTTTATGGGATTGCACTTTCACTCAGAGACAGCCACTTGTTTCATTCATCTATCCCATCCTTCTGGCCTATGTTTCTATGCACTAAAGAAGAGCTAGTTATGTGAGAGGGACCCAGGGAAGTCTGGAGCTTGGAAATAGGTGGTGGTCCCTGAACCAATTAATTTGGTCTTACCTGCCTGGAGCCTGTTCCTTATGGTCTGAGGGCCAAAAATCAGTTGTTATGGCAGCAAAAATATGCTTATCTGCTTTCCTGAGATACCTGGGAATCTGCTGATGAGCTACTTAGGAGCAAGAAGGAAACCTCAGTTCATTTTTTGCTTTTACAGGTCAACAGCAGATCTATACATGTGGTAAGTGACTGGCAATCGTGCAAATCTCCCCTTTCCTGTCAGTTCACAGCCCACATGAATGGAGATATTGACTATCTTTCATTTAGTGCAGTAGGTGACATTAAAGGTATCTAGAAACAGCATGAAGCGTGACTACAAATAAGAGCAGTATTACCCTGAAGATGCAATTTACTGTTAGCTTTCATTGTATCATATGACGACTGAAATCAGCCTATATCTCAGATGCTTTAAATTCACAGACTCAAAATCACAGCATAGGCCAACAAATAGGGCAAAAAGCTAAGGTCTTCTGACCTCAGCAGGTGAACAGTTTATGCCCAGAAGCACAAAAATTTGTGAGCCTCTTCCTCCTTTGTTTTCATTGGCGTAAGTGCAGATGCTATTCTTAAGTATTTAATCCTCTTTTCAGCCTATAAAGCCACTTGGCTCCATAACATCCTGCAGCAGGATATTACCTTGTACACTTTTTCTATTAATCAGAGGTTTGTCAGGTAAATGTAAATAATTCCATTAGAAAGCAAACTGCTGTCCAGTTTGCTATTCTATTGTATCCTCAGGAGTCACAACTCAGTTATAAGAAAACAGTATACAGATTTTTATTAAAAAAAAAAAAAAAAAAAAGAGAAAAAAAAAAAGAACCTTGCTGGAGAGAGTTTTTACTCCAAGTGAGCCACCTATTTTAGCAGCTAAATGTAAACAAATGTATTAGGATAAATAATCAGACCATCAGCAATAAAAAATTAAACATAGTCTTCAAAAGTTTGAAAACAGAGCACTCACTATCACAGACTCTATTGGTGTCATTGTTTTAGCCAATAACCAGATGACAGATGTTCTGATATCCCCCAGGGACAGATAAAGGGAATAAGGGAGAAAGACTTTAAGGCTGGAAAAAAAAAAGATAATAGATTTACGAAAATAATAAACAGTAATAGTGAATTACACACAAATATGTAAAAATATGTAAATATATAAAGGGATATGCAAATATAGAACCCACACTCTTCAGCTGGTAACTACTTCTCAGCCAGTGAAGTCCCAAACTGGAGTCAGCAGCAGGGAGTGCCTGAGTTATGGGTGCCAATAACAGTCTGCAAAAAACCTTGGAGAAGCCAAGCCAGTCCCACTTGGGGAGGCAGGGGAAGGGGACCTGTCTTGAACAATGTTCTTTCCCAGCAAGAAAAGAGCATACAGGAACACCAGCTGAGGGAGAGATGACAAACAGACCACAAACCACCCAGCACTCCAGCCAGAAAGGCCACAGGAGGCCCCTCTGAGAAGCAATTTTATACTCACCTGAGCCACCCTCTCCAACCCACAGGCACAGCTGCTCCCGCCGCTGTCACTGACACAGACACAGCCCAGCAGCAGCCGTAGGGATCCCGGAATGTCTCAGGTCAGTATAGTTGTAGACCATTATTTTATCCGGGTATTCTCCAACCGGGACAACTGGACAAACCTCTGCTTGGCTAATGCCTACATACAGTGTTCTGGGCTGATTAAGCATCATGGGATGCAGAGTAGCTGTTTCACCCTACAAATCTATTCCACCCTGCAGAGCTGCATGGTTGGGCACAGGAATGTGGCCTTTCTCCTGCCTGCTAAACAATTTCTTCTGTTGGTTATTTCATGGAGACACCAGACAGGTTCTTCTGAGCTTTGCAAAGGATGAAAACAAACATCTGATCAGCAGTTACCCCCTGCTCAAAAGCAGGAATTGTAGATGAAAGGGACTGCAAAAATCATACTTTTTTCCTGTCCTGGTGGAAAGCTTAATTAACATGGCTGTTTGATGCTGAGGGTGAGAGAGGATTGTTCATGGTCCTGGGCACCTTGTCTAGTGTTAGTCAATGATGAGATGATGCCTCCCAATGGGAATGCAAGAAACATGCTGGCCTCCACAACACCTTACAGCTAAATAGGATGCAAATGAAGATTTTGACTGTGTCAAAAGAAGCTGACCAAATCCCTCTGGCCATTTCTAGCCACCACAGATGGACACCCAGGCTGTATGCATAGCCCAGCTCCATCATGGACTGTGTACTTTTTATACAATAATTTATTCAGTATTTTGACCTACAGGAAAAACAAGCTTAAAGGATAAAGACTTTCAGGCATTGGTCTCACTTCAGATGGGCTTATTTAGATATGACTTTAAGATCATGCCATCAGTACACAGGGGTAGTATGAATAGGTGAACAGCATTCAAAAAATAGCATTCAGTAACTAGAAAGCCCTGATGCAAAGAGATAAAATTTTAAAATAAAATGTTTGCAAGAGAGGAAGATAGATCCCAAGGAAGAAAAAAAAACAGAGTACCCAGGCTATTCTATCTATACTTCTCATTTATTTATTTTATTTTTTATTTTGCTTCTCTGACATAATGCTGCCCTGAACTCTTCTTTCTCTGGAAAATCATCAGCAAGGAAACTTCTTCATTTGCTCAGAATCTGAACTTTCCAGCCTTCGTTCTTCACATCCAAAGGATATAGACACATATATTTAAATTGATTTCTGTGGTATTTTTTAAACTGGAAATAAACACATTATTTTAATACTATGTCTATATTTGATCATGAAGGAAATCCTACAACTTCTTATTCAATATGGGTTCCTGATCCATGCTGGAACATGTGTATCCAAGCCAGCTGTCCTGAATGCAATCCCACCAGTGAAAATAATTCCACGACTTTGACTCACTAATGACACAAACTCTTTACAAATCAATAGAAGATATATCACTTCTACAAAGCTGTTCCATCAGGCTTCACCTTCTTCCTTTTTATTTTACAGTTTGGATTCACAGATTCCTCATTCCAGTTTCCTTTCATTTAGCGTTCTTCCATTACTCATGCTGAAACTGTAAAATGAAGGACCCAGTTACAGTATTAGACTTTATGTCTTTTTGTGTATCTGTGAGTGGAATGTGTGTATAAAATGATAAATTAATATATAAAGAGACTGAGTTAAACATGGCACCTATACTGGATTGCTTCTTTTCTGTGTATTAACTGCCATCTGCATATAGCTTTGCCAGGCTTGGCCTGCAAAAGTTAAAACTTTCTTGGAGAAATTTAAATTACATCTTTCTAAGCTCTGAAGTGCTCAACATTACAATTTATTTTTCCTCAATAGGGGTTTTTGTTTGTTTGTTTTTGTAATAGAACAAGCTTCTTCTGTGAAAGGTAGCTTAATGCTTAGAACATCTGAAAGCTCAGAGCTAAAATTGGAATGCTGACAGGCCTAATTGCATTAATTGCTGTATAAACATACATAAATGTCCTTGTCCCAAATCTACAAGATAAGACAAATAACAGCAGATGGGTTAGACATAAAAAAAAACAAAAAAAAAAAACCCAAACAACAGAAAACACAATTGAATAGGATATTCCAAATTCTTAGAAGTTAATGCTCAAAACTCTTTATTCCTTTGACCATAAAACAGCTGATAGCAGAGGCTTAGGGGAAGAATATAAGAACAGCATTAATTACAGAATGACCTTTCCACTGCTTTACCTTCCAGCTTCCAGTAGTAACTTGTTTAGGGGCTCCTTAAGCAGAAGTTATGTATATATATAACTATATATATATATTTGTGTTTAGCCATGCTGTATGATCTGGTTTTTCATGAATTTGTCTTAATTACTTTCTACAAGTAATTTTGGGCTCCAGAGCATCATGTGGCAATGAGTTCCACATTTTAATTATTTGCAGAAAAAGTATTTCCTTTTGTTTGGTTTAAAACTGCTTGCCTCATAATTTCATTAGTTGACAATAAATTCTTACACTTAATTGTCCTCTGTTTACTTTCTCTGAACCCAATCACTCAGGATCATGAGATGATTCTACAACTCTTTGCTGTCTGTTTTAGTTTTGGCTAGCCTGAAACATTCTTTATCATTTAAAAACTTCATCACCTCACTCTACAGTCCCTTCCCAATTCATTTAATGAACTGCAAGAGTCAGTATAGCTCCCTTGAGCTCCCCTCCTCGTTCAGTTGCAAAAGCCAACCATTTATTCTTACTCTTTATTTTCTAACAAATTAATAATCTATACAACCACTCCTATGACAGCTCAGTTCCATTAAGCATCTCTGTTGAGACATGTTAAATGCTTGTGGATAAAATCACTATATCAATTGAATCAACGTTACTTACAGGTTCAGTGACTGGATCAAAGAATGGCAATTGATTTATAAGGTAATACTTTTCCTCTAAAAGGCTTTATTCTCCTCTTCAAGCCCTTCCCAAATACATCACATTTATCCATATATGCACTAACTCTTCTTTTTAAATTTTCCATTGTGTTTATCACCTTATATTTCTCTTGTGCTGAGGCTGATTTAAGCAATACATCATGCACCACAGTTCGTTCATAGCCTTCACAAGGAGTTCCCCTGGTGCACTTAGGTAAATACCACATGGTCCTGATTAACAGTTATTGTGTGGTTTACATTTTCTTCTAGGCACAAAGGTCCTTGTATCAACACTTCAGTTTGTGCTAAATCCTCAGCTCTGCAGTGAACAGTGAAGCCTAGGCGTAAACTTCAGGTTTTCTGCTCTAGTCTGATCTTTCTTGAGTATGCCTTTTACATGTAGACAATTTTTCAGGCTCACCAATTCTCTGGCATGCTTCCCGCTTTTGATGTTTGAATAAGTTTCTATTCTTAGTTTTAATACCTTTGGTAAATTGCATGCTTCGCATCGCCCTTTCTTATTACGGCTTTATGTTCACCTTGCCAATGTTGATGCTTTCTTCCACTTTCCTCTTAAACATAGCTCCCAGTTTGGAAGGATAAAATTTTACTCCTGATAGCTTTCTTTTCCTTGTTTTTTTTAGCTGCTTTGGTTTCTTTGTGTTTTATGTGAAGGGTTTTAACTGGTAGGAAACAGTCTGACATAGTGCCCTTAAAATGTCTTCTCACTCTCAATCTCCCAACCGTTTTAACCCTGTTAGTTGCTCCACTTGTTAGTTTTATCTTATCTTTTTACTGACCCTTCTGAAATTCACTGCTAATTATCTGCATTTTTGAGAAGGTGGAGGGAGGTGTATATTTTTTGGCTAGCTGAGAAAAACATGGAGTTTCACTACATTATGTTCCTTGACCAAGAATGATTCTGAATTAACACATTGTTAACCAGCTCCTACTCACTCCTCGTATTTAAACCAAGAGCTGCTTCTCTTTTTTGGATCTTTCAATTTTTATTTTTTTTCCTAAGTGTTACCATTTTCATTATTTGCAATTTAGATTCTTCAGGCTTCCCTCATGGGATGTCTACCTTGTATGCTGAAATTTTAAGTTACTTGTGCCCTGACAGTTTCTCAAAACTCCAACAACGGGTAGACTGCAGTTTCTAGGATCCTGAACATGTCTTTTTCTACAACTTATGCCTTCTCGTGGTACTATGGAGCATGAGCTGTCTACCTTTCCTTAATGTATTTTCATGCTTATTATATTCAGCGTAGTTTTAGGAAAAGAATTGTTGACTCTACAGCTGTGTGCCCAAACACAGTAGCAACTTTATTCCATGGGTTCTGGTATCCTGCCTGTAACAATGTGCACTGCAGATTCCCAGAAAAATGAGAAGTCCCATTCAATGCTTTGGAGGAAAGAATTTTCCCCAAAGCTCTCCATGTACTGCCACCTGATCAGAACCAAATTATTGTAGATTTCTACATGAATACTGGAACTGATTATTTTTTTCTGTCTTTGTGCCAGAATAGGTTTTGCAAATGTATTCAAGAAACATTCCAAAGCAGATTATAGCAACATTAAAGAAGATCAGCTTTGGATAAAAGGCTCTTGGTACTGGGCTTTTAAATTTAAAAATAGCAATCACCAAACCTAGATTATGGTTTAGTTGCTGCACCTGAACATTGAAGTTGTGGTGAGATTTCATGATAGTTTTATAAAGAGAGGTCCCGTCCTTTGAAAAGATTCTTGAGGAGATATCTCATAGCTTAAGTAAATTCTTTGTGAAAACAGTGAACAGCATTGACTCACACACTTCTCGTCACAACTGTTTGTCTCAGTCTCATGGTGAAAGATATAGGGAGTAAATTTAAAATAGGAAAAAATACAAGCTTGGGAAAGTGGAGAGAAAAATATTTAAGAATACAGCATTTCTGAAAGGTTATAGAAAGGAAGTTTCCTCACATATGTGGATCTGAACTACTACAGATCTTAATGAGGAACATGGAACAAAAGTATTTTATGAACTGTTAAATGGAAAGCAAATGTACCATCTTAAGGAATTATTTTTACCATCTGGTACCAGCTGTAATGTTATATTCTCCCCTCTCCTGTCTCTGCATTTAGTAAGCTATATCTAGATCTTTACTTCTTAATCTTGTTTAATGTCAGAAGGAAGTAAATGCCAAAATGGCCTATTTCCATGGCTGCCATTAATTCCTCTTATGTTCAGTTTTCATTTCAGGTACACAGCAACAGTTGTACATCTCAGTTTTCTGGGGTTATTTTACATGGTCCCTGATATTTACTCACACAGACTCTTTGGAGTGAAAAAGTGTGTTTGCACAAGGCTAAACTGTGAAAGAGGGAGTGACAGAAAATTTTAAAGGATGAGGATGCTAAGGTGATAACAGATTAGGTGACTAATAAATGTTGGGGATTTTAAAAATTATTCATAGCCAGTAAACGAACTCAGTCCCAGGCCAAATATCCCAGATTGGGATAACTCTGAAACAAAATTTGAGCCTCACTGTTTTGGAAAACCTTTAAAAGAATGTCATATCTACTCTGTTATCTGCAGCAGTATTTGAAGTACAGATATACTTCCTCTTCAGATATGACAGCACTTTGCTATTCCCAATCCTGATGTCTCAGAAAAAAAGATACTTAGTCAGTTCTGAGAAGAAAGTTACTTCTTACCTGTGTTTCAGACACCCTGTTTATTTTTTTCTTTCATGTCCATATTGTAAGTCTCACAACCAACACTCCTAATGGGTAGTTCAGAATAGCATTTTGCAGTTAATCAAAAGCTGTGGTACTCTGCTCAAATTCCATTTCCTCTGTCTTATGTACTCAGAGGTGTATCCTGTGGAAGCAAAGACTTCCCTGCTGTCTTAAATTCTACCAGGAATTAATGTAGAGAAATCCTGAGATAGCTGAAGTCCCAGGGACACTGCGGGACTCCTTGTGAACATAAACATACGTCCTTTTTTCCAGCACACAACAGAATATGCTAGAGTTCATCTAGTCTGAGACATCCCGATGCATGTGTCATGTGTCCTGGTTTGAGCCAGGATGAAGCCAATTTTCCTTTTACTGATTTTTTTTTTTTTTCCTTCAGTAAGCTTTTTTTTTTAAACTAGTATCAGAGTGTTCCAACTAAGACTGATAACAGCTGGAATGTTTTTCTAACTGCTGGGTCTCCAAGGTCACATCTTTACTCTGCCGGCTCAGACACTATGGGAAGATCTATGACCCCCCTGTAGGAGACAGACAGCAAAACTGGCCAGAGATATTCCATTCCATGTATCTATATAAGCTCAGAGGAAGATCAGAGATCACAAAAGACAACTTTCTTCCTGTTTCTTCTTCTCTTCTGTCCATGGCTGGTGTCCGGGGAGGACTCCGTCCATCCATCACCGTTGACCCCCAGGCTCGAGTTCTCCTGAACCTCATCACTCTGCACTCTCTCTGGCAGCTCCAGGACTTTTCAGGACTGTTCACAGCTAAGGAGAGAGCTGTGGGAGTTGCTGGGGGTGGGGGGAGGCAATAGGGGTTCTGTACATTCCTGAATACATTTGTATATAATTGTATGTATTTTCTTATATCATTAATTCTTTAATTATATCATTAAGTCTTTAATTAAAGCTGTGTAGTTTAGTTTTCAATCCAACAAAGTCTCTCTCTTTTTCTCTCTCTCCTTCCCTACCTGGGTGGGAGGGGGAGGGGATCGAGAGCACTGTTGTCAAACTGAGTCAAACGGTGGCAGTCATGTAAATTAGAAAGCAGGTATTGTGGAGAGCTGCAGCGGGGACACGTGAAGATACAGGATCACACTTTCTCAAGGGAACTTTTCAGGTAACTCAGAATGAATAGGACTTCTGAAGTGTGCACCCAAGGAAGAGTTAACCAAATTAATTTGCAATATTACCAGTAACAGAGGATAAAAGAGAACCAACCAGCCCTACAAAATGTCACAGATCAGATGGACAGCTAGTGCCATTCTGGTCTGGAAATAAAAAAAAAGTTGTGTTTCTGGAGCCAGAGGCAAGACGTTTGGTCAGGCAGCAAGCTCTTGGTGAGGAGACATGATCTCTGAGAGGCTGCCTCATCTGCATGTTTTGTTTTGTTTTACGCTTTTATTTATAAACATTTTTAAATGTATCAACTACTCTAAAAGTTTTAAGCACTTTGATTTGCATTTTATCTTGTCCCGGGTTAAACAGTGATTACAAGAGAGATGAATAACAAATAATTTCTTAAGCAGGGAACACTAGACCACAGCTGTACGTATTTGCTAGAAAAGCACTAAGTCTGCCAAATGGATCCAGGGACAGATCCAGTCCTCAGATAAGGGCAGAGATGGCATTGCTTTTTTGTTTTGGATGAAATACTGTAGCTTTCACAGCTCAGTTTTACCCCTCTGTAATATTACCATAAAGTAGGTTGCCTTCAGAAAACTGTACTTGGCTCACGACTGCAGTCACCATCTTTTCTGTACAGTGCCACAGATGGCTCTCTCTGGCCCTAGGAGGTGGATCTGTACTGTATTTTCAGGAAGGATGTACTCAGGCTGGTAGCATTCTGGCTATGACAGCCTGACAGTCACTGTAGGATGCAAAATGCACTTGAGAAACATGGTAAATTAAACCCATGATGTGCTCTCTCCTGCCATTAGGCATCTGGCTCTGTACTGCTTTCTATGTAGTCACTGCTAGCTTCATACTAACATCTGAGCCAGATTGTTTAAGTCTAGTTCAACTATTTGTGTGTAGCAGAGCAATGTAGAAGCATCCAGGAACTCTTAGCTATTTAATATTTTTAGTGGAAAGAAAAAAAACAAAACCTGTAGTCTAAAAAATATTTATATAGGACATTGCAATTATTGTTCAGAATTAATGAGTTTTATCCCCTCCTTTAGGCTTAAAGAACACAAAATCTCAATGAAAGGAAACAGATGTAGTTGTTTTAAGCATTTCCAAAGGAAACTGCAGTAAAGTCTGAAACATCACTGTATAAAAGCCTTGTGTGTCATGGAGATGTTCTGATATTGTTTTCATTTGCCAGCTGTGTGTAAAGAGGGAGTTATGTCTGTGGCCAATAGGTCTTCCCACATCAGAGCAGTAACAACAACAAAGCAATGGAAATATTAGGAAAATGCTAACTTTACCTTCAAATACACTTGATTTTCCTAAACAAGAAACATGGATTAGGAATCAGTTCAAAGGAAAAGGGTCAGAATTTATAACGCTCTACTGAAAGAGACAATAATAGGAAGAAAGAGCATTAATAAAATGAACCAGTCTAAAGGGAGTGTGGCCAACAAATAAGATATTAGAATGTTTCCTCCTGGCTCTCCTCCTTAGCTAGGGCTTGTCAATCTCTATCCTCCATGAAAAATACGAGCACTTTCAGTCAGTCTGAAAAGCTACAACATAATAACTAGCAAGGAATTTCTGGGATTGCAGATTGGGGGATTCAAGTCCAGCTCCTGCCTCTGCCTTTACCATTGGTGCTGTTATCTGTGTTAAGGATAACACCTTGTCACCCCAGTGTAGGAGACAGTTCTAAGGGAGACCCATAAAATTTTAGTCTTTGCCCTGGAAACACCTGCAAGCTGGAGATACAGCTTCCTGTGTTTTGGTTTTCCTATCAGTCAAATGGAGGACTTCTGTTTGACCAGGATGTCTGTATGACTTGACTGGGTTTCCGACTGATGTTCTTTTTCACCTACTGCCCATTGCACTGGAAAAACAACTGTTTGAACACTGCAGTCTGCAGGTGGAAGGTCCCAGTTTTACATTCAAAGCCACATATTACAGTAATATGACCTGACCTTGCTACATATGGAGTCCAAGTTATTGAACACACTGAAAAAAAAACAAAAAGAGAACATCAAAGGGATCAAACTTCTTAAAATTATTTTGAATCACATCATGGCATATCACTGCATGATAGGATGACACTTCAAATTACTGACATTTTCAAATGGGAGTGCAGTGGAATTGAAAAAATATATTCTGCAAGCTAAAATAATAATGCACAACTAATATAAAATAATGGCTAAGTTGCCATTGAAAATCCTGTCCTTGGTTTGTATTTTTGAAATAGATTTCTCTGAGACTGTCTTTCCCCAGTCAGTTGAGATGCTGACACTGACAGCCATTTCATTAACTCAGTTTCTGTTTGTTTATTCTAGTTACCTTATGCATTTCTAAGGATAATCCCTCAGTGTGTGAGAACTATGGTGTTGCCCTGACTGCTTGCAATTAAACAATGGGAGTTTAAAAAAAAACCCTCAGCCCAAAAAAAACTGTAGGAAAAAACCCTTTAAAAAAACCCCAATACCCAATGAAGGAGTATACGGGAATAAGCTCCTAGTGACCCAACAGAAAGAAAATATCAGAGAACAAAAACCCTTTCAGGAGAGAGGTATTTCAGAAAGTGCATATCCTGTTCAGCAAATACCATCTACAGCATTAATAAAACACAGGAAGGCTGTCAATGCTTACCCACTGGACAAAAGCTCTGGAAAAGAGGACTTTTGTTTTTCTACCAAGGGAGAATACAGTCCCTAGGTAAAGAGAGGGCTGGGTCGTGGCATGACTGTATTACATTCCACATGGCCACTTGTACCTAATGCCACAAAGAAGGGGAGGGAGGAGGAAGATTTCAAATTATTCACTCCTAGCTCAGGACATCCACTTTTTGCTGGAAAGTGACAGAGAACAGACAAATATCACTGTCTTTGAGCAGTCTGTATATGAGCACCAGAGAATCACTCATAAACTTATGGGTAACTTCAATATTTTCCTCCTGGTTTCATCAAGCTGTAACTCTGTGACAGTCAAGATGCTGGAAGAAGGAAAAGGGACTGGCAGCCATGGAAATGCAAAGTTCAGTCATCTGTGGGATACAGCAGCCTTGAGCATGGGAGCAAGCCCACTTGAATACTGGACACTCATAAGGTAAACTTAGTAAAAGTGAGGATGCTTTTTATATGTAGTAAGAAATCTTTAGTACTGATACCTGATTACATAAATGCAGGTTGCGATCAGCGTGGAAAAAAAAGGGACTGGACATAAAGTTTATGTTCACACTGCAGGGCTACAGGCAGGCATTTTGTCAGGCAGGTTTCTGTTGAGCTTATGGCTCCAAAAACAGATACGCTTTCTGATATGCTCGTGATTTCCTGTGTACCTTCTCCATTTGAACAGGGTAGTAAGATACACATTTACTTTATGTTTAGGAACTTAAGCTCAGAATGATCTATTGCACATTCTTGAGTACTGTCAATTCAGCAGATTATACATTTGAATATACAATAAATACTTCACCCTCATAAATTGTACAAAAAAATGTACTTCATTTTATGAATACCTTGTTATGTACTTGCATGGAGAGTTTGGAGAACAAGAAATAGCACTTTTCCTGGAACTTACCCTCAATAGTGACATGGACATGGATTCTTTCAATAGCTTTATCACAAAGTGGTCCCCTAAGAAGACATGAGAAGGTTTCCCTCTACAGTCTGCTCCACATTTCCTACCTTTTCCCTCCGTATCTTGAGTATGCCAGGCAGCCATCCGGCCCAGTTCATATGATAGTGTTCTGGTGATTTGCAACCTAATAAGGACCCCACCTTTCCAGGTTAACAGCGGCAGACAATGTACTGCTCTGGTGTGGTGTAATCAGCAGAAGCTCAGCAAAGTTAAGAACCTGCACCTTCAGGAAGGAATTTCATTTTCAACTTAGTAATTCACTGTACACACATTTTCTCCTTCCCCTCCCCACTGAACAAATTGTTTTAACAGAATTCCAGAGGAAGAAACTGTTTGGTTATGACACCAGAGCTGACTTCCTTTCCTGCTGTGGACTTCCTAGGAGAAATCTGGCCAGCTTTGTGAACATTTCCATTGACCCTTAGTAGAATTTAGAAAGTGAGAGGGCTACTGTGAGAATAAATAACTGTTCCTAGATCTTATGGGACTGAGATCACATAAATCCACAGAGAGCTAAAAATGTAGAGGCTGGAAAAAAGAGAGTAGACTATAGGAATAGCCAGTGTCACCCATACTGTCCCATTAGCACCCATACTGTACCTCATTAGCATAGACCAAAAGAAAACATTCAGCTATGACAGGATAGTTCCTCCCGAGCTAATTACATTCTTGGCCCTGTTTAGCAGCAGTGCCCATGGAGGACATGTCCTTTTTTGCTCGAAAATGTTCCTTAGGATAGATAACCTTGAGAAAAGCTATTAGCTTCACAGAGGTCACAGATAATCCTGCAAGCTGAAAGAGCTAGATCTTTACCACTTTGGCTTAAAGCCACCTATGGACTGTTGCCTTGGTTGAAGTTTTGGATCAGCCTTATATTTCTGAGTTAAGTTCATCAGTAAACTCCCAAGATTAATGAAAGATGCAGAGATGTTCCAAAAAAGACCTCTGAGGGATGACCCAGAATTTACACAGAAACAAAACATTAGAAACCTGCCCTCCTAAATATAGCCAGATGCATGAAGTGGGCTGAGACTAGAGCTGAGTGGTTTTATTTGGGTAGGCACAGAAGTACAATCTGTATATTGAAACTACAAGACATAAGATGAACAAGAGGAGCAGAACTCTCTTCTAATTGAGCACGAGCTGCAAAGAATAGGCCCAGGTAAATCAAGGGGAACTGGCTTTTTCTAGCATTATAACAGCACAGTTGCAGTGCTTTTTAATCAGCTTAAAAAACCTTCAAGATTTATCTTTCTTTACATTCAACTTTAACCTATCAAAGTTACTTCTATTAAAACAGTGAAGGCTGATTTCATTTCCACCAGCTGAATGCCAAGTTGTTATTTACAACAAAGGATCCTGACCTTATCCTTCCAGATGCATGTTACAGGCCAGGGAAGAATATATATGGCAGATGGTCATATTACTGATTGTATGTTTCATTTTCCTTTATGCTTACTAGACAGCCTTCCTTTTCAAAGAAGGCTGCTGATAACAATTTTTGGTAGATAGCAAGCAACTTTCTTTGTCTGTGGCCTCTGCAAGAATTTAAGGTCTTAATGGTATAGCTCTGTGAAAAACATCTTTCCTGTTGCTTGCATTTTATCCTGCACTACTCAGTCTTTTCCTGTCAAATACAGCATTGTAAGGGCAGTCAGCTGGCATTTGAAGCAGTGCTGACTGAAGAGGCTGGCAAAGTTTCAGTGGTAAGAAAAGTGAGCCAGCACCCAGCCAGAGATTCAGGGTTTCTGTGTTGATAGACTAGAAGTGACAAGGGCCAAGAAGAGAGAACTATTGGGAGGGAGGAGGAGAGGATGCTTGCACTTCAGTGCTACTCCTCATGTAGAAGGCATGGTTAAGACACTGTTTCCTTTTAATTTTTATTACCTTGGCTCAGTGTTCTTCCGAAAGATGGCAAAGCTGCTAAAGTTCTCACAAACTTAAAGCCAAACATCTATACCTCCCAAAAGTCTCAGATCTTGAAGATACTAACACTGAGGCTTCTAATATCTAAGGGACATTTGTGGAAGAGACCTGAATGAGCTGCAATACTAATATGAAATGTTAATTTGACTTAATCCTACTTAGAATGATTGAATTTCAAAGTTGTGCAAAAGGTGAGAAAAAGTCCTGCGCATAATTTAAATCAGTTTAGGTCCTTACAGTATACGTGTCCTGAAGCCTTGCAGAAGATTGAAGAAGTACATAAACCACATCGTGCCATAAAAACCATTTCACATTTGGAGAGACCAGAATATGTACAGCCCTTTGGTTCCATCTGTTCACAGCTACAAGGGATAAATGGTATGTGAGGGCTGCCTTTGAAGGTTGAAAGGCTGCTAGGAGCGGTATCTTTTTGGTATCTGTGCTAAATATCTCTCCACCAGTATCCTTCCTGAGAAACAACTCTATTGGGTATTGTGCTAGAATTTGTCTTCAGGTAGTTCATATTACACCAGGTTGACGAGCTGTGGAACACCTCTTTGGAAGATGTGGATGCTGAAATCTTACACAAGTGGAAGGGAAGACTGGACAAGCTCACAGAAGAGAAACCCATAAAGGCTTATGGAATATACGGAGATGAAATCCTGCTTAGGTCGTCTCTGAACGTAAAATGTTTGGCAAACAGAGGAGTACAAGAGGAAGCATCATTTATGGTTCCCTTATTACATCATTTTCTAGATATTGTGGTTAGTTTTGATGAGCAGAAGACTGGAAGAGATAGCTCCATTGTCTAGCCAGGTGTGTCCTTAGCTTATGATAGTCCTTAGCCTCAGATTTGTCAAGCATGACTCCAAAGCAAACAATCTTTTATTTTGTCAAGTGAAAAAAATAATAATCTAATAACTACTTGAGTTACAATGTAACATTAAAGAGTCACTGAAAAAGGTAAAGACCTCAAAGATAAATTGTAATGCAACTGCTGTATTTTTTTGCCCCTCTGCTTTCTCTATTATAAGGGATGTAAAGTGGTTTGGTTTTTTTTCAGCTAAAAAAATAAAGGTTAACCAGTTGCCTTTCATATGCAACTGATTGCTTCAACCAATTGCTCCAACTGAACACAGGGAAGGAGAAACAGGAAAGAGACACAGGAAAATAAGAGACAAACTGTTTTGCTAGTTATATGTAAGAAATAGAATCACAGAATCATAGAATCACAGAATGGTAGAGGTTGGAATGGACCTCCAGAGATCATCTAGTCCAACACCCCTGCCAACGCAGGATCATCTGGGACAGGTCACAAAGAAACACATCCAGGCGGGTTTTGAAAGTGTCCGGAGAAGGAGCCTCCACAACTTCTCTGGGCAGCCTGTTCCAGTGCTCCATAACCCTCACAGTAAAGAAGTTTCTCCTCTTTGTTGGAGAGGAGAGGTGGAAGTTCCACTTGTTGAGGTGGAACTTCCTATGTTCTAGCGTATACCCATTATTCCTTGTCCTCTTACTGGGCACCACTGAAAAGTAACTGGGCCCTTCTGCCTGACACCCACCCCTCAGATATTTACAGATATTAATAAGAACCCTTTCTCAGCTGTCCCATGAATAACTTACTGTCCACTAGGACTCCAAGGTCTTACTCCATGGAGCTGCTTTCCAGCAGGATGAACCCTAATCTGCACTGGTGCCTGAGGTTATTCCTCCCCAGATGAAGGACTCTACACTTGTCCCTATTAAACTTCATGAGCTCACCTTTGCCCAGTTCTCTAGCCTGTCTGGATCTCATTGGATAGCAGCACTGTCCTCTGGAGTGTCATCCAGTTTTGTACCATCAGCAAACTTGCTGAGGGTACACTCTTATCTCCTCATCCAGGTCATTGATGAAAATATTAAACAAAACTGGACCCAGTACTGATCCCTGGGGATCACGCCTGGCCACAGGCCTCCAACTTGACTCTGTGCTGCTGATCAAAACCCTCTGAACTCTGTTGTTGAGACAGTTTTCAATCCACCTTGCAGTCTAATCATCCTACATTTCTTGAGTTTTCCTACAAGGATGTTGGTGGGAGACAGTATCAAAAGCTTTACTGAAGCCTAGGTATATGACATCCACTGCTCTCCCTTCATCTACCCATTTGGGCATGCCTTCATAGAAGGATATCAGATTAGTCAAGCAAGGTTTCCCCTTAGTAAATCCATGTTGGCTACTCCTGATAACATTCTTTTGTTCCATGTGGTGATAGATGGCCTCCAAAATGAGCTGCTCCATCACCTTTCCAGGGATGGAGGTGAGGCTGACTGGTCTGTAGCTGCCTGGGTCTTCCTTCTGGCACTTTTTGAAGACTGGAGTGACAATGGCTTTCTTCCTGTCCTCAGGCAGCTCTTCTGTTCTCCAAAATTTTTCAAACATGATGGAGAGCGGAAAAGGTGAGAAAAAGTCCTGCACATAATTTAAATCAGTTTAGGTCCTTACAGTATACGTGTCCTGAAGCCTTGCAGAAGATTGAAGAAGTACATAAACCGCATTTTGCCATAAAAACCATTTCACATTTGGAGAGACCAGAATATGTACAGCCCTTTGGTTCCATCTGTTCACAGCTACAAGGGATAAATGGTATGTGAGGGCTGCCTTTGAAGGTTGAAAGGCTGCTAGGAGCGGTATCTTTTTGGTATCTGTGCTAAATATCTCTCCACCAGTATCCTTCCTGAGAAACAACTCTATTGGGTATTGTGCTAGAATTTGTCTTCAGGTAGTTCATATTACACCAGGTTGACGAGCTGTGGAACACCTCTTTGGAAGATGTGGATGCTGAAATCTTACACAAGTGGAAGGGAAGACTGGACAAGCTCACAGAAGAGAAACCCATAAAGGCTTATGGAATATACGGAGATGAAATCCTGCTTAGGTCGTCTCTGAACGTAAAATGTTTGGCAAACAGAGGAGTACAAGAGGAAGCATCATTTATGGTTCCCTTATTACATCATTTTCTAGATATTGTGGTTAGTTTTGATGAGCAGAAGACTGGAAGAGATAGCTCCATTGTCTAGCCAGGTGTGTCCTTAGCTTATGATAGTCCTTAGCCTCAGATTTGTCAAGCATGACTCCAAAGCAAACAATCTTTTATTTTGTCAAGTGAAAAAAATAATAATCTAATAACTACTTGAGTTACAATGTAACATTAAAGAGTCACTGAAAAAGGTAAAGACCTCAAAGATAAATTGTAATGCAACTGCTGTATTTTTTTGCCCCTCTGCTTTCTCTATTATAAGGGATGTAAAGTGGTTTGGTTTTTTTTCAGCTAAAAAAATAAAGGTTAACCAGTTGCCTTTCATATGCAACTGATTGCTTCAACCAATTGCTCCAACTGAACACAGGGAAGGAGAAACAGGAAAGAGACACAGGAAAATAAGAGACAAACTGTTTTGCTAGTTATATGTAAGAAATAGAATCACAGAATCATAGAATCACAGAATGGTAGAGGTTGGAATGGACCTCCAGAGATCATCTAGTCCAACACCCCTGCCAATGCAGGATCACCTAGGACAGGTCACACAGAAACACATCCAGGCGGGTTTTGAAAGTCTCCGGAGAAGGAGCCTCCACAACTTCTCTGGGCAGCCTGTTCCAGTGCTCCATAACCCTCACAGTAAAGAAGTTTCTCCTCTTTGTTGGAGAGGAGAGGTGGAAGTTCCACTTGTTGAGGTGGAACTTCCTATGTTCTAGCGTATACCCATTATTCCTTGTCCTCTTACTGGGCACCACTGAAAAGTAACTGGGCCCTTCTGCCTGACACCCACCCCTCAGATATTTACAGATATTAATAAGAACCCTTTCTCAGCTGTCCCATGAATAACTTACTGTCCACTAGGACTCCAAGGTCTTACTCCATGGAGCTGCTTTCCAGCAGGATGAACCCTAATCTGCACTGGTGCCTGAGGTTATTCCTCCCCAGATGAAGGACTCTACGCTTGTCCCTATTAAACTTCATGAGCTCACCTTTGCCCAGTTCTCTAGCCTGTCTGGATCTCATTGCATAGCAGCACTGTCCTCTGGAGTGTCATCCAGTTTTGTACCATCAGCAAACTTGCTGAGGGTACACTCTTATCTCCTCATCCAGGTCATTGATGAAAATATTAAACAAAACTGGACCCAGTACTGATCCCTGGGGATCACCCCTGGCCACAGGCCTCCAACTTGACTCTGTGCTGCTGATCAAAACCCTCTGAACTCTGTTGCTGAGACAGTTTTCAATCCACCTTGCAGTCTAATCATCCTACATTTCTTGAGTTTTCCTACAAGGATGTTGGTGGGAGACAGTATCAAAAGCTTTACTGAAGCCTAGGTATATGACATCCACTGCTCTCCCTTCATCTACCCATTTGGGCATGCCTTCATAGAAGGATATCAGATTAGTCAAGCAAGGTTTCCCCTTAGTAAATCCATGTTGGCTACTCCTGATAACATTCTTTTGTTCCATGTGGTGATAGATGGCCTCCAAAATGAGCTGCTCCATCACCTTTCCAGGGATGGAGGTGAGGCTGACTGGTCTGTAGCTGCCTGGGTCTTCCTTCTGGCACTTTTTGAAGACTGGAGTGACAATGGCTTTCTTCCTGTCCTCAGGCAGCTCTTCTGTTCTCCAAAATTTTTCAAATATGATGGAGAGC